>NC_050574.1:223361685-223695248 GCF_011100635.1 Trichosurus vulpecula
TGTGAATATTCAATCATGATCTCTAAGGTCCCCATTTCTAAAAGTGTCATCTTTTTACTGGTTTATATCATAAATTTTAACTTACTGTTTTTTTCTTATGAAATTTATATGTTGCTGGTAGATCATATCGTAGCTCTGGGAAGACAAAAACAATAACTTAATTTAAAGATAGCATTCAAAACTCCAGTTTCATACTGGTTCTTTAAAAAGTGAGAGCTAAGAGTATTAGCTTTCACAACTTTAAAAAAATTTGTTTTTCATGTCCCTATGCTGTATAAGCAAAGCTGATTTATAAAGCAAAACAAATAAGATGAAAATTCGTGCTTAGAAAAGATAACATACAGGTTATTCAAAGAAAACTTGGTTGTGAATGCTACAAAATGAAAAAATTTTAAGTTTTAAAGTACACTTAAAATTGAACTTGACTTAGTTTTTCAGTTCTAAAAGTATTAACTTAAGGGAATGGACTAGACCAGGTATGGTCTTTTGACTTGAGTCCAAGTTTTACAGAACAAATCTTTTTATTACGGGAATTTGTTCTGTGAAGTTTGGGTTTAGTCAAAAGGCTGCACTTGAGGACCTAGGGTGTCACATGTGTTGTGTCCTTGAGGCCACAGGTTCCCTACCCCTGAATTAGTTTCAAAGGTTCTGTCAGTTCTAAAACTCTAGCTCTATAGCAGGGGTAGGTATTAATTTGAATTAGCACATTGAACAAAGATTGGGACAGACAGCTGTCATAGAGGATGAAAATGGCAGGAAAGAAGCCAGGTTCTGGTAGTGCCATATATTTGCCTGACTGGATAGTCAAGTAACTCAGAAACATTTTCTGACTAGTACTGATAGGAGTGTTCCTGCTGCATCACCACTATAATCACCAAAATGAATGTATGGTTTGCATGTTGTTTCATGAGGAAGAACCCTAGAGTATGAACTTCATTTTACTAAATCTATTTCAAGTTCATGGTTGGTAGTTAAGATGAAAAGATAGTACATGAATTAGGTGCTAACAGAGGAGGGATAGAAACAAAATGGTTAAGGAAGTTGAATGTTGTTTACTGGATTGTTTAAACAAGAAAGTAATAATGAGCTACACTGGTATTTTGGGCTCCTGTCTCCAAGACTTCAAATCAGATAACCAAATAAAATGTGTTAATTCACTCTAAGCAATTAGTGAAAAATAATAATCATTATCTTCAAATGTTTTCAATAATAGTCAACATAAGGTTTTCCTCTTTTAGAAATTCAACAACAAAACTTTAATATTGAGTGTCTATTAAATGCCAGATACTATGGTTAGCCAATGTGGATACAAGGAAACATAACACATGGTCCCTGAATTCATAGAACTTAAGGACTGTGAAGGGATATGATGGACATAAATAACTGTAAAACAAAAAATAATCTGAAAAAGCAGTACAGAGATAAATTTGCTTTTTCTCCTAAAATTTTTTCTTTTACCCAAGCTTATCCTGAAAGGCCCTGTACATAGTTGGGATTAGGGAATCAGAATGCCATATAAGAATTCTTTCCAGCAAAAACCTCATTGAGCCACGCCTAATTTATTACACTGCAAAACAGATGTTGTATACCATGTCTTCCTAATTCTTACATAAAAACATTGGCTATGACTGGATGGCTTATATTATCAATACTATTCCTGTCCTAACCCTACCTCCACCCCAAATGGCATCAGGCTTCCAGATTCAGGATTATTTTAAAGAAAATCCAGGATTCTTACCTGCTATAACATCCATCTTAATTTTCCATTCATTTGCTTTCTTTTGAATATGCTAAACAAAAACAAATTACTTTGAGTTGGTTCATTTCATCTGAGACAATTTAGTTCATGCGTATATTAAATATATTGGAGCTTTCTACTGATACTATATATTCTTATCAAGACTCATCTTTTTAAAGATTTGATTGCATGCCATTTTAAAAAATACAAGCATAAAGAACTTCAATATGGCTAACAATCTGTTAAAATGCATAAGGAGCTTTCCCAAATGCCTGACTGCTACATCAGTTAACAGCAGTGAGGGAGAAATTAGCAGCATTATTTCAATTCATGAACTTAATTAAATTAAAAAAAAAAAGACATTCAGCAAAAATTGGAACTAATAGTTGTCACTGAGGACTTACTATTGGAGCTGATCTAACAGAAAGATAAAACATGCTGTCAAATTTTACTAGTTAGCCAAAAGTATGTGTTTTGAATGTTGGCTTACTGATTCATTTACTGTATAAAGAAATGTGACAGGCTGACTTTGGGTTCAATTTCTGTCTTCAAAGTGATGAGCAATAAGAGGTACCATCAAGAAGAACTGTGTTTATATCTGGCCAAAAAGTGACTATTTGAGCTTGAAAAAGTCACAAGTCACTTCTCAGAGCCCCAGGCAACTCTCAATCTATATAAGTTGTCTGTATGCACCAGAGAGGTGAATATTTAATTGATATAATTTATTAATTAGCAAAAATTAATAAATTCCCTCAAATTATTCCCCATCAGAAATACACTGACAAAGTCAGATCTAGATTAAAATAATGTAGGTAATCGATTAATTTTTTTCCTATAACATTCAGATATATGTGAACTAAATATAACTAAATTAGTTCCATATAATTTGACATTAGCCAGAAAACATTTAGTATGAGAGTATGGTTTTAATTTTAGGAAGTATGAGAAGTTTGTGGGAACCAAAATTTATTTTTAAACATTTAATACTTATATCCATAAGAATGGCCAAGGAGGGATTAAGTGGCTGGATATTACAATAAGAACTTGAAGCCATGGGTAAGAAGATAGTAGGAATAGGACAGAAGGAAAAAGCCTAAGTTGTCAACTGCTGAAAAAATAAAATGAAAAGGTTGTATTAGGACAAAAGTAGGTAATCAATGACACTAAGTAACACAAGTACAATTAGTTCCTTCACGTGATTTTTTTTTCCTTTTCAGATTCTATTTTTCTTCTTTTTCCTCTTCCTAGTCTTCACAGCCCAAGTAGCAACCAAGGCCATCATTTAAGTCCACTGATAGTAAGCACACCTTAAGAGCTTCTGCTTCCTAATACAAAGGTTAGGAGTTAGCCATGGAGTGTGGGTATACCAGATGGCACTGTAAGAACCCAGGAATAGTGAAGGAGACAAGAACAGAAATGGAGACAAGAAAAGAGCAGGGAGAGTGTTAGAGAAGCTGAAGGACTTCTACTGAGGGATGTATTGCTGAAAAAACAATACATGGCTTTGGAACTCAGTGGCTTACATACGTTTGGATAAACTAATCAGTGTTCAAGAACTCTTAACTTATAATTATCTACTCAACAAATATTTTCTGGACACCTTTTACTCTTCCAGACTATCACAGTTTTAAACTTGGAAGGGATCTTCCAGCACTCAGCATTTAGGAAGTTTCAATGCTGATCTGACTAGCATTATCTAGAGAGAGAAGTGAGACAAGTGATGGATTTGGAGTCAGAGGACCTATATTCATATTCTGGCTGTCACTTACTATGTAACCACGAACAATCAAATTACCTCTTCAGGTCTCAATTCCTCTTTGGCAAAATGTGAAGGATGGACTGGATGACCTTTAAGTTCTTTTCCAGCTCTAAATCTATGATCCTGTATCGGCTCAATTTTTAAAAATGAGAAATTAAGGGAGCTGCTAAAGCTAACAAACAGTGAGAGGGCCAAGACTAGAACCTAGATTTCTGGTTCCTGGTGCAATGTGCTTTCTACTACTCCATGCTGTTATCTCCTAGTTAGGGTCTGATTAAATTTGTTTCATTACCTGTTTCCTTTTCTTCCGATAGTTCCTATCTACCCAAGTCTTAGACAAAACAAATTAGCCTCTGTGGTCCTGTGGAAATCCCTACATCATAGGTGCTAGGTATTAGCTAAGGTGAATACTGCAGCAACTGGGTGTCATGTACATAAAATCAGGCACAGTAGAAATCTTTTTTACTCAGGGTTCACAACACTGTCATAGTTTGAAAAAGTGTAACACAGGAAAAGCTAATGGTTTGGACTTACTTCTCGGGTTGAAGTTTTATGTAAGGAATATACTGCTACTCTTGCCATCTGTAAAGCAATCTTCAAAAACGACATATCCATACCTATGAAGGGAGTAAAAAATTACATTTAAAATATAAATGGTAGGTTATAATTATTTTATAAATGAAATGCTTTTTTTTTGGCTCATAGAGGAAAAGGTCTTTATAGTTAGCCAAACTGATAGTATACTTAAAGGATAATATAAAGTTGCAGTGATAATAGCTAACATTTATATATCATTTACTATGTGCCAGGTACTATACTAAGGGCTTTACATTATTATTGTCATTTGATCATCACAACAACTCTGAGAAGTAGGTGATATTCCCCCCTTTTACAGAAGAGGAAACTGAGGCAAATAGAAGTTAGGTGACTTGCCCAGGGTAACACAACTAGTGTCTGTGGCCAGATTTGATGTTAGTTCTTCCTGACTCCAGGCTCAGTGTTCTATCCACTGTGCCACCAAGCTGCCTCAACAAACTAATAGTATACTATCTTCCCCTCTCTAATAAGTACCTCCTCTCCCTTGTCTCCATTTTTCTTTATCCCTTATTTAAGTCCTGTAAATAGCATCTAGAGAAAACCATGAACAATGCTAATTACTACTAGTTGTGAACAGGGGAAATAGATTGGTGTGTCCACTTCTAAAATATCAGATAAGGGTATTAGCCCCCAAGACAGAAACTTTTTTAAAAAAAAGCTATCTGCTGTCAAAATAACTGAGGATGACCAAACCATTATTAAGAGACTGATTTCACAAAAGGCCTCTTTAGTGAAAACCTGGGTAACAACATAGGATTCAACTCACCTTAATCGTCAGCATGATAATGCATAGAGGTAATAAGAATTTTCTTATACAAAAAGCTTTGTCAGGATTCAAAATTTATTTTATCTAAGTTAATTAAGTCCAAAGTAAGTTATACAAAGTATCTTAAATATTCAAAGCCTTTAATAATGTAGATATAAAAAATCTAATTAGTAAGAAGTAAATGGTCTGCTAAAGGATAGAATGGGTCCCTCACTAGAAATGTTCAGACTAGATGACTACTTGTCAGGTATGATGTAGAGAGAATTATTTTTCCAGGGTATAGTTTAGATCAAAGTAGAGGTCAGGAAACTTCTGCCAAGGGTCAAATCTGAACGTAGCTATGAATGGTTTTTACAATTTTAAAGACGAAACAGAGGTCAGGAAACTTCTGCCAAGGGTCAAATCTAAACCTGGCTATGAATGGTTTTTACAATTTTAAATATGAAACTTTATTTAAAAATGTAAAAATTATTCTCAGCAGCAGGTGGTACAAAAAAAGAGTGTGCAGGTGAATTTGGACTGCTGGACACTGAGGCCTCCGAAAATCAGGAAGTCTTGTGAAATTCTGTGAGTTGTTCAGTTTTATTCACTTAATATAATTTTTTATTTAATATAAACTGGTGAAAATTAAGAGTAGAAAGTGAACAACTCAATTCCCCATCAATATATAAACAAACTGAAACAGTGATGCCTATATAAAAGACTAACCTGTCTAATAATGGTGACTAATCACTTTCCCTAAACATTCACTGTTTTCTTTTTTAAACCTCACTTCTCTATAAATACTGCACCAAAACATCTATTTCTTTTAACTAACCTTTATTATGCTTGGTCCCAAAGGGAGGATTCATGATTATAGTGTCAAAGGACTTGGACATGGTATCAGACAAAGAACACACATTGCACTGAATCATGTCAATATTTGTCAGCTCAAACTCCGCAACATTTCTACTAAATATTTCTAATGCATCTTCATCTATATCAAATCCAACACACAACCTGTAAATGCAAAACAAAAAAGGCTATATAAATACATGTTTCAAAAATGAGGGTTTATTACATCTTTAAAAAAAATATGTCAATGTATTTGCTCAGTGATATACTGTGATAAGAAGGGTATACTCAACCAGAAAGAACAGGTTTGAAAGGAAGGCTGACTACCAGGTCACTGGTAATCAGGTTTATTCTTTGCTATTCTTATAAAATGTACTACAACATCTTGTTTCCCACACATTTTAATGTAGACTGGCATACTTCTATAAGTACTATTCAGTTGGTCCCAAAAACTGTGTACTGAATTACTTACCCTGCTCCTAACATTGCTGTTCCAATACTAAGCATTCCACAACCACATCCTAGATCTCCAACCACTTTGTTTTCAATGTCATCATATGTGTTATGAATTGTATATAGCATACATGCTTTAAAAAAAAAAAGAGGGGAAAAACAAATTAGAGATAAACATTATACAAGGCTGGTGATGGAAATACGGTCAGCAAAAGTGATTCTTCTTTAAATATTTTAATTTGTCTTACATGAATCCTTTTAAGCGATGCACACCATTAAAAGGGCTCACAAAATGTAGGAACTTGCTATTTCACAAAAACAAAATTAAACTGCAGAACAAGCATCTACATGAAGAGGCCACAGAAATGATGCATCCCAAAGGGTGCGACTTAATAGCACCTTTTCCCCAAATTGTCCTCTAAAAAGGGATAATCATTCTTTTGAAAGTAGCATCTTAAAATACCCATATGTTCTCCAGTGCCAGAATCAAGGCTAGCCAAGACCTACTGATACAGGTTCATATTAATCAACTGACCTCGGGGATGGCACTCAGAAAACAGCACTGTTTCCATGGCTGCTCGTCACTGTTAATCATCCATGTTATACTACAAAAAAAGCTCAATAAATGTTCACAAAAGTCCTATTCAAGTCTTAACAATTGTTTTTGGTGCAATGTTTGGTATATAATGTTTTCAAGCAGGTTCAAAGAAAACACATGCACACTGGTTAAGCTCCATAAAAACTCATGATAGATTTTGCTAACGGAAAATTTTTTTTCTATGATATCTATAAAAAGCTTCCTGAATAATATTCCCCCCCCCCAAAAAAAAGCACAATGCTTTTTAGGATGGAGATCTTGTCCTAAATTCTTAACTTATACAAATTAGTACTTCCTCCCATCTAGTCAGTCAAGAAGTCAACATTTATTTTAGTGCCTAAGGCACTGCTAAACCGTGGGTATACAAAGAAAGGTAAAAGTCACTTCCTGCCCTCAAGGAGCCGATACAACTATGTACAAACAAGATATATACCAGATAACCGGGAGATTATCAACATAGAGGAGGTATCAGAATTAAGCGGGGCGGGAAAGTCTTCTCATCAGAAGGTAGAATTTCGGCTGAGTTTTGAAGGCTGTCAGGGAGGTTAGGCAATGGAAGGGAGAAGGGAGAGTTCCAGTAATGGGGAGCGGGGTAAGGAGGGGGAAGAGGCCCAGAACAATAAGAAACTTGCTTAACTCTGCCACATATTGGGCATGGTGTTTATCTTTCTTTAAGCTTGATTTTCCACATCTATAAAGCGGGGATCACAATCTTGTACCGCAGAGGTAATTTTGCAGAGCGAGCGACGCTAGGTTTGATTAAGAGGACCACTGGGATCGAGTCACG
Source organism: Trichosurus vulpecula (assembly GCF_011100635.1). Lineage (NCBI taxonomy): Eukaryota > Metazoa > Chordata > Mammalia > Diprotodontia > Phalangeridae > Trichosurus > Trichosurus vulpecula. The sequence goes on from NC_050574.1 coordinate 223,369,218, forward strand.
CTGACTTCTGTGAGCCTCGGTTAGTTCCCAGGGCTTACTAGTAAGTCGCAGAACTGGCATCTAAATTGGTGGCATCAGCTTCCTATGCACAAGCTACAGCTCCTTCGGGTTTAAACACTCCGTAGTTGCCCTATCTCCCGCCTACAGCGCTGTTGGGAAAATAAAGTGAGACAGGAAGTAAACTTTGGGGCCTAAAGTGTAAACTATCACTGGGATTGTTAAAGAAGGCGGACATTCCGGCGTAGCGGGAGGAGCTAGACTTGGAGCCGGTCAGTCAAGGTTTGAACCCAGTCTCCATTACTTGCTATCAAGGGCTCTATTTCATTTCGCCTCTTTGCGCCTCAGTTTCCTCATCAGCTCAATGGGTGGCTTTGGGTTTGCCATTCCTAGAGTCCCTCCTGCCTCTAACCCCTCCCTCTGCCAAAGGGGCTGGAGCCAGCGGAGCCCGCCTTACCTGCGATGTGGGGCCTGGTCGGATACTGCTCTAGAAGTAATTTGGGCTTCTCAAAGCCATCAACTTGTTGCAAGAAACTTTCCAGTTCCTTCCGTTTCATTTTCTCTTCTGGTTACGTGGGTTATAATTGGGGGTGGGGGGTGAGGGAGGGCGGAGCGTATCTACTTACACGCGAGGAAATACTTAAAAATCACCAGCCCGACTGCCCGCGCTCGCGGCTCAAAGCCCTAAGTCTCCGCGGCGGCGGCCACACCGGTGCGCATGCGCCTCTGACGGCCCTTTCCGCTCTGTCCTACTCAGGTAGCAAGCTCAGTGCCGCGGGAGCACCCCGCCCCCCCTGCCCCCTCCTCCAATGCAAGAAACCGGCGTCCGCCGCTCAGACAACCCTGTATCCGGTGCCGCTGGCTCAGCGGTCCCCGCTCAGAACGGAAACTTGGAGCGGCGCTCCGGAGTTCCGGTGTCGAGTGGGCTGCAATGCAAGGCCGGCAAGCTATCATACCTGCAGCATCTTCTCAGAAAAAACAAAACAAAACATTGATTTATACTCATGGGATTTCAGCTGGAAAGCCTTAGGTGAAGAGCATCTGATCCAACCCCATCTCCCGCCATAAAAATGCTCTTGGATTGGGAAAAAAATTAAGAAAAAAATATTTCTGTTGGTCACTGTGCTGGTTGCCAGGTGCTGTATACAACTACAAAGGATGAAATAATCCTTAGGAAGAGCTTACCTTCTGTTGGGAGAGACAAGAAGAACATATAAATATCTGAAGCAGTAAATATAAACTGAATAAATACAAACATAGACAGAGTCTTTAAATACAAGGTAGTTGGGGAGGGAGGACACTATCTAGGAGTTGGGGGATCAGAAACGCTTTTATGCAGAAGAGGATGATGCTGGAATTGTTTCATGGATGAAGAGTTAGTCCTTTTGAAATAGAAGTTGGGAGGGAGTGCATTCCAAGCACGGGAGAAGGCCAGGGTAAAGGCCTAGAAAGGGGAGAGGGAATGTTTTATGTCTGAAAGAGAGAAGGCCAGCTAGCCTGGATTGCAGACTAAGAGGCAAAGAAAAGTCCCGTTAGTCTGGGGCCTGGTTGTGTAGGGCTTTGAAAGATAAACAGTGGCGTTTATGTTTTATTCTAGAGGCAATAGGAAGCCTCTGGAGTTGATTTGAGTAGGGATTAGATCTATACTTGAGGGAAGATCACTTTGGCAGACGAGGCAGAAAACCAATTAGGGAAGCTGTTTACAATAATCTAGGTGGGAAGTGATGAGAGCCTGAACTAAGGTGTGCAAGTGGAGAGAAAAGGCCAGATGCAAGGGATGTTATGAAGATAGAAAAAACAAGATTTGTTAAGTTACTGGACATGTGAGATGAGTGAGGAGTCTAGGATAATGCCAAGATTAGGACCTTGAGATGCTGGAAGGATGGTGGTACCTTTGACAGAAACTCGGGAGTTTGGAAGAGGAGATGGTTTATAAGGAAGAATAATGAGTTCTGTTTAGAACATATTGAGTTTGAGATGTCTCTAGGACATCCAGTTGGAAATGCCCAGATGGAGGTTGGTGATGCTGAAGCCTAGAGAGATTGGAACTTAATATCTAAATATGGGAGTCATCCTCATACAGATGCTCATTGAACCCATGGGATCGTAAGTCTACCAAAGGAGATTGAAGAGAGAGAAAAAAAGAGGACCTAGGACAGAGCTTCTGAGAACTCCTAAAATTAGGAAGTATGATATAGAAAATGGACCGGCATTTGAATACTGAGAAGAATCAGACTGACGGGTAGGGGGAGAATTAGGAAAGAAAAATGTAATGGAAACCCAGAGAGAGATGGTCAGAGCAGGATAAAATGTAATAGGTAGGCTGAAAAGAATGAGGAGTGAGGAAAAAAAACCCATGAGATGTGGCAAGAAGTAATTGAGAGAGAACAGTTTGAGCTGAGTGGTGAAATTGGCAGCCAAATGCAGTGGATTGAGAAATAAGTGAAAGGAAAGGAAGTAGAGGTGGTCTGTGTTGATAGCTTTTTCCAAGAGTCTGTCTGAGAAATGGAGAAGAGATATATAAGAAAGAAGCTTGAGGAGATGATAGAGTCTAATAAAGGTTGTTTAAGGATTGATGTGACATTTGCAGGCAGTAGGGAGGAACCAGTACATAGAGAGAGGTTGGAGTCAGGGAAGGGGGCGGGGGCCGGTAGGATGACTGAGGATGTAATCTGCTAGAGAAATCAAAAGACCTTCCCTTTGCAGAGAGCCTCCTAAAAGTATAGCAGAAAGAATATTGATATTGAATTCAGAGGACCTGAGAACAAATTTTACTTTTGATACTTGCTTCCTGTGTGATTTTGGTCGTGTCATTTACCTTTCTCTGGGCCTCAGTTTCCCCATTGATAAAATTGGAATAAAATTGAACTAGATGGCCTCTGAGGTCATTTCTAAGTCTAGATCTATGATTATATGGTCCTGAAATATATTTTCTTTGTAATTAGGACTATCCCTTAAAATTCAGGAGGTATAATTTACATTATACATGGTATCTTCCCTCAGGAATTTATATTCTAATGGGAATTACAACCAGGTAAAAAGATAAATAAAATATAAAGCAGTGAGGTAAGCTATACCATAAGGCCAGATGTGATTAATTATCTATTGAATGATATCTATTGAATGATATGCCATGAATTTAGAGGTTCAGACACCAACACTTCTACTCATTGTCTTCATCTCAAGCCCTCCATTCTCCTCTAGCAGATGGTTCCCAGGCTGACAATCATCCTTTCTCCCTAATTTTCAATCTCTTCTCATCCACTGACTTTTTCCTTACTCTTGTGAACATGCTCAGATATCCACCATCCTTAAAAAGACCTTCACTATTTTCTCAAGCTACTGTCTACCATCTTATAGTTCTATTTCTTTTTCCAGTCAAACTGAGAGGAAAAAACTGTTTGCATTCATTTCCTTAACTCTTGCTCACTTCTTATAGTTAGTTGGTCATGTGGCACTGAAATCCAAGAGAGAGAGACTGGGTTTGGGTATACAACATACGAAATCACTAAACGTATAGAGAGAAAAAGAAGAGAGCAGACAAGAGAACCATGGAATACACCCACAGACAAGAGGTGGAAGAAGGATGATATCTTGCAAAGGAGGCTGAGAGGGAGGAGCAAGCTGCCAAATAGGTGGGAAATAAAAACAAACAAACAAACAGAAAGGGCAGTGTCATGAAAAGCCAGGGGTTTGAAAATCCCTGGGACTGAAGGAAGTCAATGATACAAAGAAAGGCATCAAAATATTTATAGCAGCATGTTTTGTGGTGGTAAAGAACCAGAAACAAAGTCAATGTCCATTGGCTGGGAAATGGCTAACCAAATCGTGGTGCATGAATGTAATAGAATATCACAGTGCTATAAGAATGACAAATATAAATACAGAGTAGCATAGAAAGACTTACATGGACTGATGAAAAACGAAGTAAGCAGAACCAAGAAAACAATAAACACGAGTACTATAACAATGCAAATGGAAAGAAAAATAACCCTCAAACAATTAAAATTTTTTTTTACAAAATTACAAAGAACTGTTTTGACCTCAAAGAAGAGATATGAGAAAATATTTCCCTTTATACCTTTCTGAGGCGAGAGGGAGGGAGGAATGGGATGTCCAGAGGTGTGGAACATTGCATATATTGTCAGATATATTAGATGTATTGATTGATTGTTAATTTTTTGGGGGCTGATTTCTTTCTTTTTATTCTACTTTTTTCTTTAAAAAATTCTTTTTGAAGATAATTGGCTCTTTGGAAGAGAGATTTGAAGGGATACAGGAAGAAATTTAAATGATATAAACTAAAAGATAGAAATGGAGGACTTTTTTTTTAAGTTAAAAAAGGAAAAAAAAAGACAGTAAGTTGTAATGACATCGGAAAACCAATAGAGGGCTAGTAAGCACCCACAAAGTTCACAGACAATCCTATAGTGGAGAGAATGTAGGCCAAAGTGTTAATGCACTGTCATGCTTTCTCACAGAAGAGATTTGTAAAACATGAGTTGAGAAAATTACTAAAAATGTCCCAACTTTATAACTAAGCCAGTGAGAGGAACACAGTAAGTATAGTTTAGATGTCTCAGAAAATCACATTTTAGTGTGTTTAGATGTTAAATATACCCCTAACCCCATTTATTAAAGTGAACATTTATAAAGTGAACAGTAACTCTAAAAGAAAAAAAGAAATCTCCATTTGCAAGATATTTTATGATATACTTAAAAATTAAATTGCTTCCATTCACCCTTCTTTCTCCTCTTTTAGTTTTTTACTCAGTGAATATTAAGCCTATTATGTCAGCTGTTGTTATTTAAATTGTTTAAAGATTTTTCTTTAATCTTTGTTTGATAAAATGACTGATGTGTGTTAATTTTTCTCTTCCTAATGGCAGTGACTTTATATCTTATGATTTTTGGTATATCCCGTAGCTCATCAGCACAGTGCTTAGAACATAATGGATGCACAATAAATACTTATTTAATTATTTGAAGGGTAATAGTGAAGTGCTTACAATACTTCTATGTTGCAGTAATACCATAGATATCCGTACTATGTCCAGTCCTAATATGGTGAGCCTCTGGACATGGAGGGCAATCAGGCTGGCTAAAGAGGGGGGAATTGGCCCAGGCTAGAAAAATAGGGCAGGTAAAAAGCTTCCAAGACAATCAATAATGGCATTGGGCCCGTTGAACAGCCACCAAACTCGATAGGGAGAGTATGTATCAAAAATAAAAAAGTCAGTCCCAGCTTTCAATGAGCTCATATTTAAATGTAGGAGACAACACAAATGGGGGGTTTCGGCTGAAAGTCAGATGGAAAAGCCTAATGGTGTGGAGTACTGCAACAAAACAGATGATTATGCATCATTTTTTTTGTGTGATTTCCATTTAGTGACTTAACTTTTGTATATTTACTTTAGCACTTTAGCAGCCTGTAATTTTACTCAGCTTATTTTTTTCCTTGCAGGGATTGCCATTGTCTCATTCCCACAACTCCTGATTAATAGGGAAAGGGCACATTTGGAAAGTTCCCAATGGATTAATTTCATCCTTCTTTAATAAAACCATGCTTTTTTTTTTTTTGACATTTTTGAGCACTAGTAGAGACACACAAAATAGTATGGAGAAAAAAAATCTCTTGAGAAGAACGGGTTACACTACTGTTAACAGTTGTTTTTTTTTTTCCTAACTGCTTTTAAGAATCCTGTAGCTTCTATAGTCTGAAGGGGACTGTGGCTCTGATACTCCAAGGCAGTGGTCTTGGGAATCACAGATGTTAGAACAAAGTCACTCCCTAATCCCTATCCCACTTTATGGGTAAAATTTGTGAAATAAGGGAGAAAATAAAAGAATAAGGGTGATAGTGATTCCTTTGATAAATAGAATACTATACTATATACTATATTATACTATAAGAAAGTTATACTATCATTAAGGATCATCAATTCAAATGTAAGAAAATTATATGTGTACATATATGTGACACACAGATAATAATGTAGGCTTGCCCTATGTTTAGAAGTTGGGCAGGGATATAACTTCTAATGTTAACTTAAAATTCTGAGTATTTTAAATATATTCTTTTAAAAATTTTATATTGAAAGCTTTTCATGCAACAACTAAGACCACAAATGTTTTAAAAGCTCTTACTGTAGCAGTTTTCAAACTTTTTGGTGTCAGGATCCCTTTACACTCTTAAAAATTATTGAAAACCGTAAACGCTTTTGCTTTTGTGGGTTGTATGTGTTAATTATTTGTGTTGGAAATTAAGATATTTTAATATGATTATGAAAATAGTTTTGACCTCAGAGAGCCCTTGAAAGGATCTTAGGGACCCCCATGGGTCCCCAGACCACTTTTGAGAACCACTGTAAAGCGCTGTAGTAGGTGCTAGCAAAAATATGAAGTTTGGATAAAACATAATTCCTGACAACTAGGAGTTCACGGTCTAGCAGGGGAAAAGATAACACAGATATGATACATAATGTTACATGATTAAGTGCATTAGGACATTATAAAACAAAGTGCTCTTTGAGGTATGCGGTGGGGGAGAGGGGATCAGTTAATAAATAAAAGGGGATAGGGACGGCTTCTTGGAGAAAGTGGGATTTGAGGTGAGAATTTAAAAGTGAATAGGAATTCAGTAGTACTACCGGTTTTGGGGAGGCAGCAAAATTATGTACCATTCAGTGCTCTAATTTTCTTTGTGAAGATCTTTTTTGCTTAAAAGGTTAAAGATTTTTAGTTAGAAGAGTGAGCATTCACTGTGTGCCAGGCATTATACTGAGTACTGGGAATACAAAGAAAGCATCTCTCCCCGCCACCCCCCAAAAAAAGAGCCTATGTTCTAATGGAAGAAACAACTTACAAATACCTAGGTACATAGAAGATACATACAAAATAGATTAAGGCAGTCTGCTTAGCAGCTAGGTGAATGAGAAGGGCCCCCTAAACGAGGTGAGATTTGAGCTGTTTTGAAGGAATTTAGAGAAACTAAGAGGCAGAGAGGGGAGAGTATTCAAGGCATGGAGGACCGTTAGTGTAAAGGCATAAATACTAGAAGATTTGCTTTGGGGACCTGCAAATGGGTCAGGGTAGTTGGATTGCCAGGTTCGTGGAGGGAATAAATTTTCAGAAAGGTATAAAAATAGTAAGGTGACAGATTATGAAGAATTTTAAATGCCAAATAGGAAATTTTATATTTGATCTTGGCTGGAGCTCAATGAACAGGAGAGTGACAAGGTCAGACCTACACTTTACAAAAATCACCTTGGCAGCTAATCAAAGGATAGACTTGAGTGAGTGAGACTTGACACCAGTTAGAAGGCTGTTATTTTGGCAGTTCAAGCAGAGAGGCCATGAACTAGAGAAGTGGCCGAGTGGAGAAAAGGGGGCATAAATGAGAATTGTTGTGAAAGTAGAAGAAAGATTGGACAACAGATTAGCTATTTGGGGTGAGAGTGAGGATTTGAGGTGTTGACTAGAAATATGGTGGTGTCAATCAGTATAAGGAAGTTCATAAGAGAGAAAGGTTTTGGGGAAAAGATGATAATTTCAAGATACCTATAACAGAATCTTAAAAGACTATTAACAGCCCCTCTTACAATTACCTTTTTCTCAAATGTTATTTATCATGGCACATTAACTGTGTGAATCAGTTCGATCCTCTACATTTTAAGTAGAGGTTCTCTGAGGTCAGTAGTGATAGCCTCAACCTCACCAGCAGCCCCAACTAGAGGTAGGAGCTACCATATCTTTAATTCCCTCACCACAAACTTGTGAAAGGTGGGCGAAAAAACAGAAAACAAACCTTGTGACAAAAACGATTCCTTTAAATCACTGGAAGAAAAATTCAGGTTTCATACATGCAAGTTCTAGATATTCAGGCTTGGAACATCCTTTCCTGGTGAACTTTCAAAGGCAGTTTAAACCCACAGAACTAATTTCTTCTTGGGTAGAAATATGTTTATTCATCTTAAGTTAGAGTTAATAATTCTAAAGGCTCTGAAAAGTCAGAAATATTTTTTCTAAATTTCAGCAGGGATAATATTAGCAGGTAGGAAGCAAACCCTATATATAAGCATTTATGCATATCTCCTGCAGTATCTATTCATCTGAAAAAATGAGGATATATAAGCTTGCTTTGTGATATGCAGATCAAGCTAAGAGGCCTGTGTGACAGGTGGTGGGATGACAAGGCTGAAGAAATCCAAGAATATACAGGTGCCACCATATTCAAGATTGTAATAAACTCCTACTAGATATCAATATATTCTGGGTTTAATCTGAAAAACAGAGTGTTCTCCATTGTTATGTTGGACAGGAAGGAAATCCTGGAGCAATGACAACACACTTCGTTAGGCTCTTTACCATACTCCCAGTGTACATCAAGGCTCCTTAGATAGCCTGATATTCACGCTCTTGAGCTCAAGAGCACACACACACACATACACACACACACACAAACCCACACACTATGCTATAAAAATATTCCTGAATTTTAATTTCTTGTTCCTAAGTTAATGTGGTTGTTCATGGAGAAAAATATTTATAAGCTTTTGGAATTTCACATCATTGTTAAGAATAATTGGACAAATACTTTACTAATATGAAAGGCAAGGAAATGTGAAATGATATCATATTATTGGTATGTCCTGTTGGCTGTCTTCTAACACTAAGATTTAGAAATACTCATGCTGCTCTCATCAGCTTAGCAAGCTCCTTCAGGTGCTTGAATTTTTCCTTCTTGTTTTTTGCCTTCTAGTCTTTTGAATTCATTGAAGTAAAGTCGTATGTTAATAGATAATTACTGTTACTACAGCTCTATTCTGTAAAATTATTGTATAAATCCAGTGAATAAGCCAGCCATTGAATGCAGTGAGGTTTTCCTTAAAAGGCCTGCTAGGAAAAGAAACTATTGTTCTGCAAATCTCTTTTATAAAAAGTTCATTCTCAGTCATGTTATTCTAGACAGTACACTCACCCATTCTCCTACTCAGGTGTGTCACATTTTAAATGAACATAATAAATGAAAACCCAGATTTACAAAACATATTAGGTGTTACTTTAAAGAATAATAGGATTATTTTAAACTGAGCTTTTCTATTGCCTTTAAAAAATAGAAATCCAATTTACATTTACCTCAGAATTCACTGAAGGAATACTGATTGGGCGCCTACTATACATAAGGAACTTAAAATTTAGGAGGGGAGATAGGACATGTCCCTAAATAGTTACATTATAAGGTAAGTTATATTAGATATGTGGGAAGTTGGAGATTTCTTGTAGGCAGTAATCTTTGAAAATTGATTTTGAAGAATAGTAGCCTTTCAGCAGGGAGTCAAGGAAAAGGAAGGGTATGAGCAAAGGTAAAGGAAGCAAAAAGCTCAAGGCTTCTGACAAAAAGTCCAGTCTGTGATAGCAATATAGAGGATAGAGTTAATAAAGTAGATTGTCAGTAGACAATTTCTTTTTTTAATGTTTTCTAAAATCAATTTTTACATGTTTTTATAATTTGTCTCTTTCTCTGGTCCTCCCAGTTGATAAAAACAAAACAAAATGAAAGATAAAATCCTCATCATAAACATGTGGTCCAGGAAAACATTTCCAAATTGGCCATGTCTGAAGAAGTATGTCCTTCTGTAAATTTTAAGTTCTTCACCTATCTGGCAGGAGGTGAGGGTCTTGTTAATGGTCTTTTCTCAATCCTTATCTCTCGACCACTCTGCAGCCGTTAACACTCTTCACTACCCCTTTTTTCATTGATACACTCTTGTCTCTAGGTTTTCATGACACTGCTCTTTCCTGGTTCTTCTCCTACCAATCTGACTGCTCCTTCTCTGTCTTCTTTGCTTGATCTTCACCCAGGTCACGTCTGCTAACCCTGGGTTGGCACTAGATCTTGAATAGCATTAAGTATCGAATTTATTCAGTAGGAAATGGGAAGCCTTTAAATGATTTTTTTTCAAAGGAGTCACACAGGTACATTAAGGAGATGATTTTGGCAGCGGTCTGCAAAATGTATTAGAAAGAATTGAACATCACTCAGAAGACAATGACAATAGTCAGGAGGAAAAGTAATACAGTAATTGTCACCAAGGGATGTTAATACTAATCTACCGTGAAAATAAAAGCGCAATTATATAAAATAGACTGTATAGAAAGGATGCAGTACAAAGTTCCTATAGCACTTGTGGCAAGAAATCATAAATATATCGGTTCTTCTGGAAGAAGATGAAAGGATCTTCGTTCATCATTCCAGAAATCGACTGATGGAAAGGTTGCCAAGACCGTCCTTTGAAACGTCACTTAATTGCCGGCAAAAAATGTCAAAACATTTGCCCTCGTGAAGGTTTCTTTAAGTTGACTCCAAATCTGCATTTCATGATGAAACCCTTTCCTCCGGGGAGCTCGCCTCAGGAGAGGAGAGAGAGGAAAGTCAAAAGAACTGACAAGAAAGGGAGGAAAGAAGAATAAGAGGTCGGAGAAGTGGTCATTAAAGGAGAAGGTGAGGGAGGAGGGGAAGGTGGAGCCAGGGAGGGGAGAAGCAGACAGAGGTGGAGCAAGGGAGGGCGGGGACCAGAGAAGAAGGGAGAGGTGGTACGAAGGAGGGGAGGAAACTCGGGGAGTGGAGGGCACGGGAGTGACCGGAAGAGGTGAAAACACTAAAATAAAGCCAGGGAGAGAGGAGCAGGTGTAGAAGACACCTCGAGCTAAAGAAGATTTCAAGAAGCTCAGAAGAGTAAAGGGAGGAGCGGAAGGAGAATGGGGGAGGGGATGACGGAGAGAAGGGGCGTGGGCAGGGGGCGGGGCGAGGGCTGAAGGGCTGAAGTGAGCGTCAGCTCTCGGCTATCGCGAGAGTTGGGCCGGGGCCGAGCTCAGCCGTCTATTCCCCCCCCCCCCCCCCCCGCTCCCCTCCCCAACACCATCCCGGGAGGAGCAGCGGCTGCCGGAGCCGCCGGCTCTGGACTCTCCCAATTCTGAGCTCTCATCATGGCGGCGGCGGCGGCGGCGGCTGTCGGGGGGCAGCCGTCGCCTCAGTCTGAGCCGCCTCAGCCAGAGCTGGGCCGGGACAAGGCGGCCACGGCGGCACACCTGAAGGCGGCGCTGAGCCGGCCGGACAACCGGGCAGGCGCTGAGGAGCTGCAGGCTCTGCTGGAGCGGGTGCTGAGCGCCGAGCGGCCGCTGGCCCGGGCGGAGGGCGGGGGGGAGGAGGCGGCGGCGGCCGGAGGAGGCGGCGGGGGCGGCAGCGGCGGCGGGCCAGGGGCGGCGGAGGAGGAGGCCCTCGAGTGGTGTAAGTGCCTTTTGGCCGGCGGCGGCGGCTACGAGGAGTTCTGCGCCGCGGTGCGGGCCTACGACCCCGCGGCGCTCTGCGGCCTGGTCTGGACAGCCAACTTCGTGGCCTACCGGTGCCGGACGTGCGGCATCTCCCCTTGCATGTCCCTGTGCGCCGAGTGCTTCCACCAGGGCGACCACACCGGACACGACTTCAACATGTTCCGCAGCCAGGCCGGAGGCGCCTGCGACTGCGGGGACAGCAACGTGATGCGGGAGAGCGGGTGAGCTGGGGACCGGGGGGCAGAGGGAGGCGAGGAGGGAGCTGCTCCCTGGGGCTCTCCCGGAGCTGTCAGCGGACCGGAGAGTGGGGGAAGGGGAGGCGATGGAGCCGGAGCCACATGGGGATAGAGGTATCGGAGCTGTCACCGGCGGGGGAGGGGGCTGTCGCGCCAGGGTCGCCTTCAGGGCCCGGAGCTGCCCCGGCGCGCAGGGGCCGCAGGGCTGTCAGTTGTACACTTGTCCCAGAGAAGGGCCGTGGAGCTGTCGGGTTTGTGGTTCGGCCCAAGCGGGCTGTTGGAGGGGAGCGGGGAGAAGAGGAGAAATGGGTCCAGCCTGGGGTCGGGGCGGGGAGATGCTGTCATGTCGGGAGAGGGACGAGTTGAAGCAGGGGCTTCCGAAGTGTCCCGGCTGAGGGAGGAAGGAGCCGCGGAGCTGGAGCCTGGCGTGCTGGTGTGTGTTTGGTGCGGGAGGTGGGTGGAGAGGAGGGAGGAGCCTCGGGGAAAGACACTGGAGCTGTCAAGCGGGGTATTGGGTTGTGACCCCGGGATCTCTGGAACTGTGCTCCGGAGCAGTTACACGTGTGTGTGTGTGTGTGTGTGTGTGTGTGTGTGTTCTCCCCTCTTATTTTGAAGGGGGAGACATTGTTGCTGTAGCAAGGTTATTCTCAAGAAAAAAGATGTTTAAACATTTTGTTCTCAGCAGGGGAAGATTTTTTTCTATGCTGACTTTTTTCAGGGGGTGGGGAGGAGTTGGGAGGTAGGGATAGGGTAGGGGGTTCGAGAACTCCTGGTAAGGAGACTCCCTTTGCTAATGTAGATTGGCATCGCATTTGTAATGTAAGATCTTTAATTTTTTTTTTCTTGAGACCATAAGAGAGTCAGTATAACGCCCAGGGTCACACTGCCTGTAGTACCTGAGGCAGGATGTGAACTCAGGTAGGTAACCCCTTACCCCAAGTCCAGCTAGTCTACCACTTCCTCTTTCATTTACCCTCCACACAAACATTATTTGGATACTTATGTATGTATGTAACTGAATGTTTTTTAAAAAACTGTGCCGATAATCTGGAGGTGGCTTTCAGAAACTGAAGGTGACCAGCAAAGAGTTGCTAAGCTGTCTGCATAGAAGATATTAGTAAAAGTTGGGGCCTTCTAAGGTGTATATAACAATGAAAGATGGGGCTTTTGGTTGAGCAGTCGTTGATGACTTGATTGAATTGGCTTTAAAAGTTAAAAATTAAAAAATTTTCTATCCTTACAGTTATTAGTGCAGTTTAATGACTTTAGTCCTCTCCATTTTTCCCTTTTGCGTACTTATAAAATCATATAAAAAAAAGACATTTGAGATCTCATTTTCATGTTTAAATCAAATATGGAACAATTTAAACTTTTAATAAATATTTTATGTATTATTAATCCTTCTTTTTTGGGCTTCTGGTTTGCTGCCCTTTTTTGTTATTTGTGATGGATTCTCTTAATTTTGGCTTTTGCTGGTTTTTTTTTTTTTTTTGCTTTTTACTGATCTTATTTTACATGAGTATTTCTATACATCCAAAAAAAATATGCTGAGAACATACAGGAATAGAAAAAATATTACTTAAAGATGCTACTTAATGATTTCAATAAATTTTATGGTTGATCTTGCTTGGCCTTGAGAAGTCTGCAAAATCCCACCTAGGATTTGACTGTTTATGAGAAGTTTTCTTGTGATTTTTTTTTTTAGGGTCTTACATTTTGTATTAGAGGTGCAAAACTAAGCTGTCATCATAATGCCACAGTGTAAGAGTAGGACTGTTTATCAGTTTTTTTTTTGAAGGTAGACTTAGAACATTCATTTTGAAAAGTGGGATGGCTTTTTTTTCATCTTAAGCTGGAATCCATGTTGTATGGCTTCATTTCTGTATCTTTGAATAGGTATAGGGACTGGACCTGTGATTTCATTGGAACTCCAGGGTGAGGAAAGTCTCTTCCACCAAAGCAGGTTGGAACCTTCTCTGCTACTGATAGTTATAAGGGAGTGACTAAAGTCCTGAGAGGTTAAATGTCTTGTCAGGATTATAGATGACTGTTTCCGAGACAAGACTTTGACCCAATCATTTCTGGCTGCAGGTTAACTCTCTATTCATCTGTGATACACTGCTTCTTGTAACCTTTAGATACTTGTGTAATTGCTCACCCTAGCTTAGAAGTTTGAGTGGGCAAATATCAGAGACAGTGGACATGGAATATTTAATAATGATCTTATTTCGGATTCTGTGTACATTTTGGAATTCACCAGTTCAATTCGGAATAGTTATTTAAGTCAATTAACATTTATTAAATGCATACTGTGGGCAGAGTCATTGTGCTTTAGTGGCTGGAGGAGATAGCCTTAGAGGCAGAAGAGCCATAGATCAAATCCTAACTGACACATAGTGGTTGTGTGACACTGGGCAAATAATGGGATCATAGATTTAGAGTTGGAAGGGACCTTCAAGATCGTTGATCTAACACCTTCATTTTACAGATGAAGAAACTGAGAGGCACAGGGTAGTTTAACAACTTGCCTGGGGTCACACAGGATTAGGTGGCAGAGCTAGGATTTGAAACTGGGTCCTCCCACTCCAAATACAATACTCTTTTCACTTGACCTCTATTTTCCTCAGTGTCTCAGTCAACTCCAACTCAGTAAGGCTCTTAAATTACAAATGAGTTTCATTATTAAGTTTCCACAGAGGGAATTCCCTGCACTTGTAGAAGTATGGGCTGGATAGGACCAAAAAAATTTATAATTTGCATACATAGTGACCTACGTGTTTGTCCAGGTGGACTAGAGTTTTCAAGTGATTTTATGGGTTATGTGCGGTAAGTGGTTTTTAGGTAACATGCCAAAATAGACTGAGGTTGAATAGCAGAGAATTTTTTCTCTCAGCTGCACTTCTGACCATGCTATGGTCCTGAATTCTCAGCAGTTACCTGGAAGAATTCAGTGTAACCTCTCTTGGTCACATTAGCCCATTACTTTCATAGCCAATATAGCTTTTGCTTCATTGGTGTTTGCTGGAAATTTTGACAGGACCCAAAATCTACAGGACCCATGAACTACTGAATTCCGACAAGGTATGGGTATGTAAAACTTGATCATTCTGGTAGGGATAGTGTATGTTTAAACCTTTGCAGTCTTAAAAATTTCTTAACATTTTTTGAGGGCATTGATGAGTAAAGATGTTATTGGGGATTTCTGGTTGGTCAGTTTTTTTTAACTGCTATGGAACTTTTCAGTCTCATCATTCAGTTCCTTCTTGCATAAAGGAAAGATTGCTTTTAACTTGGTGTTCCTAATAATAGCATAGAAGAGAAAAAATTTCTTGTTTCTTGTTGAAAGTAGAATTAGAAGGTGGTTAGCACTCATCATGTTTGGAGATCTGAAGTGTAATTTTGGATAGGTTTGTCCTAACCTATATCAGAATATTCCATTTTACTTTCAAATGAGTAATTATGGAGAGGTTGGTCGGCTCTTACTTTTTGGTTTGGTAATATTAACGAAATAAGTTATTTTTTGAGTCTTGTTCTCTTTCTCATTAACTCAGTTATTAATGTATTTTTATTCTGTCTTCATAAGACCCTTCTTCTTTCTTAATATGGGTGTTATTATGGGTGTTATCACCCTTCTTGGTATCCTACAGTAGCTTCCTAAGAAGTTTGATTTTCTCCACTCTCTGACCCTTCCAGTATATTTATTGCACTAACTAATCTTCTCTATGCATAGATCTGTTCATGTCAGTCTTCTGCTGAAATCCTTGTAACAGCTCTGCTTACCTACTTAGTAAAGTTTAAACCTTTTAACTTGACATTCAAAGCCCTCCATGGACTGATATGTTTTCAGCTATCTCGAAAACCTTTCAACTTATTGTATGATCCGGCCAACTGGACAACACGCTAACCCTCTTCCCCATTTCCTTTCGTCTCTACTCTTCATTTTACTTTAGTCCCTACTCTTCACTTTACTGCTTTACTTTCTTGGCTAATGCTTTTCCTGTGCTTTTAATAACTTTGATACCCTCCCCCATTTACCTACTGATTTTGTACCCATTATTTTAAAACCCAACTGAAACTCTGATCTCCCGGCATTAATGACCTCCCTCCTTCTGCAAGATCTCACACAGTACTTTGCTTGTACTTTTGGTGCATTTATGTGTATGTCACATTTCCTTGCTAGCCTGTAAGCTCACTGAAGCCTATAAGTATGTCTTTTCTTGTATGTCTTCCCTTATCCTCAACCCCTCAATTGCCTAGTACCTGTGCTCTGCACACAGTGGGTGTTTAATAAATGTTGGTTGAACTGGTTTTAATCCAAAACGTGCTTGAAGAAAGCACTTTTTTTTTACTCTATGGATTAAGTTGGGATGTGATGATCATTAAAGCTGTGGAATGGAGGAAATTAGTAATAGGTAAACAGATGTAAATGTGTTATTTGCACTCTGCTTTGCTATTAGTGAATTGGGCAAATATTGCCATTAAATGTTTTAATGAACTTAAAAGAAGCGTAAAATGGAAAATCCATTTTACTGTGCAGTGGTTGGTTCTGGTATATGAAGATGTATTGAACACAACTGTTGATTATAAGCATTTATTAATTAATTTATTACTAGTAAATGTGGAGTATAAACATTTATTTTGAAATATCATGAATATTTCAATTGAGTAATGCCCCTGTATTTTGGCATTCAAGGAGGAGGCATTGATTGTAAATTCTTTGCAGTTTTTGTCAGAATTCTGTGTATCTTTTTTTTTTTTTAAGTGAGTATTTGGCCTGGAGTCAGGAAGACCTGAGTTCGTATCTGTTCTCAGCCACTTACTTAGTGATTGTGTGACCCAGGTCAAGTCACTTAAACTCTGTTTGCCTTAGTTTCCTCAGCTGTAAAATGGAGATAGTAATGTTATCTACCTTGCAGAGTTGTAAAAATCAGATGAGATAGTATTTGTAAAGTGCTTAGTACAGTGCCTGGCAGGTAGTAGGCTCTATATAAGTTCTTATAAAATCTGTTATAGAAATAATGATTCATAAGTCTTTTTATTAAAGACAGCCATATTTAACCATCCTCATAATAGAGATGGAATGTAGGATCTGAAGGGTAAAAACTTTTCTTATGATATAATCAAAATGAGTTATAAAGTAAATCTTCAGTTTATTTTTTCTGGAATACTGGTATCTGAATATCGTGGTTATTAACTATCCAGAGCATGTATTAACTTTATCAGTAGCATGTGTTTTGTATTATGCTCAGTTTCTAGGATTTAACCAACATTACCCACTACTGACTACTCATTACTGACTACTAACATTATCTTTGGGTGAAATTAATAGCCATCTATAGGGATTATAACATACCCTGATATAAAAAGAAAACCTAAGTACTTAGCAGTAATGATCTCTTAATAAATTTTTAAACAAAATGGAATCTTTAAGATATCGAGTAGTGTCCTTTCATTTTCTGGGACTATATCACCATTTCTTCACAGCTTGAGATTCTCAGCATTGTTGAGCAAGTGATAAAAATATGAAATGAAAGAAAAATATTTTGTGCGAATTTAAGTAAAGTTATGTTGATAAATTCTTGGAGTTTTTTTCAACTCCATTTGTACACATCAATTATTAATTTGGGGGCTTTTCATGATAAATATTACTAGCATTGCTTAAAGATATACAGTAGTATAATTAAAAGGCATAAGAGGTGATTTGAATCTCAGTTGGGACTAGCCCTGTTTTAGATCCCCATGTGTGATATTATTTTTTATTTGGCAAAATATTTAAATGAATATCTACAATAAAACTCACTAGTTGTGACATAATAGGATTCTTTTTTTTTTTTTTTACCACATATCAAGTATCAGTAATTTGTTGGTGGGAGTATCCTTGCACCAACATAGATTACAACCCTTGTGTAATTCAGTAGAAGGTCTTTGAGATCTTTGCTTTGGCCAAAAAAGTGACCATCTTTCACCTGAGTTGGTGATGAATTTTTCTTAACGTAGCTAGCTTCTGTTTCATATTCTTGCAGAAATCCTTTCTAGTGTGGGCATAGAACCTAGTACAGCTTGCATTCCATTGGCATTGCCTTTCAGAATTCAGGGTCACCTTCCTGCCACAAACAACACAGCAGAGTAGGACTTCAGTGGATGATTCATTTTCTATTTAGTACATATTCCTTTAGTCATTAGGTAAGTCACTTTTATATTTGCATGTCTATACCTATTTTTTTATTATGAACTTTATATTCATTAACAATATTTTATTGTACAAAGAATGACAGAAAAGAGGATTATACATGAAGTTGTGAACTTCTGTTTAGTTTTTTTAAGGTTTATATTCATAAGGTAGTAACAATTGCCCTGTACCCCTTTCTGAATTTTGTTTTCTTCTTTGTAGTTTTCAAATGTTTCCACTCCTGTCTTCTCTCTTTTTCTTTAAATAATTTATTTATTTTTGCTTTTCTCCATTCCCTTCCATAAGATTTTGAGTTCCAAATTTTCTCTCCATCCAGGATGGCATATAATCTGATTCAGGCTCTACATATACATTCATATTAAACATTTTCACACTAGTCATGTTGTAAAGAAGAATTAGAACTAATGTATAAACCACAAGAAAGACAAAACAAGAAAAGAAAGAGCAAATAGTATGCTTCAATCTGCATTTAGACTCCATAGTTCTTTTTCTGGATGTGGATAGCATTTTCCATCATGAATCTTTTGGAATTGTCTTAGATCCTTGCACTAAGCAGAGATAAGTCTATCAAAGTTAGTCATTGCACAATGTTGTTGTTACTGTGTAAAGTGTTCTGATTCTGCTCACTTCACTCAACATCAGTTCGTGGAAGTCTTTCAGGGTTTTTCTGAAGTCCTGCTCCTCATTTCTTATAGAATAATAGTATTGTTACGTTCATATACCATAATTTTTTCAACCATTCCCCAATTGATGGACATCCCCTCAATTTCCAATTCTTAGCCACTACGAAAAGAACTGCTATAAATATTTTTATACATGTGGGTCCTTTTTCTGTTTTAATGATCTCTTTGGGATACAGACCTAGAAGTGGTATTGCTGGGTCAAAAGGTATGTACAGTTTTATAGCCCTTTGGGCATAGTTCCAAATTGTTCTCCACACTGGTTGGATCGGTTCAGAACTCCACCACCAAAGCATTAGTGTTCCAATTTTCCCACATCTTGTCCAACATTTATCATTTTCCTGTTTTGTCATGTTAGCCAATCTGATAGGTGTGATATGGTACCTCAGAGTTGTTTTGATTTGCATTTCTCTAATCAATAGTGATTTAGAGAATTTTTTTTCATATGGCTATAAATAGCTTTAATTTCTTTCTCTGAAAACTGCCTGTTCATATCCTTTGACCATTTATCAGTTGGGGAACGACTTATATTTTTATAAATTTGACTCACTTGTATGTATTTTTTAGAAGTGAGGCCTTTATCAGAGATACTGGTTGTAAAAATTGTTTTCCAGTTTTCTGCTTTGTTTCTAATCTTGGTTGCATTGGCTTTGCTTTTGCAAAAACTTTTCAATTTAATGCAATCAAAATTATCCATTTTGCGTTTTGTAATGTTCTCTATCTCTTGTTTGGTCGTAAATTCTTCTGTTCTCCATAAATCTGGCAGGTCTGCCTTCTCTTTATTTTTGCATTTGACTACCTTCCAACTCTTCACCTCATACCAAATACAAGCTCTCCTTGAAATAAATAATTATGGTTAAGCAATACTGACATATTGTTGGATCTGAAAATGTCTGTCTTGTTTTGTACCTCTGGTCCATCTTTTCTCTACAAAGAGGTGGGAGGCATGTTTCATCACAAGTCTTTATAAAGAATTAAATGAGATATTTGTAAAACGCTTAGCACAGTGCCTCACATAGTAACTAGTGCTTAATAAATGCTTCCTTCTCTCCCTTCCTCCCTCCCTCCCTCTCTCCCTTCCTCCCTCCCTCTGTCCCTTTTTCCCTCCCTCTCTCCCTTCCTCCCCACCCTTCCTCCTCCCCTCTCTCCCTCCCTGCCCACCTCTCTCCCTCCCTCTCTCTCTTCCTTCCTTCCTTCCTTCCTTCCTTCCTTCATTCCTTCTTTCCATTTCACTCTGTATCAATTCATACAAATTTCAGGTTTTTCTGAATCTGTCATTTTTGTAATTTCTTATGGCATAGTTATATTTTATTATATTCACAATAATTTATTCAGTCATTCCCTAATTGATGGACCCTCACTTTATTTCTACTCCTTTGCTGCAACAAAAAGTACTGCTATAAATATTTTTGTGTATTTGGGTCTTTTCTGTCTTTTTTGACCTCTTTGGAATATATCTGTGGTAGTAGTTTTGCTGTGTCAAAGGGTCTGTACAGTTTAGTGACTTTTTGGGCATAGTTAGTTACAGATTGCTGTTCAGAAAGGTTAGTCTACTTTATAGCTCCATCAGCACAGCATTAGTGTGCCTGTCTTCAAGCACCTCCAACCATTACCATTTCCCTCTTTTATCATGTTTGCCATTCTAATGGTTATGGAAAAGTAGGACCTAAGAGTTGTTTTACTTTGCTTTTCTCCTATTAGTAGTTTGTTTGTTTTTTAATTAGTTATTTTTTAGTTGTCAGAAACCTTTTCTTTCTCCCATCTCCCTCATTGAAAAAAGAAAAATAAAATACATCTAATACACAAAAATAAAATACATCAAATACATATGTATAAAAATTATGCATAGTCAGTCAAAACAAATTTCTACATTGCTAATGTCCAAAAAAAATCCAAATCTGCATCCTGAATCTAAAACCTCCCTTTTGGGAGGTAGGTAGCATGTTTCATCATAACTCCTCTAGAACCCTAGTTGGTTATTGTGTTGATTTCTCGAAGTTGTTTGTCTTGACAGTGTTGTTATTGTAGAAATTGTTCTGGTTCTGCTCACTTCATTCTTCATCAGTCTGAATAAGTTTTCTCAGGTTTCTCTATAATCACCCCTTTCATCATTTCTTAGAGAGCAGTATATCCCATTGCGTTCATACATTGCATTTTGCTCAGCCATTTTCCAATTGATGGCTAGTTTGTTTCTAGTTTCTAGTTCTTTAGCACTGCAAAAGAAACTGCTATGGGTCATTTTCCTCTTTCTTAGAGCTCTTTTGGGGCAGGGCAGAGGCTTATTATATTATATTGCTGAGTAAAAGGGTATATACAGTTGAGTAACTTTTTGGATTGAATCCCAAATTGCTTTCCAAAATGGCTGAACCATTTCATAGCTCCACCAAGTAGTGGAATGATCATTTTCCCGATATCCTCCAACATTTGTTATTTCCCTTTATTATTAGTGATTTGGAGCGTCTTTTCATGTAGTTGATGATAGCTTGCATTTCTTAATTTAAAAACTGCCAATTCAAATCCTTGGACTACTTTATCTATTGGGAAATGGCTCTTTTTCTTTTATATATGTATCAATTTGCTGTATTTCTTGGATAGCAGACCTTTATCAGAGGAATACGCTGCAAAGATTTTTTCCCCCCAGCTAACTGGTTTCCCTTCTACTACTATTTCATGAATACCCTTTCAACAATTGTTCTGCCTTAGAGTACTTGGACTTTAGATTATAAAACACAACATTTTGAAAAAAAATTATTGCTCATCTCATGGAAATGGATAAGTCAAGAAAAGTTGTGCATAAGTGAAGGCTAATATGTGTGTAGTATTATAAACTGCTTAATTTTCACTTCATTTTTCCTTCTTCCTCTAATCTACTCAATACTTTTTATTATTTTCCATCTGTAATTACATATTGTTTGAAAAATAAAATTTTTGACAGCATAGTGACTGGAATTTAGTATATGGCTAAATGCTTTCTGATTGATGGAAAATGTTTACCTTTGAGGTTATTAAAATATGTTATTTTGCTCTCCTAAATTTTATCCATACTCAAAGATATAAGTAAGAATAATGGATCTAATTCTTTGGCATATGTTAAATTATACACGTTTAAAAATTTTAGTTTGTTAATGGATGTTTTAATATGATTGCCATTATAGAATTTTACAGAGTTCTTTGGCAACAAATTTAGATTTCCTTAAAACATTTATTTCTAAGGGCAAGGCTTTGACATACTTAAAATTTTTAAGTATACTAATTCGTGCTAAAATTTAAAATTATTGGACGTTTTTAGACATTTAAACATTCTGAATGAAAATATAAAGTGTAACTTTGATAGATTTGTGGTCTAATTGATTAGTAATTCATTACATCAGTTGTGTAGATTATAAGCTGTCCTTTGCAAATTTTTGAAAATTGAAAATTTATTCGACAGGCTAGAAAAATCTGGTATTTAACAGGCTAGCCTCTCTTTAGAAATGACCATGGGGAAATGACCATTCTAAGTTTCCTCTAGAACATGATAGTTTTTCATTTTTTTCTTTGCTGTGGTATTTGGCTTTTTTGTTCAGTTTCTAGCTCCTGTGTTATTCACCCATAGTTGTAGCCCCTTTGGGATTACTTACTTCTGCTCCAGAAATAGTTCTTTAGCCTTGCAGGTAGAGAAACTATTTCTCTCAGATCATCCAATGTTGGTAAAACTTTTTGATAACTAAACTTGTAGGAAACTGACTTGTAAAATATAATCACAATTTTCAATTTATAGTGGGAAATGTTTTGTTAGTATACCATCACTGTTTGTTTCTCTCTTTTTGAAATGTCTCCTTTCTGGTGTGCCAGCAGGTCCACTAAGGAATGCATACCACAAAGTAATTTGGTAATGAGGGAGTGGGATGACATTAAGGGATATTTCGTGCAGGATATAAGATGTGTTGTTTTAGCCTTTCCTGTTTTAGGGGTTCACCATTATGACAAAGCTGGATTTGCATTGCCTAGACCAAGTGCTTCTTTAATGATGTTGAGCAGATGTGAATTTTACTGTTTTTCGTTTTTCTAGGTTTCATATTGGGTAGAAGATTACTTTTATGAGTCTATTGATTTTAAATATAGTTCCTTTGAGTACTTTACCTTTCTTCTAGTTCATTTGTCTACCTGCTTTCCTCATTAAGGCTTTTCTTTACATTTCTATGGTTCCCTCAGTTTCTTTCATGTCAATTAGATTTTAGGTAAAAAGCCCACTACAACAGACAATTAATATGATCCATGTTAACAAAACTTTATATTATTTACAGTAAATTATTTATAATGAACAAGGAGTAGAAAATAGAAAAAAATGCATTATACAAGGTCATTTTATTTGGTCCTCATAATACCATTATGTTTTCATAGGATTTTTATCATTTAGGAAATGATTCTGTTGACATTCTCATTTGATCTTTGTTACATGTCTTTGAGGGAGGTTCAGTAGAAGGTCACATTGCTAGTAATTGGCAAAATTGAAATTTGAGCCTAAAGTTGCCCTGACTCCTGTTCTAGTACTCTTCCTATATACTGTGTTGCCTCTTAAATGTTAGTTTAATGTTTTAGAGATATTTCTTGAGAAGTTTCCTCAGTGACTTGAATGTCTTTCTTTAACCACCAGCTTTCTCTAAAAAATAAAGTACTTTTTGTCTCAATATCCTCATCATTCCTAATCCCTTGCAAAACTGACTTCAGCCTCTGTGACTACTGAAACAGTTCTCGAAATCCCTTCCACCTCCAACTGTCCTGAATGAAGCCGGGGTACACTGTCAATATTAAAATAGTTAAATACTTGCAGCTGTGGTGTACTAGTGAGTGGAATGCTGAAATAGTGAAGCCCCCTCAGCATGGTATTGAATAGAATACTGAAAGAGTGAAGCCCCCCCAGCATAGGAGAAGACCTTACCTCTCCTACCATCCACCTCTACCCTGTACCCCTTCTACATTTTTAGAGACTGCTCTGCTGAGAAAGTAGAGATAAGAAATTACATCAGTAGACAGACACCTGCAAGGTCCTGTTTATCTAGCTGTTACTCCCTTTTTGCTGAATACCAGTCTCTGGTCTCACACCTGTCTTTTTGTTCTTTGTTCTCTGTTGCTGGGAAAAGATTCCGCGTTTAGAATGTGAGCTCCAAACCCAGTCAATGGGAAGAGGAGCCAGTGGAGGGGGTGTGGGTGAACTCTGTGTTAGGGTCTGTATAACTTGCTTTGAGTTGTATGCCATACACACACACACACACACACACACGCACACGCACAGGCATCATCTTGGGCCATGCTGAGGTGTGTCCTTTCTCATGAGAAAGTAATAAACTTCTTTTTACCTTTTCTCAAGAACTGTCTCTGTCTATTTTTAATGTGAGTAGTGGTCTCTGACCCACACACTAGGATCTGAGTCCTCTCTCTGATCATTAGTATCTGTGTGACCTTCATCAGTGCTCCTTAGCCTCAATTTTCTATTTGTAAAAATGAGGATAATAATACTTATACCACGTATCTGATAGAATTGTTGTGAAGAATGTGATTTTTAACCTTAAATCCTTGTGTGAATGTGAGCTCTTATCAGTGCCTAATTGAGGCTTTCTTTTTGCTCTTAGCAGAAGAATTTCAAGATTTATGTAAAAAATGGCTTTGGAGAAAAATTATATTGGCATCCCTAAAACTGGAGAATGGGGAGATAATCTTACAGTTAAAGATTTATAAGTAGATTATACTTGGGAAGCTTCTGCTTGTCTCTTTTTAGTTTTATTTTCATGTAGAGGTTTTTCAAGGGAGTCAAAATTTCACTTAAACAGTTAAGGAATCCATTTGTCACCAACAGAAAAGTTATTATTTGACAGGTAGCATTTTGAATATAAGCTCTTGATGGTTCTCAATTTAGAATGTTTTCTTTTTTTTTTTAAGCACAGAGACTTTTTATTCTTTTTTTTCAGTTCCAATATCCCCCTCTGCTCTTCCCCCACTCATTGAGAAGGCAAGAAAAATGAAACTCATTAAAAATATGTATAGGTATGCAAAACAAATTTCTGCATTAGCTATGGTGTTTTCTTAACATTTTCTTTTTTACTACAAAGTTAACATTTGACAAACATGAACATTTTAGTATACAAGAAACAGAAAAGATGCTTGCATATGAAATTGGACTTCTGTTACATAATTTTTAAAAATGTGTTAAATTTAACACAGTAGCAAAATTGCCCTTTTGAACTTTTTTTGTCTGCGCATTTTTAACATTTTATTGATCTTTTCTTGCCTTTTTTATGCCATCTCTGTTAGAATATTTGTTCAGACAATATAACCCGAGAAACAGGACCTACTTTTGGAATTATCTCCTGGAGTTCTGTAACATTCCATCACTACGGTGAATATTTGCTTTTCAGATAGAATTAACTCAGTCTTTCCTGAACCAATTCCTATATAAGAGGTCTTTTAGGGTAGCACTGTACTGGAAATGCTTGACTAGGACTCTTGAAAGAATGATCCTATACCATTTGAGGCCCTTTGCCTTCTAGGCAGATTTTATTAGTACTTGTTGAGGGTAGGAGGGCATGGAAGTCTACAGGGAGGAGTTGGATCTGAGAGGAAGGAAATCTTGAAGGAAGAAAAGCATCCTAAAAGACAGAGACAAGAAGGGAATGAATACATTTTATGTTTGGGGGATAGTTTGTGTGAATTTATGGAGAGAGGAGAGGGTATGTTGAGTTCGGAGAACTGAAATAGCTTCACTTTACAGGAACATGTAGTGCATAAAAGAGAGTAATGTGAAAGAAGAGTGGAAAATAGTTTGTAGACAGATTCTGATTGGGTCTAATGCTACTGTCCCTTTTTGCTCCTTCTGCCAGTCTGATAATTCCTTCTTGGTTTCCTTCCTTGGCTCATCATCTATATCATGCCCCCTAACTGTGGGATTTCCCCAACGATCTAGCCTAGCCTCTTTCCTTTCTGTACACTTGTTTTTGATATGGGTTTAATTATTATCTCTATCCAGATGACTCACAGATATCCAGTTCTAGCCATTCTTTTAGCTGCCACTAATTACTTATTGGATATTCTAAACTGGGTGTCCTGGCAACATCTCAAACTCAACATATCCAAAACTGAACTCAGTGTCCAGCCTCCTCCTCTACCCTCTCCTATTTCTCTTCCAAACTTTCCTATTTCTAAGACAGCAACATTCTTTCAGTTTCCCAGGTTTGTAACCTTGGTAACCTTGAGTACTCATTTTCCCTTACCCTACTGGTCATTTGCCAGATCTTGCCTTTTTTTACCTCTGCAACATCTGTCACATTCAACTTCCTTTTCTCTAATCCCAGTCACCACTTAAATTTAGTTCCTCATTACCTCTTGCTTATATTATTGTAACAACTTCCTAATTGGTCTCCCTGTCTCAAGTTTCTCCCTACTCTATCCTATTCTACAAGCAGCTGTCAAAGTGACTTTCTTTCAGCATTGAATGGTTCCTGCCATTTTCCTACTTAGTCAACTCCATTGGCTTCCTATTACTTCTAGGATTGTTAAAAGAAAATCTTTGTTCTGTTCTTGCCCTGAATAATGAAGCAAATCCAGTAAAAGAAAATTTCAAGTTTATTTTAGCACCCAAAGCTTGGTTGGTTGTTGTCCTTTGTTCTTGAAGAGGACCAAAATGATATAACTATGTTAGAGTCAAGTTACAGTGTGTCTGACTGTGGCTGATCAGATCAACATGAGGTCAGAATGCTCTACCACAGGGCAGGCACAAGTAATCCATGTGAACATCTGAGTGGATTCTCTAAATTAGCACATCTCACATGTCTTTTGAGCTACTTCAAGTCTTCTTGGTCACAGAGCACAGCGCCTTCTCTGATGAGGGCATACCATGCTGGGCAGTCCTGTATCAGTGTCTCACATGTCACACAATCAGTTCCAAAGTTCTTAATAGAGACATTGAAAGTATCCTTGTATTGTTTTTTCCAACCACCATGTGAGCGCCTGTCTTGCGTGAGTTCTCCATAAAACAGTCTTTTAAGTGGACGTTTGGCATTTGAACAACAACATGGCCAGCCTATTGTAGTTGTGCTCTCTGCATAGAGTCTGAATGCTTGGCAGGTTAGTTCAAGAAAGGACCTCGGTGTCTGGTACCTTATTCTGCCAGGTGATCTTCAGAATCTTCCTAAGACAATTCAAATGGAAGCGATTCAGTTTTCTGTCTTGGAGCTGGTAGACTGTCTAGGTTTCACAGCATACAACAATGTGGTTTTGCAATGCAATCAAAATAAACAAGGCAAAAGCATGTTTAGTTCAGCTAGGTACTGAGTTCAAACCGTGCGTTGTTTTGAAAGAGGAGTTTCTTAATAAGAGAAGACAGTTTCTAAAAGGTGATGGGCTAGTGCTGTGTCAGAGATGAATTTACAATCCAGGTAGATGCAAATTTCTAAAAAGGCGATCAAAGCACACATGGCTGGCCTTTCCTGTGCTTGGGTTTGCACGTACTGTGATTACCGTATGAGAGGGCAAGCAGGTACAACTAGGAAAGGGAGATGGGAAATCATGGATACATTTGAATTAACTTGGCAGTAGTGGCTAAATTCTACACAATAATAGGTGCTAACTATACTTATGGTGCAGTACCACAATTGAACTTGTATCACTTCTCTATCCTCAACTGCATCATCCCAATCTCTGCTGCTTGCAATTTGGGAATTGGCTTGGGTATCAGTTCTTCCAGCCAAGGAAAGCACTATAAGCACAAACAGCACACAGTTCACAGGACACACAAGAAAACCTCACAGACACTACAGGAATGGAAAATTCTGCACCCTGGAATAAATCTGTAGCCTGTAGACTTTGGCACTTCAATATAGCCACTCTGTGCATGTTCAGGTGGTAGGCTACCCCTTTGACCCCCTTTTTATCAAAGTTTCCTTCCATGAGGAGTTAGATTTTTGACAAGAAAGGCAACCAGAGACCACATGAAGGGCCCCTGCATGAACACGCTGGGCAAACCATAACCAGCAAATGTGCAGTACAAAGGCCTCAGTTCTTACAATGGCATCAGTTTAAGCAAAAGTGATAAGCAGCTTACAGAATACGTAACAGGTCCATAACATACACATGGCTAGTATAACAAGCAAAGTTACAATAAATGAATAAAGAAACTCAGTATAGCAATAGTTTTAGAATGTCAAGTCCTTTGGCAGCACCCATGATTTTCAGGGTTCGGCAAGCACTTGCTGTGCATCTCTCAAACAGCTGCATATGGATCAGGACAGGCCTGTAGGGGCATTTCTTTAGCCATCTTCAGGTCCTAGGTTACTTGTGGAGATATCTTGGTGATGCTGCTACAACCTATTAGTGGTAAGACAGTATAATTTAGTAAACTGTGATAAAATCTAATCATATTGGCTTTGTGGTAAATTAAATTAGTTCAGGTGGTGAAAACCCATTTGGACTTTTTGGAACTAGATCTGATAATAACAGGATATTCTGGTCTTTGTTGTATGATAATGAGGGCAATTTCTGTTTCAAGTTTCTCTCAACAGCACTAAAAATCTCATTTTTTGCCTAGGCTATTGATCTTTAAGTCTTATTTTAAGTATCCAAGGTCCTGACTTTTATCTGGCCGAATCTGTCTCCCCAGGATTTTCACAGTCTCTCCCGAGTCTCACTACTCGGTTGTGGACATAACAGGCAGGACTTTCTCTTCCCATGTTTTTGCAGCTTGTCTACCTGAGAGTCCACAGGAGGCTTGCCCTTCCCAATGTCTTTTGAATGCCAGAATTGCCTTGCAATGTGGGACACTTCTGTTCCTGCAAGTCTATTTCCTTACTTGCCTTTTTCTGTCACCTCTTCTTTGTGCACAGGTGAGAAAAAAAAATCAAAATTTGTGTTTTGGAACCTATTTCTCCTTTACCTTCCTGAGCTTGGAGTATTTAATTTTTCAGTCACTTCATGTTTGACTGACCCCCAGGGGAGTGTACTCCTGCCTAATACCAGCTGCCGCTTAGAGTAAGATTCCTCAGTGAGTGCCCCTGGGGAAAGTGATTCTCCTGGCTCGCTCTCCAAAAATTGTTCAAAGAAAATATTTGTTTAGGCTTTGTCATCAATAACGAAGAACCCCAGCAAGAGAAAATTTAAAGGAGTTTGTTGTAGTACCCAAGATAATAGCATGTTGAATGCAGCCAGGTACCAAGGTCAAGCCATATGCTTTTAAAGAAGAGTTTTGTAGTAAGACAAACCTGATAGGTCCACATTTCTAAAATGGGATGGGCTAGTGTTACCTCAGAGACACATTTACAGTCAAAATAGATAGAGATTTCTAAAAAGGGAATCAAAGCACATGAGACTGCCTTTTCCTATCTTAGGGTTCTCATGTACTATGGCTGTTCTGCATTCAGATTAGCGGGAGAGGTCTGGGAGGTACAAGTAGGACAGGAGATCATGCGTTCATTCAAATTGACTTGGCAGTTGTGATTAAATTCTACACAGGATAAAGTATAAACTTTGATATTTAGTTTTTAAAGCCCTTCACAGTTTGACTTCATTATCTTTTCAGCCTCAATTAATATTATTACTTCCCTTTCACAGTCTATGATCCAACCAAACTGGCCTTCTTTCTGTCATATATAACATTTCATCTCCTGTCTTTGTGCCTTTATATTGGTCATCTACTTCTGGAATGCATTTTCTTTTCACCTTTACCTCAAAGAACCCCTCTCTTCCTTGAGTATGAAGCTCAAACACCACCTTCTATGAAGCTTTTCCTGAAATGCCAGTTGCTAATCCCTTCTAGTTACCTTGTATTTAGCTTCTTCGCTTTATATTCATTCACATATTTATTCAGTAACTATATGAACTTAGTGTCTTCCTATTAGAATGTAAGCTCCTTGTGAGTAAGGATTTTATCATTTATTGTATTTATATTCTCAGTGCCTACTAGCACAGTACTTGGCACATAGTAAGCTCTTCTTCCAGCCTGGCCTAGAAAAATACAATTTTCCTCTTATTTTTCTTGATGTTGTGAATTTAATTTTTTTTGGATGAAAGTGTTACAGCTTCTGCCCTTTTGTATTCATCTGATGCATAGTAAATTTTGTTCCCGTGTCTCATTTCATTCTGTGTGTCATATGGTTGTTGTATGCAAGAGATTGTTGCATTTTATTTTCTTATTTGTTTAATTTTATTAGACTGTTTTGATACATTTAAATTTATACTTAAAAGTTACGATCATTAGGCTTGTTTTCATTCTTTTATTTCTTTTGTATTGCTTTTTAAAACTCCCCTTCCAAGTTACTATTTTGTCTCCCTGATTTGTTTTGCTTTGACTCTTGTGATGCTAGTCTAGTGTCTCCCCCACTCCCATTCCCTTCCCTATCCCAATTTCTTAAAATTTTTGTTTCTTTTATTAGGTGTCTACTTCTCCCCCTCTTTTGTCCTCCCCCCACATCCTTTTAATTTTAGTAACTTTTTTATTGTGTCCTTTTCCAAAAATTTTCCCTTTGCTTTATTCTCATAATTTTGCTTCTCTGCCATTCTGTTCCAAATTTTGTTTTCCTATTCATGTTCTCCACTTTCATTTATTCTCTCAGTTTTTTTCTTTTTCTTTTTTTAAGACTTTAGATATATTTTTAATTTCTTTGTGGTGATGTTAACAACAAAAGAACCATAGCAGAAGACAACGATATACCCAGAGCTTTTAAAGGGATAAATTGAAATCACAACATCTCAGAGAAGATACTAACTAGAGTACAACAGGTAATCAAGCAGTAGACACTGACATCTGCTGGAACAGATTAGATTTAATTTAACTGTACATTGTGTATGACAAGAAACCCTCCACAGGACAGTAATTTAGATGCACTCTCTATATATACTGTAATACTTAAACCCCTGGGTGTTGTTTATTCTGTAAAGAGGGAATTCAACAATAAATAATCTGACAAACAGTTTCAGTTGCTGTGAAGTACAGTGTGTCAGCATAGTTGCATGCCTTTGCCAGTACATTCCACTAAACAGTTAGGAATGAATGAATAAATGAATGAATGAATGAATGAATGAATGAATGAAAAAGCATTTATTAAGCACTTCCCATTGGGCAGGCACTGGGGATGATACCAATGCAAAACGATAGTCTCTGGCCTTAAAGTACTTGCATTCAACAGGAGAATGCAGTACGATGTAGGAGAATGGTGGCCAAGTTTGGGGGGTGAAGGATGGGAGGGTGTGTGTTCCTCTCAGTTTTTTTCATTGGTAAAGTTTCTGAAGTGTTAGGTTTGAGTTCCTTCTTGTATGTGAATTGTGTGATTCACTTTGTAGATCTCATCCTTGCCTCTCTTTTTTTTCCTATTTCTTTTCATTAGAGATATCAATTCATGAGGAAACAGTGCAGGATGGGTGCAACATTGTGTTGTTGAATGAATGCCATAACCATGATCAGTCTTTATCCCAAAGGCTATGTCATCCTGTTTTTGCACCAGAGGTGTCAAACTCACTGCCTGATAGACCAAACCATATTATATTGGAAAATGCTTAACAAAATAAATAAAAATAAAATACATTATAGATAATTTTAATTTGTGTTTTTTCCCAGTACTCAGGTACCCACTTCTCTGGACTATTGCAGTAGGATTATAATTTGTCTCCTTACTTTTCTTTCCACTTTATTCTCTACACAGCTGTCAAAGTTATTTTCTTAAAGTACAAATTTACACGTTACTCAAACTCCTGTGTTTGCCTGTTGCTTTTCGGCTAAATATACAAACTCTTAGGGGCTTTTTAAAGCCCTTTACAACCTGGTTCTTAGTCAAACTGATTTTCTTCTTGTTCCTCAAAAATGGCTTTCCTTCTCAGTTGCCATACCTATGTCTTGAATTCACTTTCTACTCATATAAGCCTCTTGGAATTCTTTATTTCCTTCAAGACTCAGTTGAGTACCACCTTCTACGTGAAGCCTTTACTGATTCTGACTCCTGCCATCTGCTGGTGCTCTCCCTTCTTAAATTACCCTGTACTTATTTTGTATTTATCCAGTATAAACTTATATATATGTATATGTATATATATATATACACATACACATGTTGTCTCCGTTGATAGAATGTAAGCTTCCTGAAAGTAGAGACTATTTCATTTTTGTCTTTATATTCAGTGTCTAGCGTACAATAGATGTTGAAAAAAATGTTTTTAGATTGCCAAATAACATATCTAACGTGTACTTTTATTAGTTGCCATTATTAAACCTTTATGTTATTCTAGTGCTGTTGTTAACTTTATCATTTTAAGAAATGATGTAGGTACTTTTGTGCTGGTAGCTTGAAGAGTAAGGGAAAAAGAAACGACAGAGTTAGAAATGATCCACATAGAGGAAGTGCATGAAGTCTCCTAACAGTCATTTTCTCTTCCCCCCCTTTGCTTAAAAGGTGGTTCTTTGGTTGCTCCCTTTTGCCAACTGTAATGTAGTGGAAAGGTTTGGATTTTGGAGTCAGAGTACCTGGGTTTCTGCTTGTGTGACCTTGGGCTAAGCACTTTACCACTCTGGGTCTCACTTGATTCATTTGTAACAAAAAGAAGGGGGTTGGACTAGGTATCTGAGGTCCCTTCTGGATCAGAATCCTCTAATCCTCTGTCAGGCATTCAGAGCTTTCCACATTCTAACCTTATCTCTGTTTCCTTTCATATACTGTGTGTTCTTTCCAAACTAGATTATCCTCTATCTCTTGAACATGCTGTGCTTCTGTGTCTTTGCATTATTCCTTGTGATTGAAATCTTTTGCCTCCTATTTTTCTTTTAAAAAAAAAGTTTTATTTTATTTTCAAACACAGATCAGCCTTCTCTTCCATCAACTTGCTCCTCCTCATCTCTCCCTCATTGAGAAATCAAGAAAAACAAAACCCTTTTACAAGCATGTGTAGTCAAGCAAGGGCATCTAGGTGGTGTAATGGGTAGAGCACCAGGCCTGGAGTCAGGAGGATCTGAATTCATATATGACCTCAGACACTTAGTAGCTGTGTGACCCTGGGCAAGTCACTTAACTCTGCCTCATTTCTATCATCTGTAAAATGAGCTGAAGAAAGAAATGGCAAACTACTTCAGTGTCTCTGCCAAAAAAAAAAAAAAACCAAGCCCAAATGGGGTCATGAAGAGTCAGACACAACTGAACAACAATGAATGGGCAAGCAAAACATAATTTCTCATTGGTTATAGCTAAAAAACTATGTCTTAATCTGTATTCCTCTGTCAAGAGGTGGGTAGCATGTTTTATCACGAGTCCTCAGGAATTGTTGTTGGTCATTGTGTTGATTAGCGTTTGCAGAGTTTTTTTTTTTAATTTTGTTTTAATTAACCGTTATCTACCTTCTCCCCTCTCCCTATGGTGAACACAAGAAAAACAAAACCCATTACACACAGGTATAGTCAATCAGAACAAATTTCCACATTGGCTGTGTCCTAAAAAATATTTGTCTCATTCTGCATTTTATGAGTTTCTGCACACTGTGTCATTTCTTACAGCACAATAATATTCCATTACATTTATATACCATAATTTGTCCATTCCTCCTTTAGTGTCACACTCTCAGATCTCCATTCTTTGACTCCTTAGAAAGACTTATAAATACTTCTGCACCCTTAGATTTTGTTTTGCTTAGGGCTAATCCTTCCCTTAGTCTGTCCTTCTAATTCTTCCTCCTCCTTCTCTCCTTTCTTTTCTGTTTTTCTGTTGAAAAATGTATTTCTCTACGCAGCTCTTTGTGTGTATGTGTGTGTTCTTTCTTTTGACCATTTTAGATGAGAGTGAGGTTCTTGTGTTGGCTGTTACCACCAACTCTCTCCTGCTTATTTGTATAGATGTCTCATTATATGAGAGAATTTTCCCTAACCTTCCTTCCTCCCCAAGTGTATTCTTCTTCCCCTCTCTTTCTATTCCTTTCTTAAGATCATCACAACATAACAGAACCACTCCTAGGCCTTATCTAATTGGATTCCATCTATGAACCTTGATGATGATAGAGATCAGAAGGGACACATATTATTTCATCATATACGAATGTAA
The DNA here is from genome assembly GCF_011100635.1 of Trichosurus vulpecula. Lineage (NCBI taxonomy): Eukaryota > Metazoa > Chordata > Mammalia > Diprotodontia > Phalangeridae > Trichosurus > Trichosurus vulpecula. The sequence goes on from NC_050574.1 coordinate 223,402,696, forward strand.
GTGATTCTTATTTGGTCCTTTATTATTATTCATTCATACCTTTTTATGTTTCTCTTCAGTGCTTTGTACTTCAAAGTTTTACTGTAGCTCTGATATTTTTATCAGGAAAGCTTTGTAGTCCTCTATTTTATTCAAGGTCTGTTTTTTTTTCTCTTGTAGCATTATATTCCTTTTTGCTGGGTAAGTTATCTTGGCTACAAGCCCATATTTTTGCCTTCTGGATCATCATATTCCAAGTTCTCTACTCCTTTATTATAGTGGTGGCTGCTAAATCATGTTGATCCTGACTGTGGCTGTTTGGTACTTGAATTCTTTCTCTCTGGATGCTTGTATTTTTTCAAACTTTGACCTAGAACCTCTGGATTTTAGCTATGATGTTCCTTGGAGTTTTCATTTTGGGGCTTCTTTTAGGAGGTGACCAGTAGATTCTTTCTGTTTTTACTTTGTCCTCTGGTTCTAAGAGATCTGGGCAGTTTTCTTTGAAGATTTCTTGAAATAGGATATCTACTGGGGAGAGGGGTGGTAATGGTGCTCGGAGGGTCTAATGATTTTCACATTTATTTTCTCTTCCATTTGTTTTCCAAGTCAGTTGTTTTGCTATGAAATGCTTTATATTTTCAGTTTTTTTTGCTTTGTTTTCAGTATTTCTTGTTGCCCTGTGGAGTCATTGCCTTCTGTTTGGTCCATTTGAATTTTCAACGGTTTTGTTTCTTGGGCAAGGTTTTGTACCTTTTGTACCAAACTGTTTCCCATTCTACTTCAGTCTTCTATGGCTTCCAATATTTCTCTTCCAATATTTTCTTTAGGTGCTCTCCAGTAATTTTAAAATTATCTCTCCTGGATCTATTTTCCAGGTCAGTGGTTTTTCCAATGAGATATTTCACATTGTCTTCCATTTTTTCATTCCTTTGGCTCTGTTTTATAATATCTTGATTTCTCATAAAGTCACTAGGTTCCACTTGCTCCAATCTAAATTTTAAGGTAGTATTTTCTTCAGTGGTCTTTTGGACCTCCTTTTCCATTTGGCTAATTCTGCCTTTCAAGGCATTCCTCTCCTCATTGGCTTTTTGGACCTCTTTTGCCATCTGAGTTAGTCTATTTTTTAAGGTGTTGTTTTCTTCAGTTTTCCTCTACTTCTCTTACTTGCTTTTCCAAATCCTTTTTGAGCTCTTCCATGGCCTGAGACCAGTTCATGTTTTTCTTGGAGGCTTTTGATGTAGGCTCTTTGACTTTGTTGACTTCTTCTGGCTGTATGTTTTGGTCTTCTTTGTCACCAAAGAAAGATTCCAAAGTCTGAGACTGAATGTGAGTCCGTTTTCGCTGCCTGGTGATGTTCCCAGCCAACTACTTGACCCTTGAGTTTTTTGTCAGGGTGTGACTGCTTGTAGAGTAGAAAGTACTTTGTTCCAAGCTTGAGGGGATGTGCTGTTGTTTTCAGAGCTATTTCTACACAGCAAACTCTGCCACACCAGCGCTCCTCCCCCAAGAACCACCAACCCGGACCTGACTCAGATCTTAAGCAGGCTCTATACTCCTGCTCTGATCTACCACTTAATTCCTCCCACCATGTGGGCCTGGGGCCAGAAGCAACTGTAGCTGTAGTTCTGTAGCTGCACTACCTCCACTGTTCCCAGGGCAGTGGCCTAACTGCGAACTCCTTTCTGTCCCTGCAGTTTTTCCCACTAACCTTCTCTGTTGTCTTTGGTGTTTGTGGGTTGAGAAGTCTGGTAACTGCCACAGCTCACCGATTCAGGGCTCTAGGGCCTGTTCTGCCCGGCTCCTGGTTTGGTTGGTCTGGGTGCAGCCACTCTACTCCCAGCTCCCTGCGCGATAGACCTCACCCAGCGACCATCCAGGCTGTCCTGGGCTGGAGCCCTGCTTCCCTCTGCTATTTTGTGGGTTCTGCTGTTCTAGAATGTGTTCAGAGCCATTTTTTATGGTGTTTGGAGGGTCCTGGGGGAGAGCCCTAGGCAAGTTCCTGCTTTCCAGCTGCCATCTTGCCTCTGCCCCCTCTTCAGGTGCTCTCATTCCATTTGTAAAAACATTTAAAAAATTGTTTTAACTCAGGCTTTGTCTCTTCCAGGAATCCTAGTTGAGTTTATACTCAAGCATGTTTTTCTCTGAGATAATGCACATAGATATTTTGGAGTCATAGTCTTTTACATTTGTGTCTTGAGTGTCCCTGCCACCATAATAGTAGGGTTATGGTAGAGTTCGTTTTTGTTTGCTCATTCTTCCAGCCTATTTCCTGATTTTGAACTTCTTGTTAGGGTTGGGAGGGAAGGTCTTGTTACTGCTTTCCTGGGATATTGAGTGTTGTGTTATTCCAGAATCTCAGGGACAGGCTGGGTACATCCTTCCAAAGTGGTCTGGTCCAGGGCAAGGTCTGATTGTTGCCCCCATAGTCAGATCTCTGCAAGTTCCTGACCTAGGTTAGGGCCTGAGCAGAGTGTTTCTGGGCTCTGTCCCTATAAGCAAACTGGAATGCTCTGGTAGTTGCAGAATTGAAGTTCCACTTTGGTCCAGGTTATGTCATGGTTATTCCTCTGCAGTCTGGGCTAGGCATTGGAAGTGAGACCCTATTTTGTGCCAGAAGTCTGAGCTACATTGCTGCTGCTGCTGCTGCTGGTCGTGGTGGTTTCTGAACTTTCTTCTTTCTTCATTCACTACCCAGGCCTGGCCTCTCTACCCTGAATGCTGAACATCACCATAGTAAGTAGGTCTCCTATTCAGGCTGCTTTAGCTCTGCTACCTTGGACTGAGTAGTAGCCAACAATGTTGCTACTTCAGGCCTGTCCTGTCCCAGTGCCCCAGTGTGGGTCTGGGGGTACTTTGCTGTGAATCTGAGACTTTCTCTTTTCCTGGTACATAGCATCACCCTGGGCACTTGAGTGCCCTGCACAGGGTGCTCCTTGTCCTACCTGCTCCATTATCCATAGACCTCCTTGTCTGTCTCCCTATGCCAAGCTGGGCTAAACAAAGGACTCACTATGTGTGCTATATGAGGTCGAAGATGAGGAAAGTCATTAACTTTTTTCTGGATTTCCCCATAAGAATTCTGCCTTGTACACTTTCCAGATCTGTTAGGAGGAGTTTGTGGAGCACTTCATTGCTTCCTTTCTGCACTATCATTGCTCCACCTTCCTCCTCACTTAAGATCTGGAGTTCTTAAACTTTTCTTTGTTGTAGACCACCTTGGCAGTGTGGTGAAAGGACTCCTGAGTTCTTCTCTGTTAATGACTTTCATCTTAGGCCTTATATAGCATGAGATTTTGCACTTCTGTAATGCAGTTAGCATGTAATCTGTTTTATTCTCCTTATCCATTTATACATGGAAAATCACCCTACTAGATTTTAAACTCTTAGGGCGGGCTATTTTATCTACGCTTAGAACTTTACTCTTTCCAGGATAGCCAAATAATTTAATTGCCAAGGATAATACTCAGAGAAGAAAACAGAGCCCTTGGCTCTCTTAATTGTTCTCCCTTTTTTTCTCTTTTCCTATCCTTTCTCTTTTTGCTCTTAACTTCCAAATAATGAGCATAGAGTTGCTAGAATAAATATTTGTTGGATTGAATTTGTCGCATACATATTCCTTTTTTTCTCCGTTATCTCTTTTTCTGTCTTTCTCTCCTATACATGTTTTCTTCTCAGTCATGGCAGAGAGACAAAAAATGACCTTCTTCTTCACTAGGTTTTAAGTGTTGACTCCTGTGTAATAGGACCTTAAATCTTAAGGTGTCCTGCTCGTCTCCAGGATCGAAATAACAGAGAAATGATTGAGATTAAAGAGGAGAAAGACATGGTAAATAGGACCCAGGTGTAAACCATTAATTAGGAAACAGTTAACAGTTACAGTAATGATTATTTTTGTCACCTTTCTGTGTTCTTTTTCTTGGAACATAATTTTTCTTGCTCATTCTTCTTTATCCCTATGATAGTTATTATATTTTCCCTTTTTTGCCTCCAAGACTTACTTTATCTACTCTTCTAATTTGAACCTTCTTAATCTTTCTTTATAAAAATGATGGCAAAGGTATTAAAATATAAAATCTTCATTAGAGAAAGTTAGGATGTTTGGAAATCATCAGAAGAATTGGAATTTTTATTAAAAATTCAGGGAAAGCTGGAGCCTCCTGAATAGTGTGTGAACCATAGAGAAATTTGACTTTGACTTTTTAATAACAAACCTTAAATTTTTTTTTTATTTTTTATTAATTTTTTTTTATTTTTAGTTTACAACACACGGTTCTACATAATTTTGAGATCCAGATTTTCTCCCCTCCCTCTCCCTTCCCTCCCCAAGACGGCATGGAAACTCATATAACTACCATGTATAACTTCGCAACAAACCTTAAATTTAATGATCTGTATAGCTAAAACTTGATTGTACTCTTATTGACCAACTGTTAATGAAGAAGTTATTTCCTTAATAGCAAAACACATTTTGTTTTCTGTTCAGAAACTATTCAGCCTGAGCTATTGTAAGTTGCCTCATACCTATTTTTCTAACCTTTTGTTCAGGCTTGTTTTGGGGTACTGGAGAAGAGATGCTTTTGCTTTTTAAAAAAAATTTTTAAATTTTTTTCCCAGTTACTTGTAAAAACAGTGTTTAATATTTGTTTCCAAAAATTTTGAGTTCCAAATTCTCTCTTCCCTCTTTTTTCTGAGATGGCAAGCAATCTGATATAGATTACATATGTACAATCATGTAAAATGTATTTCTGTATTAGTCATTTTGTGGAAGAAAACCCGAACCAAAAAAAAAAAAAGTGAAAAATAGTATGCTTTGGTACTCCATCAGTTCTTTCTCTGGAGGCAGATAGCATTTTCATCATGAGGCCTTTGGGATTGTCTTAGATCATTGTATTGCTGAAAATAGGTAAGTCATTCACACTTGATCTTCGTACAGTATTGTTGTTACTGTGTACAATGTTCTCTTGGTTCTGTTTACTTCACTTTGCCCCAATTCATAGAAGTCTTCCCAGGTTTTTCTGAACCCTGCTTGTTATTTCTTATAGCACAATAGCATTCCGTTATAGTCATATACCACAACTTGTTTAGCCATTCTTCAATTGATAGACAATTTCCAATTCTTTGACACCACAAAAAGAGTTGCTGTAAATATTTTTGTATGAATAGGTCCTTTTCTTTTTTATTTCTTTGGGATACAGACATAGTAGCGGTATTGCTGGTCAAAGGGTATGCATAGTTTTATGGCCCTTTAGGCATAGTACTGAATTGCTCTCTAGGATAGTTGGATCAGTTCCCAACTCCACCAGTAGTGTATTAGTGTCCCAAATTTCCCATGTCCCTTCCAACATTTATCATTTTCCTTTTCTGTCATATCAGCCAATCTGATAGGTGCAAAGTGATACCTCAGAGTTGTTTTAAATTGCGTGTCTAATCAATAGTGATTTAGAGCATTTTTTTTGTATTATTATAGATAGCTTTGGTTTCTACATCTGAAAATTGCTTGTTCATATCATTTGACCGTTTATCATTTGGGGAATGACTTGTATCCTTATAAATTGGCATCAGTTCTCTATGTATATGAGAAATGAAATTCATCAGAGAACCTTGCTGTAAAATGTTTTCCTCCCAGTTTTCTGTTTTCCTTCGATTCTTGGCTGCATCGGTTTTATTTGTGCAAAACCTTTTTAATTTAATCTAATCCGAATTATCCATCTTATATCCTGTAATGTTCTTTATCACTTGTTGGTCCTTATCCATAGATCTAACAGGTATAGTATTCCATACTCTCCTAATATGATTGTGGTATCACCCTTTATATTTAGGTCATATATCCATTTTGAGCTTATCTTGGTATATGTTGTTTTATGTTGGTCCATGCCTAATTTCTGCCAAATCACTTTCCAGTTTTCCCAGCATTTTTTATCAGATACTGAGTTCTCTCAAAAGCTGGCATCTTTGGGTTTGTCAAACACTAGTTACTTTGGTCATTACTTAACTGTGTATTGTGTACCCAGTCTGTTCCACTTACCCACCACTCTTTGTCAGTCAGTACCAGGTCATTTTGATCATTAACATTTTGTAATACAGTTTGAGATCTAGTGCCGCTTGGCCATTTTTCTTCACATTTTTTTTCATTAATTCCCTTGATATTCTTGACCTCTTGTTCTTCCAAATGAATTGATACTTTTGCTTTTAAGATCAAGTCAGAATTACATTTTTAAAACACCAAACTTTGAGGAAATACCTAGATTTCTAACACTTGAATTTTTTTTCTTTTTGCACTTAGGCCCAAATGATAAAGCCTTACATTTTTGGTTTAAAAAATCTTGTGAAAATTTCTGTTGAAAAATGTTTTTAGTGGTATAAAAATGCAGACTCTTAGAAAGCAGTGTGTATCAGTGCCAGTTTATAAAGGTTGCCATGGAGTTGTACTTTTGCTAAGAGGAAAATTCAATGTAAATTTCTCTTAACACATAGTTTGGTTGTTGTCCTTGGTTCTGTCCTCTGACCAAAATGACATCACTATGTTAGAGTCAAGTTACAGTGCATTAGACTGTGACTGATCAGACCAATGTGACCTCGGAAGGCTGTACTACAGGTCAAGTACAAATAGTCCATGTGAACATTTGGGGTGGATTCACAAAGTTTGTGTATCTCATGTTTCTTTTGACCTATTTCAATTTTGCTTTGCTCATAGAGGACACAGCACCTCCTCTGCTGAGGGCTCTGTAGACCTTCAGTTTGGTAGTTAGTCTAATACTTTTTCTTTCCCACACTTTCCTTTGGTGCCTACCAGACACTGAGCTAATTTCAGCAATGCATGTGTCAACCTCATTATCAGTGTGTATATCCCTAGAAAGTATACTGCCAAGGTAAATGAACTTATCCACAGCATTCAGAACTTGTCCATTTGCTGTCACCAGTGTTTCCACATAGGGATGGTGTGGTGCTGGCTGCTGGAACCACCTGTGTTTTCTTGGTGGTGTTAGGCCAAAGTTAGCACAAGCAGCAGAGAATCGATCCATACATTTTTGCATTTCAGATTCAGAAACACATAAACACATAGTTTAACAACAGCTGGAAAAACCTTTTGGAAGGAAATAGATGACTTAAGAGTGTAGAATGTTAACTTGCTTCTTACTGGGGTAAAATAATTATAAGAACACTGGCATACTGGGACATAGAAATATATTATATGGTTGTCTCTTTCTACTTTAGCTATTGTGGAGAGAACAGGGGGAGTTAGAAAGAGAGCCTTGTAAATTATTTGACAGATGGAAGACTAAAAAAGGCAAATAGTTTGGCTGTTCTTTTAACGTTCTCTCTTAAAATTTAATGAATGGAAGTTGTTGAATAATAGTAGCTCGCATTTATATAGTGCTTTAAGGCTTACTTGTGTTATTTCATTTGATGCTTACTGCAGTCATGTAAGGTAGTTAGAATGACTACACTCATTTTACAGATGTGGGGATTGAGACAAAGGAGCTAGCTGACTTACCTAAGGTAACACAACTAATATCTGGATTCAAGTAAGGTAGGATTCTGACTTAGCACTTTAGCCACTCTTCCATTTAGCTGTCTGTGTGTAGACCATACCTGTGGGAAGTTGCAAGGCCTTTTGACACTAGGCTGTCTTGAAATTTTAGGGCTATGAACCAGATTAGGAGAAGTCCAGTACCAAGATGAAAATTCAGAGTAAACTGGAAGCATTTTTAATTATGTCTGTGATTAGTGCTGGGATTAGGTAAGGTGTGATTGATAAAAGTAGTCTTTATTAGAGAGGAATTTTAGAAGTTCCTTTTAAAAATTTGATTATCCTTTTCACATGATGAGAATGTTCCTAAGTCATCCTGATGATAGATAATAACAAGTGTGACTATTTCAGTAGAGTTGTATTTTGTTAATATAGGTAAATTGCCATTCTTGGAGAATGGATAGTAGCTGCAAGGACTGGTTGGGTGGCAATCAAGAATTGTTGTATAATGGCTTGTTCAAAATATTTATAGCAACTTTTTTCATTGTACTTAAAAATTGGAAACTAAAGAAGTGTCATCCTATGGCAGAATGCTAAACAAAGTATAATGGAATACTAATGTCACATAAAAATGATGAAATGGACAATTTCAGAGGAAACTGGGAAGACCTCTGTGAACTGATGGAGTGAAGTAAGCAGAACTAGGAGAAAAATTTATACAGTGATACCATGACATAAAAAAAACAAGACTGTAGAACTCTGATTGATAAAATGATAAACCATGATTCCTAAAGAATGATAATGAAACATGCTGCTCAACTTCTGACAGATGTGATGAACTTTAAATGTAGGAAGATATATATGTTTTCCCACACAGCTAGTAATATGGGAAATTGTTTTACTGGACTATGGAGTTATGCATTGAGGGATTTAAAAAATAACTGCTCAGGGTGGGCAGGGGCAATGGTAGGGATGAATAACGTAAAAAAAAAAAACCCAACATTACTTGAAAATAAAAATAACAAACTTTTTTTTTTTTTTACCAGGAAGGGGAGGGTGAGACAGTAATTTTAAATGGACAAATATAGGCCCAGAGACTAAGAACTCTATCGCTTATAACATTTAGTATCAGTCAGAGTTCAGGAAATCAGGAAGTGAAAATGTTTGTGGACAGGAGCAGGCTAAGAATCTTCACCCGCTGGGGCTCACCTGAGGCACATTAGAGCAAACAGTTCTCAGAAGTCAAGTAGGAGTCAGAAACTCAGGGTTTGGTACTTTGAGAAAATTGTATCAGTTTGTAGTAAGGAACACTGAAGTGTACCATAACCGAGGGTGAGGGACTGTTCTGTAGCCTTTTTAAAAAAATATAATTTTAATTTTCATTGACCACTATAGGTATTCAGCTTTATGAATAATAGTGTAAGAAAAACGACAAGCAAGTCAGAACAAATTGTGATTGTATGTTTCTGTGAAATCATTTAGTAATTGTTAACTCCAAACTAATAGATGGATATAATCGACATTAACTAAATAGTACTCATAATCATCCTTGTTGTCCTCATCTTTTTTGACCTCTTCCTGGGTATTTAACATGATTTTGTTTTATTTACTGCTTGGTTGTGATCAATGTACATATTCATTTGGTTTTTTAGTTTTATTTAGATTTATTTTTAGTACAATATTTTACGTAAATATTCCCTTTGAGGGGAATTTTTCATACTTGATGTTTTATGTGACTCAATAATATTCCATTTTTTATTCATGTACCATAATTTATTCAGCCATTCCTCACTTAATGGTAACAAACCTAGTTTGTTCCTAGGTTATTTTTTTCTTGTTTGTTATTAAAGGGCTTCTAGGAATATTTTTGTATATATAGAGGTTTTTTTCCCCACTATTAATAACCTCTTTGGGTTATAGTCCTACTAGTGGGATCACTGAGTCAAAGGATATCCACATTTGCATGACCTTTGTTGTATAATTCCATATTGTTTTCCAAAAAGGTCAGACTCACTCATAGCTTTGTGAGCAGTATAAAGCTGTGCTTACTTTACCATGGTTGTTCCAGCACTAGATTTCGTCATCCTTTTTTGTTATCTTAGACTTAGACAATATGATGAATTTTGGTAGAATTTCAGAGATGTTTTAATTTTTCTGATTATTAGATATTTTAAGCATGTTACATATAGTTGTTACTTTGAGTTTTCTTTTAAAACATCTTTTTTGTGTCATTTGACCACTCACCTGTCGGAGAATGGCTTTTAACTTTATAAATTTTTGTTGCTTGTGCATACATTTTTTACTTTTACCAAAAAAAGTTTGAGGCAAAGATTTTTTCCTTAGTTTCTTTTTCTCATTCAGGAGATGTTGCTTTTTTATTATGCAAAAACTTTTTATATAATAAAATTAATATATTTCTTATTTTTTTCTGAGTTATGACATTAATAATTTATTCCTTGTCTACACTTATGAAAGATGAAGCATTTTCTTGTTTTATTTTTAAATGGGATGTTTTAGGTTGTTGATACATTTTGATTTTATTTTGCTGTTAAGGTGTGACATGCCTATACTTTTTTTTTTTTGCCAAACTATAGTTTTCCTTAGAATTTTTGTTGAATAGTGAATACCTTACTCAGTATTTTGTAATCCTAGATTTATTTAGCACTACATTATTGTAGGATCTGGTTCTAGCTTGTGATAGTCTATTTTATTATATTTACTTCACTCATCCATATTATCTAGTGAGAGAATTTTGGTGATTATTGCTTTTATTCCCAGATCACAAAGTATCCATTCCCCACTTTATTTAACATTTTCTTTGCTAATAATAGCACCTACCTCATCACAGGGTTGCTATGAGGATCAAATGAGATAATATTTGTAAAAGTATTTAGCCTAATGCCTGGCACATTGTAGGTGCTTAATAAATGCTTATTTTGCTTCCTTTTGTCAGAAAATATTTGCCAGGATATTTTTGAACCTTTTATTCTTCCATATGATTTCAATTTTATTCAGTTTTATGAAGTATGCTGTTGGTTTTTTGATTGAGATAGCAAGTAACTTCAATGAAAGAAAAAATATCCATTTATTAAGCACCTAGTTACCAGTTTCAAGCACTGTACTAGGTGCTGGGGATGCAAATACAAAAATAAAGGTAATTCCTGCCTTCATTGTTAAGGGGGAGGCAACACATATAAGTCACTAGTGGCCAGGGAAGAGAATTTTTAGTCTAGTAAGTCATAGAATGGTGAGCGGAGCCATATTGCAGTCATACCCTCTCCAGAACCAATGGTAGTATTGATTTGCTTACTGTTTCCAGAATTGGAAAGGATGGGGGCATGCAGATGAGGAGAAACGTGCCCTTGCCAAAAAGATGATTTTATGGAGTACGGTCTCTCACATGGTGGTCAGAAAAAGTGATACAAGGACACTCAGGGTCTCTCAAGACCTTTGGAATTGATTGTGTGACATGGGAGACACTGGTACAGGGCAACCCCGCATTGTGTGCCCTTGTCAGAGAAGGTGCTGTGCTCTATGAACAAAGCAGAATTGAAGTAGCTCAAAAGAAATGTGAGATGAGCAAACTTAAATCCACCCCAAATGTTCACATGACCTATTTGTGCCTGACCTGTGGTGGAGCATTCCAAGCTTGTATTGGAGTGATTACCCACAGTAGGACAGACTATAACTTGACTCTAACATAGTGATGTAATTTTGGTCCTCTTCAAGAACAAAGGACAACAACAAACCAAACCAGGTGGCAGAACAATTGGCAAGATATCCTGAGTGATTGTAAGTCATGTTATGGTTAGATGAGTTTGCACCTCCAATGCAGACAGCTCAGCCCTAGGGATGTTTCAAAACTGATTGTAGTAGCCATAGAGATCTGGTCTGGAAGGTCAGTTGCAGGCAGATGCCAAGATGTCTGGGATGGATGGATGTAAAGATAAGAAATAAAACCCACAAAAGCGCTAGCATTTCAATGTATGATCAATAAAAATAACAAAACCAGTGATAGAAAAACACCATTAAAAATAACAAATATATTCAGTATCTTGGAATTAACCTATAAAGACTTATAGTAGTTAGCATAACATGACTTATAAAATAATTTTTACAGAAATTAAATAACCCTAGAGGAGTGAAATTTGCAGAGAGGCATATTTAGGCTTGATATAAGGGAAAGTTTCTTAAAAATTAGAGCTATTCAAAAGTGTAATGAGTTGTTTTGGAAGAGACAGCGTTCCTTCTCATTAGAAGTCTTCAATCATAGGATGATGACTTGTATGTATGTTGTAGAAAGGATTCATTTTTGAATTTGAGTGAGGTCTCTTCCTACTCTGAAATTCTGATTCTATAATTTTAGCTTATTTGACCCAGAGCAAGTCAGTCTTTTCTGTTTCCTGATCCAAATTGAAATGAGGTAAATTTACTATATGATCTCTAAGGTGTTTTATGATTACTCTCTGTGATCTTATGATCACAGAAGTATATATTGCTGAAAGTCAATCAAACAACAAGTAGCTAATGGCAGATAATTTTTCTTCTTTGATTTTTGGGGCACATAGGACCTCAGTTTCCTCATTTGTAAGATGGGGGGAGGAAGAAAAGTTAAATTCAGGTTCTTCTGTAAAATGAAGGGGTACTAGATGAAATCTGAAGTCTCTTCCAGCTCTAAATTATTGATCCTGTGAAAGGAAAAAGAATAATTGGAGGAACACTCAGTGTTTATGGGTAGACCAAACTAATATAGCAAAAGTGCTAGATATTTTCTGTTGGGTGTGAGTGACCTTGAACTTTCAGTTAAACTTGGAAATTAGTTGCAGGCAGAAAGATTTGAAAGAGAACCCTATTAATATGTGCACCCTGATTCTGATGGGATTAAGGGTTCAGGACAGATAATTTAGTATGGTGTTATTGCAGTAAGAAAACATTTAGTGTTGCTCAGTCATTTTTCAGTTGTTTCTGACTCTTTGTGAACCCATTTGGGGTTTCCGTGGCAGAGATACTGGAGTAGTTTGCCATTTCCTTCTCCAGTTCATTTTACAGATGAGGAAACTGGGACAAATGGGATTAAGTGACTTGTCCAGGGTCACAGCTAGTAAACATCTGAGGCTGGAAACATTTGGCACTGGGCTAACTAAAGTTTAGTCATGATAGCTTGGTACATGTGTCTGAGGCATGTTTTAGCATCTCCTGATCATAGATAGAGTATCCCAATTGTCTTTGTGCTTTTTGGTGGGTGGTAGTGGAGGGGTTTAATAGCTTAAAACTGTACAACTTTTGGAGTACTGTGTATGCATATGTATGTGTGTGCATTGTTGATTGTAGAACTGTTTAATCATGTAAATTGAATAAATTTGTAATGTCAGCAAACATTGTAGGAAAGATAAAACTATGTAGATTTGAAAAAAAATTCCCTGTAACATTTTTGATTAAAAGAACTAGTGAAACAGTTTTTTTTTTTTTTGGTCTTGGTTACCTTAAAAAATCACAAGAATATTTTTTTCTGCCCTACTTTTATATTCTCCAGAAACTTACTTCTAAATCTTGTTAATAGAAATGTTGTATACTTGGAAAATTGAAACTGATTGTTGATGCTCTTATTTCTTTTTTTTTTCTCTTACAGGTTTTGCAAAAGACATCAAATTAAATCAAGTTCAAATATTCCTTGTGTCCCAAAAGACTTACTGATGATGTCTGAATTTGTTCTTCCACGATTTATTTTTTGTCTTATTCAATACTTAAGAGAAGGCTATAATGAACCAGGTATGTTTAGACCAATACAATGATAGGGATCTTTTTAAAGGTTCTAAGATGCAACAATAATGATTAATTAAGTTCTTTTTCAGTATGAATAAAGCATGAATAGTTTTTTAAAAAGAGTTTATAAAATGTGACTATAGAGTAATGAGGGGGATTACCTTTTGAAAATTGACTTCATTGTGTATTAGACACAAACAATTTGGCATTTTCTCTTAGTGGGGACTTAATGAAAAATAAGTAGGAATAAGCTTATTTGGTCTCTTAGAGAGGGAGGTACCAAAAAATAACATTTAGCCCAATTCTTTCATTTTATGGGTGAGGAAAGACCTAGAGAGTTTAAGTAGCTTGCTGAAGATTACTCTGGTAAATCAGCTTCAGTTTATGAAATTAAAATGACTTACTGATCACATAATAAATTTGTGACAGAATAGGATTAATGACTTCCAGATGTATATGGATTTTTAGGATGATATTCTTCGAAAAACTTGTTCTATTATATTAATCTTTGTGTTCCCCTCCATTGGCTTGTACAAGCATTTGTTTCTTTCTGTAACTACTTGTGATGCATGTTTCTTATTTTAATCATTAGTAAACTGTTCTAATATAGTGATGGAATCTGTTATTATTATAGAGAAAGTTCTAAGTGTATTTGTGCTTTTACTTTTATAACAAGAATATACAATTGGTTATAAAAGGATGTGTTAAATGGTTGGCTTTAGTTAACTGACGATATATTCTAAACGTCTTAATCAAACAAACAGTTTTAAGGAAGGCACTGCATAGCTAAATATTAAAATTATTGCATGTGTCACGTCATAAATATTTCGAAGTGCTGTTAGAGCAAGCAGATGTATTGTATCTTTTAAATGTGTAATTGTTATGTTAGTAGAGACTTTATGATAACTGTACTTAATTCTGTTTTCTAATAAAATTAGCTTGTTTAAAATAATATGGCTTGCCATAATCACTACTTGATTTTTGTGTGAACAATGAAGTTCACAATTTTAAAATTATTAATTATTTTAATATTATGCAATAAAACATAAAATCAGAGTATCCTAAAAATTAAATACACTCTTAATTTTTATCTGTCTTCTTCCAGTTCATAATTAGAATGGATTATATGACTTAAAAAATTAAGTTCCGAAAAACTAAACTGCTACATTTTATCTATGCATAAATGAGTTGATTGGTCTATTTCTCCAGTTTAAATGAGGCAAACAATCCCACTTCTTCCTTTTCAAGCAAGGTTTCTATATTCTTCTGCCAGTCTAAATAGTCGATAGTGTAGTTAATGAAAGCCCTTCCATACATATATATTTGTTTTATACAGTACTCTTTTCACAGTGATCCTGTGGCGTAGGTAATACAAATACTAGTTGCATCTTCCAGATGAAGAAGCTGAAGCTTTTCGGAAAGGTGAAGTGTCTTGCCCATGTTCCCATAGCTAGCAGGTGTAAAAGCCTAGTTTGGTATGCACAGGCTCCTTGCTTTCAAGCCCAGCATTCTTTCAACTACACCTTGCTGTCTGGGTGTTTTGTTTTTGTTTTTTTGGCTGACCATGAATTATTTTCAGAGGAATATTTCTCTTCTTCTTTGTAGTGAAAAAAGCCAAACAGATCAATGGATTTCTGAACATCTGGGTGGCATGCCATCTATATCCTAATGTTTAGATTTTTATTGTACAAATGATGGATGGTCTCCATTTTGCATGTCCAATAAACTTCAGTACTTCAAAGATCTATAATTTTATTTGTATGAATACTTCCTCCACTGACACATCACATGACAGATTATAATCCCTTTGAAATTTAGTAGATGGTCTTTGAGAATTGCTTTTGTGATTGAAAAAATCATCAACATGTGGTAAGGATTAGGTCTAGACCTGTGATTTCATTGGTATAGTGAACTCCTCCTTAAGGAAACTCTTGATACTGCACAAATTGGTACCTTCTTTTCAACTCATAGTTGCCTATAGAGCATTGAGAGGTTAAGTGACTTGTCTACCAGGGTCATATAGTGAATACATGTCAGAAGTGAGGACTTGAACCCAGGTTTTCTTGAATCTGAGTTCAGCTTTCTATCTACTGTGCCATTCTACCTCTCTATTAGACATACAGAATGTTAAAACTTTATTTTTCATATTTTCCAAATTTCATGGCATACCATGGTGACCTAGTGTTACTTTCTTCAAAGTTAAAATGAGATTTGAATAAATTATTTTATTATTATTAATCAATGCAGTTTTAAAAACATATATTTCCTCACCTTATCATTCACAAACTAGCCTAATGCTTTCCAGAAGTTTACACTTTGGTAAAGAGAAACCTTTGTGGAAAATTCTTAATAGAAAAACTTCAACCAGAAAACAGTTTATCTTAATTTTACAGTTTTCTATGAGTACATCCAACTATTATTATGGTTATTTGTTCTCTGTGATAACCATTAACAATTATTAAAAAGAGCCAAACTATAACAAAATGCTCTCTTGTGCCATATCTGAAACAGAGGGCTCCTTTTCTTTAATTAGATGATGGCCACAAAAAATTGCCTAAGAGAAACGAGGGGGTTTCTCTCGTCTATCTCCCATGGATGAACCTATTGGAATCATGACCTTTGCTCCTTTTAAGTCTGTAGTACTTCTTTAGTATAGCATTCTTAATTGTCTAGCATACATAGTTGTTTAAATAAACAAAGCCTGTTTTGATACCAGTCAGTTAGTAAACATTTATTAAGTACTTCCCATGTGTCAGGTATTGTGCCAAGCTCTGGGCATAAAAAAGAAGGGCAAAAGATAAGTCTTTACCTTTGGGGAGCTCACAGTCTAATGGGGGAGACAGCATTTAAACAACCATGAATACACTAACTATATACAGGATAAATAGAAAATAAATCAACAGAGAGGGAAGGCACTAAAATTAAGAGGGATTGGGAAAGGCTTCCTATAGAAGATAGGATTTTATCTGAGACTTAAGGGAATACAGGGAAGCCGGAAAGTGGAGGTAGAGTGTTCCAAGAATGAAGAATAGCTAGTGAAAATGCCTGAGTTTTTTGAGTGACATAGTTGGAGGTGACGTGGTTGGTCTTTTGGTAAATCATTTTGATGGGGAGAGATTTGTGGCAAGCAGACCAATTAGCAGGCTCTTTCAGTAGTCCATTAATGAGGAGATGAGTTTACCAGGATGGTGGCTGAATCAGAGGAGAGAAAGAAGCATATTCAAATAATGTTAAAAAGATAAAATTGACAAGCCTTGTCTATTGAATATTGATGGATGAGATAGTGAGGAGTTGAGGATGACACTTAGGCTCCAAGCCTGATTGCCTAGAAGGATAGTGCTGTTCTCAGACACTAATAGGGAAATTTGGGAGGGGGGAACGTTTGAAGAGGAAAGATTATAAGTTCAGTTTTGGGCCTGTTGAGTTTAAGATGTCTATTGGATATCCAGTTTGAAATGACTAAAATGTAATTGGAGCTGCTAGACTCCAGTTCAGCAGAGAGATTAGAGTTGGATAAATAGATTTGTAAGTCATCTGCATAGAGATGATAATTAAATTCATGGGAGCTGATGAGCTCATCAAATGAATTAGTATACAGGGAGAAGAGGACCAAGGACACAGCCCTGAGGGATGCCTCTGGTGAATGGGCATGACCTGGATGAAGACAGAGCAGAGGAGACTGCTAAGGAGTGGTCAGGCATGATTTTAGCACACTATCCTAGCATAATAGCTTTTAGAGCTAAAAGAGTTGTTAATGAGGCCTATCCCTTCACTTCATCAGTGAGGAACCAGAGGCACAGACAGTGTAAGCAACTTGCTCAGAATTACAGAGCTATTAAGTTTTTGCTGTAGGACTAGAATTTAAGTCTTTCAAACTCCTCCCAATTCCAGCACCCAGTCCATTAGACTCTCCTAACTGTTCCATAGTTCAATATTTTCATTTTACAAGTGAGAAAATTGAGACCCAGAGACCCTAAGTCACAGAGCTACTTAAAGGCAAAGCCAGCTTGATCTCAGAGTATACTTATACACTGGAAGTAAATTTAAGTTTAACAGAATCATAATTCTAATGGTTATCTCCATTTCTGTTTCTTAGTTTGCCTTTGATTTTACTCATAGTTCATCATTGGAACTGTTTCAGTCCCTTAGTCATTAAAAAAGTAAACTCCTCTCTCTTTGGACCCCGCTTTTGAAGTCAGAAATTTTTTTGTAGCCACCTGAATTCTTAATATTCTCTAAATTTGGCCTAG
Source organism: Trichosurus vulpecula (assembly GCF_011100635.1). NCBI lineage: Eukaryota > Metazoa > Chordata > Mammalia > Diprotodontia > Phalangeridae > Trichosurus > Trichosurus vulpecula. The sequence continues at coordinate 223,420,159 of NC_050574.1, forward strand.
AGTTTTCCTAAATTGTTTTCTTTCTTTCCTGGACACTTGCTAGAGCTATTTCTCTTTATATAGTGTTTCATGGCTCTTTTCTAAATCAGTTTCTCAACCCAAAGTCCTTTATAACTTCTTCCCCCAGCCCCCATTCTTTTTATACCTTAAATCCCACTACATACTTTGCATTCTAGTGGCATTCACCTCTTTGCTGTTTTTCAAACAAAACACTCCATCTCTCACCTCCTGGCACTGTCACTGGCTGTCCCTCAGACTTGGAATGTTCTCCCTCCTTATCTGCACCTCCTGTCTTCCTTCAAATCCCAACCAAAATCTCACCTACTACAGGAAGCCTTTCCCAATCTCACTTAATTCTATTATCTTCCCTCAATTGATTATTTCCTCTTTATTGTGTATAAAATTGTTTCTACATAGTTGTCCCCTTCTCCAGTCCCCTTCCTCTCTCTGATTGAAAAGGGTGGAGGATGAACATTGGAGAGCTTCTCCCAGATCTTCTACTCTTTAAGGATGGCACCCAGGGAGTTCTCAGCATTTCCCACCTGGCTACTTTCCTAGACTTCTTCATCTCTAGAAACTCATCTTTCTGCAGGAGGAAGTCAACTTGTAAATTCTCACCTCCTCAGCACCTGCTGCCCTACAGGCCCCTTCTTACCTCTAGTTGGAGAGTGTGGGAGGTGGACATTTGGGAGCTCTTCCTTGATTCTCCGTTGTTTAAGGAGGGGACACCCCTCATCTTTTCCTATTCAGCTGCTTTCCTGGACTTCTTCATTTCTAAAAATTAATCATTCTGCAAGATGAAATTATCTCAGAAACTCATATTTCCTCAGATCATTTCCCACCTTGAATATAAGACTCCGTCATGACCCCATGCTGGATCACCTCTCCCTCCTATCCAGTTCTTTTCATGTGTTGTCTCCCCTGTTAGATTCTGAGCTCCTAGAGGGCAGGGACTGCCTTGTGACTTTCTTTGTAACACCAGCGGTTAGCACAGTGCCTGACACATGGTAGGTACTTAATAAATGTTTATTTTTTTAAAAAAGTGTATATTTTCTCCCCCATTAGGATATGAGCTCCTTCAAGGCAAGATATCTTTTGCCTTTCTTTACATCCCCAGTGCTTGTCACAGTGCTTGGTACATTAAGTAAATAGGTGTCTAGTAAATGCTTATTGACTGACTGACTTATAAAATATTAAAATTTTCTACTTCAGATTGCTCTGCCCTTGTTAACTTCAGCTGGGCAGTCTTCAGTACTTTAAGAGACTGAAATTCGGAGTTGAAGAGGGAGGAGTAAGGAATTGGAGTGGGGTTTGTAGAGAGGAAGAACAGATTTTAGGCATTTAGGTATTCAAAACCTTTCTGGTTATAGTTTTGTAGACATTAAAAATTTGCTATTTATCCCAGTGCTTCTTTGAGGACTAACATTTAGGTGACTCATCTTTTTCTGCTTTAAAGCTAAAGCTTTTCTCTTAATTTTTGGTCCTCAGTTTCCCTCAAAAATAGCTTCTGTATTCTCTTACATCATTAACTCCCCTGCCCTTAGAATGACCATCCTGACTTCCAGTTTCTGGATTCTTGGTAACCTCTTATTCTATGATCAGTACAAATATTAGCTGCTAGGTGGTGCAGTGGATGGAGCACTGGACCTGGAGTCAGGAAGACCTGAGTTCAAATTGATTCTCAGACACTTAATAGCTGTATGACCCTTGGTAAGTCACTTCACCTCTGTGTGCCTCAGTTTTCTTATCTGTAGAATGGAGATAATAATAGCACTTTCCTCCAGGGGTTATTGCATGGATAAAATAATATCTGTAAAGTACTTTGCAAACCTTAAAGCACTACCTGATGCTAGTTTGCTCTTATAAACAGTGGAGATGGAGATAAGAACTGTACCTTGAGTGCATTACCTCTGTCAGGAGGTAACAGATTTCATAATTGGGATGCCCTTCTCTCTAGAGAAATCTACCCTCTTTCTTTTTTAAAAACTTTACATTCCCTCCTTTGATTTTGAGGGGAATAGTAAATGCTACTAAGTCTAATCCTGCAGTTAGGTCTCTTATATTTGACTTTGTGCAGGAAAGCAGTAGTAAGTTTGAAAATTGTTATAAAAATATTCTAAACCCCTTTATTGTTTTTCAGCAGTTGATGTGTCCTCAGAAAAAGACCTTCACAAAGTCCTTCAGTTGTTGGGACCCCAAATTTCCTTTCTGGAAGATTTGACTAAAATGGGAGGAGCAATGCGATCTGTTCTTACTCAGGTTTTGACAAATCAGCAAAACTACAAAGATCTTAGCTCTGGTGAGTTGCAACATCAGAATAAAATGATGTCATTATAAATATAATAAAATCATATCTTTTCATTTAAAAAAATTTTTATCATAAGCATGACTAAGTATAAAAAAAATTATTAGGAACTTGAGAACTATCATGTCTCCTTTATGACTTCATGAACTCTTAGTTCTCCTAAGCTCAGTATTCATACTAAATATTTAAAATGAGAAATATATTTGTTTCCCATGTATGTATTTTTACTTCCAGATTCTGGGGGGAGAAGATTGTGGGGAAAGGACTTGAAATGAAGATTAAAAAGAGAAGAGGAATTGTTAAAAGGATGTTGGAGGGCTTTGGAATGATGAAGAAATATATAGACTGAATGTAGGGAGGATAAATTTGAAACTCCTTGAGAATTTCGAGGAGAAGCATCTTAGAAACTTAGACTTAGAACTGGAAGAGACCTCAGAACGTGTCAAGTCTACGCACCTTATTTCGAATAGAATGGATGAATAAGTTATGTCAGAGCTGTCCAAAATATGGCCCATGGGCCGCATGGGCTGCATGGGCCTACAGTGCGATTTTATGCAGCCTGCCCGTGGGTTTTAATTTTCACAAGCAAAAAAATAAAATAATAATTTGCATGGAGTGCATATTAGATTTTTTGATTCCATCACTAATAAATAATCTCATTGATGTTAATTTTCTTTGGTGTTTTAAAGCAGTATTATGGACAGAACATATAGTACAGAGTTTTCAGTCAATCTGTGGGATGCATTCCGTCTGTACAATGCAGACTAGTCAGTATGCACCTACCTTTATACTGTTGTGTTGTTGCTTTGTTGTTTTGTGTTTGCTTTTGCTCTTTGCGCCTTGGCCTGTTGTATCGATGGCACGCGTGCCCCCACTTTCTATTAGTGTACTGTATTTTTCTGGGTGCGGCCCTCAATTATTTTATTTTAACGTGGCCCCAAGATAACCTAAGGTTGGACATCCCTGAGTTTTGTTGTAAGAAAGCTTGGGTCTGGAGAGGCTGGCTTGTTCAAGGTTACATAGTTAGTAAGTTGCAGAGGTAGAAGCTAAACCCAGATCTTTTGACTATAGTGCCAATCTTCTTTCCACTGTATCACAAAAGAGTTGAAGTGAAGGAGTCAAAGGAAGATAATTTGTAAGATAATATATTAAAATAAGGTAAGAAGCTAATGAGATGAAGAAAGAAAATTAGGCTTGCTCTCAAGATGTTAAGGATCAAAGGAATTGGGAGCAGTAACAGTTCTGGATTTGAAGACTTCCCAAGAAGTTGTCCATAGCAGTTCTTAGGAGGAGCTATTAGCAAGGAACGCAAAAACTTAGCCTTTCACTTTCTGGAAGTATGGAGAGCCTGAAGAATTTTTCACTGACATGCATTAAGTGTGCAGTGTTCATATTTTCATCACAGCCAAGTGACTATGTTTAAACTGTATGTTGGTTCCCCCTCCTTTTAGATAAGATAAAAGATTTGAGAAATGCTTCTCTACTCTCTAGGTTATCTAAGTCAAAGAAAAGTTGCTTTAAAAAATGGACGAAGGGCTTTAATATTAAAAAAGGAAAAGGTTCTATATAGCCAGAAGTGGACTCTTAACCTATCTCAGAGGTTGGAAGCTGGAAGAATGTCACAAAAGAGAAGAAATTTAGAGCCACTGAAGACTTTGAGCTAAGAATCAAATATTAGGCCCATGTTTAAGAGAAGAGAATTAGACACTGAAGATGAAGTGGTCATTTGTACTCCAAGAAATGTTAATTTGGGTCCGTAGGTACTAGGAGGTGAGAGATCTTACCCTCAAGGTCAGAGAAAGAAGAAATTTGTGGTACTTAGTGACTGACTGCTGAGAAGTATGAGATATCAGGTGAACTAATGGTTAACAACAGTATAGAAATTCACTGTCTTCCTAGGAGAAATTCTCATGACCTGATGACTACCACCAGTTTCTAGTCACTCATATAGACAAAATGATACTGCGTGAAGGAACCTACAATTCATTAGCATAAGTCATTTTAAAATTTTGGACAAAAAACTGAAGATGTCATGGGAGTAGGTGATGTTTTCATCACTGCTGCTTACTAAGTAGAGATGAAGGAGAGAGGAAGATTTGTTAAGTGAATAGCTATTTAAGAAGATGTCTGAGAATGAACTTTGGACCATAGCTTAAAGTATAGGAATGAAAGATCCTGGCCAGGGATGGAGTGCACATAACAAGGACTGGTAAGAATATATTTGAGTAGAGCTTCACAAATCTAATCAAAAAGGCTTTAAACTTAAAAAGGAAAGGTGCAGGGTGGGGGATGAGAAGAAAATATCTTATGTATATCCATGGAGCTGGATTGTGGAGAATACCTACAACGTAGAGAGAATAAAAGCAGTTAGGATGCCCAAAAGTATACAGGAAACAAAAATCTAAGAAAGGAATATGGAATAAAACATATAGCCTTAAGAGATCTATGTGTAAGTGAACAAAGTATAGGTAACAATCAAGATATAATAGAAATCATGATATACAGATGCAAATTTGATCACTGTGGTATCACTGAGATTTGATGGGATGATTGTAATATGTCTCTAGAAGGTTATACCTTATCGAAAGGAACAGAATAGGTAAAAGTGTGGATAGATTACCATTATATTATAGGAAGATATACTCATGTGATGAAATCTAGGAACCATGGAGGGCATGCTTCATAAAGAGCATTTGAGTGTGAAAGCAGAAATAGAAATGGTAGTGTTATTTTAATATACTTCGGTGCACCTGGACAGAAAGAAGAAATAGATGAAGAGGTTAGGAAGCAGATCACAAGCCTGGAACAGAGGCATAATATGGGAATGCTGGAGGGGATTGCAGATATCCAGTCATTTGCTGGAGTTCTTCCTTGGCCAAAAAACAGCACAGAATGCCCAAATGACCATCAGAATGGCAGGTTAGACATTCTTTGACATCTGAAGGGCTATCTAGAAACATAGTTCAGTGATTGGTCTTATCCCATCAAGTCTCAGTGATATCTGTGAGATTAAGGAAGGTAATAGTCCTAAGCAAAACAAACTCTTAAGAAGGTACAAAAATTTAAAATGGATCGGATAAACGATGGTGGAGCTGCTGTACTTAGTTTTAAACCATTTCTTGCACTTTCTTAAGTTGTACTTAAATGGGGGGTTGATAGAGGTTTTTAATCTCAAAGTCACAGGACTTAATTTTTTCTTTTTTTGTAACTGAGCTAAAAAGGGCTGCTTTTTGATAGGGGCAGATGAAGGTTCACAGGAGCCCTTAAGCTTAGAGGGGACAAGTACCTTTCCCTTTTTTTTTCTGTTTAAAAAAATGTATGAAGCAACAGGGCAGTTGACTGATGCTTCTGGGATTTGAAAACTTGACTTTTTTTTTTTTAAGAAGAAAATAGAACTTGCCCCTCTATGGGAAACTGTGTGCCAAAGGACCAGTACCATAACCCTCCCTCTTTTTCCTCCTCCTCCCACTGATTCAATGTTGTGTTGTTACGTATCCCAGCTTCTCTGTGTGGGTTTTTGTGAATCTGTGTGTGAAGTCCCTACCTCATTGTAGTTTATGCAGGCAAGACTGCACTCTGCTGCAGATGTGTGGAGTAAGCTGTGGTGTAGTTTTTTGGCACATAATAAACACATTGCAGCAGTAAAAAAAAAGTACAAAAATTTTTATAGGTCTTTTTGAGGTACCAAAGAATGGGAACCTGAGGGGGCTTCTATAAATTGGGGAACAGATGAACATATAAATATGATGGAACACTATTGTGCTGTAAGAAATGATGAAGGGGAAGTTTCAGAGAAACCAGAGAAGGCTCGTGTGAACTGATGGAAAGTGAAATGAATAGAACCAGGGGAACAATTTATACGACATCAATATGGTAAAGAGAAACAGCTTTGGAAAGCCTTAGGAACTCTGATCAGTGTAATGACCAACCATAATTCCAGAGGACTGTACTAATGATGAAACAGGCTATCATGTCCTGATAACAAAGCAAAGGACTCATTGTAGTATTGAAACATTTTTTTTTTTTGTTTTGGCATGGCTGGTGTAGAAATTTGTTTTGCTAGATGATATGTGTTTGTAACAGGAGTTGTGTTTTTCTTTTGTTGTTAATTAGAAAGTGGAAGGTTGGAACAGGAGGTAAATTTTTGCTGATTAAAAAAAATAAAATTACAAAAGAAATCAAACTGAACAAATATGAAATAGAAATAAATTTAGGTCAGAAATTACCATTCTTTTTAAAGGGGCTGCTTATTTATTTTCAGTTTTCAGCATTCAGTTCTAAATTTTCTCCTTTCCTTCCTCTCCTCCCTCTCCAAGATGCTGTGTAATCTGATATAGACTAAACATATACAATCATATTAACCATATTTCCACATTAGTCATGTTGTGAAGGAAGAATCAGAACAAAATGGGAAAACCACAAGAAAGAAAAAAAACAAAAGGAGAAAATAGTATGCCTCGATCAGACTCCATAGTTCTTTCTCTGGATGTGGATAGCATTTTCCATCATGAGACTTTGGGAATTGACTTAGATCATTGCACTGCTGACAAGAGCTAAGTCTATGAAAGTTGGTCATTGCACAATGTTGCTGTTACTGTGTACAATTTTCTCCTGGTTCTGCTTAGTTCATTCAGCATCAGTTTGTGCAAGTCAGAAATTAGAGTTCTAACTGCCAGAAAGTGAATGCTCAGTGCAAAATTAAGAAGCTTAGTGGGCTAGGAAAAAGTGAATTAATGATGAAGAATTTCTCTAAAAAAATGAGAGATTAACAGATTTAGAACACAAAAATACTGAAGTGGAAGAAAATCTGGCAAATTTCAAACAAATGGCAATAATATTAAAAGAATACACTAATTCTATACAAGCCACAGCAACTGACCTTGAAGATGGAATGGCTCTGGAGAAGAAAGTGAGTCCCTCCCTCACTTAATCCAATTCACTTGCAAGTCATGGCATCATCTCCCAGAAGAATGTGACCTATCAAGGAATCTACATACCACAATACAAGAAATAAAATAAATCTGGCCATAATTTCTGATTGTGGTTATACCATCAAATGGCAAATCCATACATTACAAACTCCAAGACATGTAGTAGTTAAATTATCAGTTCCAATGAAAACAAATTTTGCAAGCAGCCAGGAGAAAGACTTTCAAATATGAAAGAAATGAAATTTGTATGACATAGTATCATCCTGTAGTTATAAGATAGAAGAAAATGGAATATAGTATATTCCAAAAGGCATTGGAACTCAAGCTATAACCCTAAGTGACATATGCTGCAAATTTTAGCCTAAGATGGATGATCAACCAAAAACAGAGCAGCTAATACTTTGTTAACTTATCCTAATGAAAATTTTATCCCTTGCAGGGTGAAAGAATCAATGAAGAGAACTGTTCTGTATCTGATGCTTGCCAATATGGAGTATTTGACTTATGGGATGGAAATGAAGGGAATGTTAGGTGCAGTTGCTCTGTCTTTGAATTTATGATCAAAATAGGAAAAGTGGGAGTAAACAGACATGGAACATGGATCTTGGGACAGAAGAGGAAGCTGAAAAGTTTTAGGAGAAAGATCAGGTGGAATCTTATGGACTCAAATTTTATTGGGGAAGTCAGCCCAAGAGATTGATAGCAAGTCTTTGAGAATGAATTTTTTAAGACAGAGCAAATTCTGATGAGGTGGCAAAAGGGTAGTTTTCTAAAGAGACCAATGTAGATGCACAGGGAATGCAGCAACAATTTAGAAAGTTTTAAAAAATCAAAACAGCATATACAGAAGATGTCATCCATGGCAGCCAATGAAAAATGAATACAAAAGTGTTGTATAGCCCTGCAGTAATAGTGGCAGGAAAGCTAAATCTCAAAATGACCTGAAGTATCAAGGAAAGCTAAGGATAACCAAAAGGGTTTTTAAAAGCTGTTTTTGGGGAAAAGATGAAACTTAGAGAAGGGATAAAGAACTTTTGCTCACAGTGGATCGAATGATAAATGATGACTAAAAGCAAGCAGGGCTGCCCAATTCTTGATGTATTTTTGTTTCCTCTGCAAAGGAAAATGATTTTTGGATTGAAAATGATTTTTCGATAGAATTGCCTTGCCAGTCTCATTGAATTTTTTGAAAGATCATGGAAAAGTAGCAGAGGCATTACAGGATTGGGTAAATGTACTGATTTAAAAAAAAAAAGGAAAGACAATGAAGTTAGCATATTTTATGAACCAATGAACTTGAATTTAATTCCTAATAAAATTCTATAATATATACTTAAAGGGTAGTTTTGTTAGTGAACATCAAAAAGTAGTAGAGAACAGCCATATCATTGACTTTATTGAAGACAAGCTATAGGATTCTCATTATAATTTTTGACAGTTACCAGAAAGTAGATTAGGAAAATATTTTAGCTAAAATTTAACTAGATCTTAGTAAGGCATTTGACAAAGTATCTTGTGCTTTTCTTGTGGAAAAGATTGAGGGAGATGATAGTATAGTTAGATGGGTTTGGAACTAGTGTAATGGCTAGAATGGTCATTAATAGTTTCATGTCAACTTAGAAGGAGGCTTCTAGCTGTCTGTCTCAGTGATTTATGGTTGTCCCTGGAATGCTTATATAAATCATTGATAAAAATATTTAAGGCACAGGTAGTTATCAAGTTTACAGATGATAAAAAGCTGAGAGGGATGGTCAGCACAAAAGATGACAGATCAGGGATTCAAAGTAATCTTTATACTCTAGAAACTACTGAATTTAATAAGGTAAAATTTGATGGTTTAAAAATAAATTTCACAGTTAGACAACTGGTTATATGAAAAATATCTGGGGAGTATTCATAGATTTTAAATTCATTATGACTTAGAAGTATAACATAGCTGCCAAAAATGCTGAAGTGATGTTAGATCACATAATAGCGACTTGCTTCTATGTGTAAGCAAATGATAGTCTGACTACTCTGCCCTGGTTAGACGGTATTTGTAGTATTATGTTTTAGTGTTGGTGAAGTGTTGGGCAACACATTTTAGGAAAGATATTGGTAAGTTCAAAAGTATATATAGAAGGGCAACCAGCATAGTGAAGGGTCTTGAGATCACTCCATATGAATGGTGGTTGAGATACCATGCTTCACCACTTAATTGCTGCCACTGAATAATCTTTGCACCCTGCTTTTTCAGTCCCAAAATTGGTTCATAACCTTTCATCATGTAATCATCGCATGGTATAATTCTGTTGGTCATGCCGCTTAAAAGATAAGCAGAACAGCAGTATGTTTACCAGTGGCATATGGATGCACATTTATCTCTTTTGCATTGTGAGCTGTGAGGCTAGAATTCTTAGCATGCCACGTTGTCATTATATTTCCCAAAGCCAGCTTGACTTGTGTGGTTTATTTAGAGCTCTATAGTACTAACAGTATGGCCACTCAACCCAGTGAGAGCCATAGGCACAAGTGGAGCTTGTGGGCAGGTAAAGCTGCCATGAGTAAGTCACGTGATAGGTAAAACTTGCATCTTTCCATGCTAGCTAAACTGTACAGTTCATCTGCCAGCGATACATTAACATGTAAAGCATTTCTTTCTGACTGTGGGTAAATATAAAAACTATTCTCCAGACTTCAAGCTGAAAATGATTGTGTTCACTGAACAGCATGGAAACAGAGCTGTGGAAAGACAGTTTTCAGTGAGTGAAAAGTTGATGCAAGACTGGTAGAAGATTAAGAGACAAGCTAAAAAACACAAACCTTTCTAGATGCACGTTTAGAGGTCCTAAAGTAGGAATGTTTCCACAAATCAATGAAGCATTTGTGTCGTAATACTGGCACAATTTAAAAAAATTTTTTAAAAAAGATTTACACAATGATTACACCCCACTTTTTTGCAAAAAAAATTGGCATAAAATCTGTGATGATTATGCATGCAGTGAAATATGGTAAGAATTTGGGGGTGGGGATAATTGGCAATTACTTATCTTTATATGCTTGAAGCACTCTTATATGGAATATTAGTTAGTCTTATTTCGTTTTACCCCAGAAGGCAGAACTAGGAGCAACAGGTGAAAGTTGTAAAAAGACATATTTAAATCTGTGATAAGGAAAAGCTTCTTGACAAGTAGATCTGTTCCAGAGTTCCTTAGGAGGCTGATGTTTCCCTTTCAGTTGAGTTCTTCAAGCAAATGCAGGGTGTCCTCTTGTCAGTTGTATGGAAGAATCTTTTTTCAGGTACTTCTTAGACTAGCTGGCCTCTGAGGTAGTATCTAACTGAAATTCTGAGTTTGTATATAATTTTCTCTTGTAGGAGTGAACTTTAGTGTTTTATCTCATTTAATCACTCTTCCCCATTAAGATTTAATGTAACCAGCAAACTTGTGATGATAAGAATATGCATACAAATATTTGGAAAGCCTTTTAATTTCTTAAGCAGTTTATAGTCAATAAACCAAGGAAAACATTTTGAAATATTGTAAACCTAAACTTATTCTTATAATGCCAAAATTTGTAGGTGTATCACATTATTTAGAAGGTTTAATCCCACAAATCACATCGGTGCCTTAGTTAAAATTATTCTTTACTATGCCTATCTTTTCAGAAATTAGCAACTACTAGATAATAAAACAAGTAGACTTAATCATAATAATTATTTTTAGTATATTGTAATTATCTTGTTTATTTAAATTTGAAAAGATTTTGTCTGATCATCTTTGTTCTACAGCCTTTTCTACTTAGGATCATAGAATTGTTGGCTTTTAGAGGAAGTATGGTGTATTGGGAAGGGGGCTAATCTTAAAGTTGCAAAGTCTTGAGTTTGAATGTCACCTCTAACGTTTATTAGCTATGTGACCATGGACAATTCATTTAACTTTTCTGTGGGTAATTATTACTTGCAGTCATTGGGCTGTTTGGGAAGAGTAAATGATACAAAATCTATAAATGGCAGTTACTACTATTATTATTAATATCATTCTAAATGCTGCTGTGCAGAAAGCCTTGGAGATGATATAACTAGCCCCCTCATTCAACAGATAAGGAAACTAAAGTCCAAAGAGGTAAAATGATTTTAGAACTAGCCAGGAATAAAGTGGGGCAAGAACTCATGCTGCCAATTTCTTGCAAAATAGAAAAAATTTTCTCCATAAATGTCTTTGTTACGGCATAATTAACCAAGTGGTTGACATGTGGCCCAAAACTATTGTTAAGAAAGGTATGTGGCTGTTAGAGAAGTCATTCGTTATTTCTTCTTCCCATAAGAATATGATATTAGGGATAAGAGGTTCTTAGCTCTTTTGAAACTAATTTTTGGCTGAACTGAGCTTTTAGGCATTAATATAAATCCTTTTATTTAACTTCTTTTTGCTTGAGTGTTTTTAACTCTTTTTTAAAAAAAGTATTTAAAAATAAAGATTTTTATATAACTTAACAAATACCTATTGATTGGTTGTCCAGCTGTTTTTAAATGGAACAGTATTTTAAAAAATATTCTTGGCTCTCTCACTTGAGGCTTCCTTTATATCTGCATTATGGCTTTCTTGTTACACACTTTTTTGTGATCACTACTGTTGATATTTTTTTTTTTATTTTCCGTAGTAGATGTGAGCAGAGTCTGATAGTTTTATATGAATCTTAATATTATTAAAATTCAGTTGTCAGCATTAGTGGCCAGTTAACACTACATAGTTTAGATTAATACTAATCTCATAATCTAAAAAAAAATTACTGACATTTTGGCTTGAGTACAGATTTAATTCCTCCAAAATAATTTCCTCTTTTTGGCTGCGAGACCATACTTTGTTTAGCTCAGAACCCATCTGGATAGCCTTTGGGGGAAAAGGCCTAAGTACAGGTATTTACTCTATTCAAAAGTTTATTTAGTGCATTTATTAAGTTTATTAATGCATCTATCAGGGAGACCATGGGATTTTTTTCCTTCCATTGAACTTTATTTGATTTTTTCCCCTTCAGTCACCATTTCCCCTCTTCTCTGTTATCTGTTCATTGATGATAAACTTTTTTCTTTTAAAAATAAATTTATTTCTTATAATTAAGAATATAAGCTAAGCTAAACTTTTTAATGGGCTCTTAGATTTATTTTATATTAACTGATATTCTTATAAGAATAGCTTTCTCAAATAATTCTTTAAAATATTATTATTATTATTATACCCACTTAGTAGTATGGATTTTTTTATATTTAATTTTAATTTTTTTCAATTTCAAGTTAACCAAAAGTTTTTAACATTCATTTTTTAAGATTTTGAGTTCCAAATTGCCTTCTTCTCTCTTTTCCCTCCCCTCTCTTCTTTAGAAGGCAAACAATTTGAGATAGATTATGCATGTGCAGTCGTGCAAAACATTTCCATGGTAGCCATGTTGCAAAGGAAAGCACAGACCAAAAAAGCCAAGAATAATAAAGAAAGTTTAGAAAGTATGCTTCAATCTGCATTCAGACTCCATTAGTTCTTTCTCTGGAGGTAGATAGTGTTTTTCATCACAAGTCTTTCAGAATAGTTTTGGGTTATTGTATTGCTGAGAACAGCTAAATCATTCACACTCGATCATTGTATAATATTGCTGTTACTGTGTACAGTGTTCTCCTGGTTCTGTTCATTTCACTTTGTTTCAGTTCCTGTAAGTCCTCCCAGATTTTTCTGTTAGTATCCTACTCACCATTTCTTATAGAACAATACTATTCCATCACAATCATATACCATAACATGTTCAGCCATTCCTTGATTGACGGGCATCCCCTCATTTTCCAATTCTTTGCCACTACAAAAAGAGCTACTATTAATAATTTTGTATCTAAAAGTCCTTTTCCTTTTTCTTTTATCTCTTTGGGATATAAACCTAGTAGTGGAATTGTTGGGTCAAAGTATGTGCACAGTTTTATAGCCCTTTGGGAATAGTTCCGAATTGCTCTCTAGACTAGTTGGATCACTTTACAACTCCACCAACAGTGCATTAGTGTCCCAATTTTTCCACATCCCTTCCAACATTTACCATTTTCTTTTTCTATCATATTAGCCAGTTTGATAGGTGTGAGGTGATACCTCAGAGTTGTTTTAATTTGAATTTGTCTAACAGTCTAATCAATAGTAATTTAGAGCATTTTAAAATATGATTATAGATAGCTTTGATTTCTTCAGCAGAAAACTGCCTGTTCATATCCTTTGACCATTTATCAATTGGGGAGTGACTTATATTCTTATAAATTGAACTCAGTTCTCTAGTATTCTATGTATATGAAAAATGGGGCATTTATCAGAGAAAATTGCTGTTCTCCCAGTTTTCTGTTTTCCTTCTAATCTTGGCTGCATTGGTTTTGTTTTGTGCAAAACCTTTTAAATTTGATATAGTCAGAATTATTCATTTTATATCCTGTAATGCTTTTCATCTATTGTTTGGACATAAATTCTTCCCTTATCCATAAATCTTACAGGTAAAATATTCCATGCTCCCCTAATTTGCTTATTATATCACCCTTTATGTCTAAGTCATGTACCCATTTTGGCCTTATCTCTTTATGTGTTGTGATATCTTGGCTTATGCCTAGTTTCTGCCAAACTGCTTTCCAGTTTTCCCAGCAATTTTTGTCGGATAATGATTTTGTGTCCCCAAATTGTGAATCTTTGGGTTGTCAAACACTAGTTTACTATGGTCGTTGCCTACTGTGTAACGTGTACCTAATTTATTCCATTGATCCATCACTCTATTTCTTAGCCAGTATTGTTTTGATGATTACCAATTTGTAATAAAGTTTGTAATTTGTAATAAAATTTGAGATCTGGTACTACTTGGCCACCTTCACATTTTTTTCATTGATAACTTTGATATTCTTGACCTTTTGTTCTTCCAGATGAATTTTGTTATTTTTTTTCTAGCTCTTCAAAGTAATTTTTTGGTGATTTGATTAGTAGGGCACTGAGTAAGTAAATTAATTTAGGTAGAATTGTTATTTTCATCAGATTGGCTTAGCCTGCTCATGAGCAATTAATATTTCTCCATTTGTTTAGATCTGACTTTATTTGTGTGAAAAGTGTTTTGTAATTGTGTTCCTCTAATTCCTGAGTTTGTCTTGGGAGGTAGACCACTAAGTATTTTATATTGTCTGCAGTTATTTTAAATGGAATATCTCTTTCTATCTCTTGCTGCTGAGCTTTGTTGGTAATGTATATATAGAAAGGCTGATGGTTTACATAGGTTGATTTTATATCCTTCAACTTTACTGAAGTTAATTATTTCAACTAGTTTTTTAGTTGATTCTCTAGTATTCTCTAAGTATCTTGTGATATTGTCTTCAAAGGGTGATATTTATGTTTTCTCATTGCCTATTCTTATTCCTTCAATTTCTTTTTCTTGTCCTGTTGCTGTAGCTAGCATATAACAATATTGCATAATAGTGGTGATAATGGGCATCCTTTGCTTTACCCCTGATCTTACTGGAAAGGCTTCTAGATTATCCCCATTACAGATAATGCTGCCGATGGTTTTAGATAGATACTACTTATTTTAAGGAAAGTTCCATGTATTCTTATGCTTTCTAGTGTTTTTAATAGAAATGAATGTTATATTTTGCCAAAAGAGTTTTCAGCATCTATTGAGATAATCATGTTATTTCTCTTGGTTTTGTTATTGATAAGGTCAGTTATGCTGATGGTTTCCCCAGTATTGAACTAGCTTTGCATTCCTGGTATAAATTTCCCTGGGTCATAGTGTATGATCTTTGTGGTATATTGCTGTAATCTCCTTGCTAGTATTTTAATTTAAAATTTTTGCATCAATATTCATTAGAGAAATTGGTCTATTGTTTTCTTTCTGTTTTAGCTTTCCCTGATTTAGGTATCAGCACTAATTTAGGTTGTAAAGGGAATTTGGTAGAACTTCTTTTTCCAAATAGTTTATATAGTATTGGGATTAATTGTTCTTTAAATGTTTTGTTCACTTGTGAATCTGTCTGGTCATGAGGATTTTTTTTTGCTCAGGGAACTCATTTATGGCTTGTTCAGTTTCCTTTTCTAAGATAGGGTTATTTAAATATTCTATTTCCTCTGTTAATAATCTGAGCAATTTATATTGTAAATGTTCATCCATTTCACTTAGATTGTCAGATTTATTGGCATATAATGGGGTAAAATAGCTCCCTAATAATTGCTTTAATTTCGTCTTCATTGGTGGTGAATTTACCTTTTTCACTTCTGATTCTGATAATTTGGTTTTCTTCTTTCTTTTTTAAATCAAATTGACCGGTGGTTTAAATAATTCCTTAAATGTGGTAATGAAAGCCCTGGCAAAAAATAAGTTATTTTTCTCTTACAAATTTTAGGTGGAAAATACATGATTTCTTGTGCTTATTCCTTCTTTTCTATGACTGAAAATGCAGCTACTTTTACTCTTAAGCACAAAATAGTTTAATGTAACATCTTTAGAAGTATAATGCCTTTTTACCTTGCTTTTTTTTTTTTTTTTAGGTATAGTGACTTTTCCTTGATAGATCCTTGAAAGATCTTGTTCTTATGCTTCTGTGGCCTTACTGCTGAGATGCTTTCTCTACTTACAGTCTGTAATTGAGTAAAAGATAGCACTGGAGACCTTGTAATTCCAGAATACTTATTTATAGAGTATTTTTACTTAAAAAAGACTTAGTAGCTATAGATTGTAAGAACAGTAATTTAGTGTAAATCCAACTTTACTTGAACTCTGATTCTCTTCAGCAAGGATTTGAGAAATTATTGAGTTTGTTGAGGAGGGGTATAGAATGTGAGTAATTTTGCAAGTTCTTCTAGATTGGTTTTTCGTTTTATAGTTGCTTTTATTTGGTTTGAAATGTGAATTTTGAGAACATCTACTAAAAGATACGTATATGTTATTTGGATTTTCTGCCATTTTGTGTTGTTCATACCATGGCTCTTTTTCTACTAAGTTTATTTCTATTTAGAACTTAGAATATTTCTCTGATTTTAATGACATTTAAAATATTTTATTTTAGGTCTTGGAGAAAATGCATGTGCAAAGAAAAGTCATGAAAAGTACCTCATAGCTTTGAAGGGCTCTGGATTGGCATTTCCTGAGGATAAACTTACATGTGGCATGCAAGACCAGGCTGCTGGCACTAGCTCTCTGGCAGTTTCAGGTTTGTATAGAAAAATATTTTTGAGCATTTTAATATTTCCTTTTTTAAGAATAAAAAGATTTCTTAAATTTGTTTATTCTTGAAGGGTAGTTATTTTTCTAGTGAAATAATTCTTTGCAAGAATACTGGTAAGAATATAATGGTTTACTGATAGGAATAAATCAAAGCCAAACAAAAGAATGCAGTTTTCATTATTGGAATTAATTTTGTCACTTTAGCTCTACTTTTTTACTTATGAAAAAATAATAAGCTAAAACCTTAGCACATAAGTAACGGTATCCAGTAATGAGTTGTTCCTTAATCGCAAAATTTCTTTCCTTTAGTTGGGGTTTTTAGTAGAGATTTGCTATTGATGTAGACACCAGCCAAATCCAAATGTATTCAAGATGTGAAGTCTGCCAAGATAACTTTAGCAACATTTAGAGTTTTTAATAATAGGCCTCAAAAATTTTAAGATAAAACAATCTATGAACAACCATGAAGGAATACTTTTTTTTCTTCTTCAAAAGGTTTTGCAGGTGCTACAGGAACATCAGGACAAGTAGATTCTTCAGATGAGGTGAGGCTTTACAATTGTCCTTTCCTTTCTCTAAGAGAACTGTGGGTTTTAGGGTTGGAAGGGGTGTTGGAGACAAGTATGGGTTGGAGCCAGCTCCAACCATTTATTTCTTGTCTAGACGTAAGAAAGTGTTAATGCTGTGGATTAAACCTAAAAGTGTGTACTTCACATTTTTCCTCCAGAAGATCTAATTGTTAAACATTAACTACCACACTCCTGCTTGAGATGATGTAGTCTAAGCCCCTTGTAACTTTATAGATGAGGAACTGAGGCCTGGAGAAATTACATGGCTTATCCATATTTACATAACCAGTTAGGGATAATGACAGCAATAGGGCTCTGATCTTCAGGTTCTGTTCACTGTGTCACACTGTCTCCTTTTCTAAAACGGAAATAGAGCTCTACCTAACTTTTCAAATGCAATTTCCTTATTTCCATTCCTCTTTAATTTCTTACCTCTCAAATTTGTCATCCTAGCTTCTAATTCTGTGGCCCTGGGTCATCTCTTTTTTTACCCCTATCCCCTGGAATCTCTGCTACCAGGCACAGGTTTAGTGGTTTATTGTCTTTAAAAAGAAATATATATCTGTGAGTTTATTCTGCTGATGTTCTTATATGAAGAAAATTTATATTTTAAAATATAATGACTATGAGGAAAAACTGGGCACATAGTATATGCTTAATAAATGTTTATTGATTGACTATGAAGTAATGAGACTTTATGGGTCATGTCACCAACTTCATTATTTTAGAGTCACATTTCCTATATCAGGAATTAGAAAATTTTGAAATAGTAAAAAGCAGTATGTTGAAATAATTTTATAATCTTATAATGCTTCTTAGCAAAAGAAACCTATAAGTAAAAATAGCTTATGATATTAATTTATTCTACTTTTACTAAATATATGAAACAAAATGTGATTAAAGCACATATGTTCCTCTTAAAATTTAGAGATAAATTTAACATACAATTTTAAATCATATTTGATATTTTACTATAGATTAAGTTTTTTGAAAATGGAGTCTTAAAATGTGGAATTTTATAAGTTAGTATCTCATTTTTATGTAAATACTTTCTATAATGTCAAAATATGCATTGTTACACCAATGGATGATTTTTGTTTGCGAAATTTAATTTAGAAACTTTATTTAGAGACTTAATTTAATAAGTTTCTCAAGATATTTGATGTTTTATAACTTCAGAGGCATCCATTTAGATAGAAATGCTTCAATTCAGCATGACGTATTAGGGCCTTGTTTTAGATCAGCTTCTCTTTTAATAATTTCTGTAGTTTGGGGGGGGCTTTCTTTTTCATCATGCATATTAGCTTTTAAAAGGTTAATTTTTTTCTACTTAAAGCTATTTGATTTTGAAATGGGATTGCCTTTTTGGCAATATATTAACAAAGTGACTAAAATGTCCATACTCTTGGAATCAGAAATTCCATTGCTAGGCAAACATATACTTCAAGGAGATCAGTGATAAAAAGAAAGGTCCTATGTATATTACAATATTCATATCAGTAGTTTTTGTCAAGTTTTGCAAAGAATGCAAACTAAGCCAATGCTCATCAATTGGGAAATGGCTTAAATAAATTGAGGTGCGTCACGTTATGAAATATTGTTGTTCTGTAAGAAACAGTGGCTTTGATGAATACAGAGAAGTACTGGAAGATTTACATGAACTGATGTGAAGAAAAGAAAGCAGAACCAGGCAAGTAGTGGCCACAATGACTAAAACAATGTAAATGGAAAGACCACCATGAACAAAAAAATTGAAACTAAAAGCTGTGAAATTTTAACAATTAAACTGGGCCCAAAAAAGAGGGGTAAAGAGATACTTCTCTCTGCTTCTTTGCAGAGGTGTGTAAGGGCAAGCAAAATGGGACTCTTTGTTGTTTTTTTGTTTTGGAGTGATTCTCAGCACTAAGGCAATCAAGTGCCTTTGATTGAGTCTTGCCTTTGTTTGTAGGAAGGCCCACACCGTTTTGCTAGTTAGGTCATGAGAGGTGTGAAGCACTCAGACCCTGAAAAAGGGTATATATATCCAGAGGATAGCCATTGAACTCAGAATCGAGAATTGAGAATGAGAACTCTCAGAACTGCGGGAGGAGAGGTTTTGCTTTGGGGCTCACTCATTGGAAGAGTGTTCATGTGGAGATTCTGGGTGGCTGTTAAGGAGCCCCCTGGACTTTGAAAACCCAGATGTTGGTGCTTCTCTCTCTCTCTCTGGTAACTATGTATGTATAGCTTTGGTCAGACAACTAGAAGCCTGTCTGTTGATTTGTGTTATTTGCTCTGTTTATACTTTCTGTTTGTATTTGCTCTGAAAGTTCAAAGTGCTGACTTTTTCCCTGAACTAAGTGAATGATATGTGTATGTTTAATTAACATAAGATTATTAACCTCTTAAAGTTGCTTTCCTTAGAAAAGCAGGTCAAAGAACTTGTGCTAGCAGCCTTCCTGTGTGCTTTTGTTGTTAGTCTTTCACCCCCACAACTGCTAGCAACATTGTTGTTACAAGGTGGGGTTCTATGAGTATGGAACATTGCTATAATGTCAGACATTTTTTTATGTGTTGGAGAGTTTTAATGAACTTTTTTCCCCTCTTTTTTATCCTTTATTATAAGGAATGGCTCTCTGGGAAGGATTGTGGAAAGGGATGTGTTGGGAAATGAAGGTACTGCAGAAACAAAGGATACCAATAAAAATTTGGCCCCCAAAGAAGGGAAAAGAAAAGGAATTGGATTGTTTTGTCTGCATGGTTGAAGACTTGATCTTAAAGTGCTGTAATGACAGATGGCAAAGTCTGTGTGATTACTGAAAATAGAAATTCTGAAATTTCCCATTTTCTTTTTTAAGAGTTTTTGGGGGGAGATGAAGGGAAAAATGAGAATTTCAGATGTCATATGGGTAACAATATAGATTTCCAGTTGCGATAAGGTTGGATAGTTTTGGCTATGTATCACTTCTTTTTACCAAACCTGTATAAACTGGAAGGAATCATTTCATTGTTTGCTGTTGGTCTCAGAAGAGTTTTAATAGGAAATTTAATAATTTCCAGTAATGGTTTAGAATGTTGATGTATTAAAAAAGAATTTAAAAATTACCACAGAGTTGTGGGAAAGAATTATCGTGTTCATGATATCTATATTAATGACTATCTGACATTGTAGCGCTGCAAGTTTGCTAGATGCATTTATTTTGATTGGCCTATTTTTTTTAAATAGTCTTTGTAAACACCCACATCTATTTTTATGAATGATGCTTCTGGTAATGTGAAAAGTAGGTTTTAGATATTTTTACTTTCTTTGTTCCCCTGGATGAAGCAGAGTCACTTTCATCTAATTGTTTTGTATGCTTCTGTAAACCTCATGGACTAGAGCTTTTGGCTTTTAAATCCCAGTAGAGTTTTTTGTTGCCTTCGCAACATCACAGGAGCAACTGATCTTATCCTTGGAATCTCCTGGGAATTTTCAAAGCTATGCTAGAAGCAGAGTTCAGCTGGTAATAGTGATGATGAAGTGTGATCCCTTTTCTTTGCCCTTAATTGTCCCCATCCAGTATCCTGTACTCCTCACTCAGGAACACAATTTCTTGGTCAGTTTTGATGAGTCTAGGCTGTTGTTTACTCCTTAAATCTTATTGACTGTTCTCTGTAGATCTCTTTAGTTTCATTCTCAAGAAACGTGAGAACTGTTCATTGAATATAAGGTATATATAGTCATAATAAAAGTGCCATCTATACAAAAGAAATACTTTCACTCTCCAAGTAGAAATTAAAGGGGTACTATAGCTTTAGAAAAGCATTTTAATTTGAAGATATTATTTAACATCATGTCTTTTTCAGATAAGGTAGAACTTTGTGTTTCTAAATATATTTTTCTGTTAGTCATTACATTCCATGCTATTTTTTCCAGTTGGGACTTTTAAGACTATGGTTGATGATCCTTTTCTTTTGAGTTTTCAGAAATTTGAGTCTACAACCTCTCTCTGTCTTTGAAAATCATACTTAAGAAAAAACTATGCCTTCTTTTTTGCTCATTTGAAGATGATTGAAATATGAATATGTAAACAGATGATTTTGTGGTTGAGAAGCTCTATTATGAAAGTTTAATATGTATTATTGAGCCTTTTAATTTTTATATATAAATTTTGACAGAATAGTGGTTATCAGCAAAAAAATTGACTAGAAGATTGTAATCTTATATGACTCTTGTAGGCGAGTTATAGATCTTGCCTATCTTTTTGTATATAACATTTGACTATTTTCTGGTGGAATTTTACATAGTCACAAGTAATGACCATCAGAAGTAGGACTTGAACCCATTTCCCTTGACTCCTCTGACACCAGAGCCATTGTTTTTCTTACTCCCTCGCCAAATCTAATAATCCTAAATAGACAGATGCATTATTCCTCAAGACATAGCATAATGCAATGGAAAGGAGACTGAATTGAGAGTCAGGACCTTGGTTTGAGTCATGACTGCCATTTACTTGTGTGACTTTGAGCAAATTACTTATCCTCTTTGGGCCTCACTCTTCTTATCTGTAGAATGAAGGAGTTGGATTAGATGGCCTCTGAGAATCCTTCTAGTTATAAATTTATGATCCTATGTATATTTTCAGATCTTAATTTTTTAAAAATAAAAAGTTTTATTAGTACAGTATTAGTTGGTAGACTGCAGATCTTGGAGTCAGAAGAACTGAATTTAATTTCTGGCTCTGACACTAGTTGGATAGTTAGATGAGACATTTGAGCCTCTTTTATTGAATCTATAAGATTGGGACAATAATATTTTTGCTTTCTTTCTCACAAGGTTGTTGCGAGGCAAGTGCTTTTTTCCCTATGAAGTGTCTTATGAATGTAAATAGCTGTTTTTCTGTTGGCAGCTAGGTGGTTAAAGTATGTAGAATGCTGGGCCTAGAATCAGAAAGCTCTGATGAGTTCAGATTGGGTCTCAAACATTTACTGTGTGACCCTGGGCAAATCATTCACCTTTGCTTCAGTTTCCTCATCTGTAAAATGGGAATAATAATACCACCTATCTCCCAGGATTGTTGTGAGGAGCAAATAAGGTAATATTTGTAAAAGCACTTAGTACAGTGCTTGGCACATAGTTGGTTCTGTATCAATGTTAGCTATTATTATATTAATTTAGCTAAATTTGGTGATTTCTTTGATGGCAAGGATTGTGTCATTTCTCTTTTTGTCATCTTCTGTGCTTTGTACCTAATAGACACTCAATATATATATTTGTTGACTCAATAGATAAATAATGGAGTAGAGATAGATTATAGTTAATATATCAGTAACGGATTCGTGACAGATTTTTATAAATATTTAAAAAATGTTCATATGTTAGCTGATTCTATAATTGGAAAGTAAAATACCAAGAGGCAAAAGTCCCCCTATGCCCCCCCTCTTTTAAGGAGGGTACGCAAGTCCAATGTTCTTTCCTCATTTTATAGGTTTTAAGAGATAATCTGAGGGTTCGGAGAAAGACGTGCAGAGATGCTGAGGTAGACAGAACACAGAGAAACAGAAATACAAGGAGAAAAAGGCTTAAATGAGAAATTTGTAAAGGGCATAATGTGGGGGTTTCTTTCTTTAAAAGACTTTTAAAAATTATGTTCTACAGTACCTTGCTTAGTGCTTGCTTAGCCCATGGACTGAATGAAATTAAATCAAAGTGCATGCTAGGTTACAGTTACCTCTGTTCTAGCCTTCAGGGTTAAGTTTATTATAAGATATTTGTAGCAAGGATTTTTTTTTTTAAATTTGGGAGGTGGGAAGGAGGTGAGGACTAGTTTAAAAAAAAGTTTAAGAACTGAAAGAGAAGAGAGCCATTTAAGCATTTTTAAAAACGGATAGAAGAGGAAAGAATGAAGAATAGAAAGAAACAAGCAGGGCAACTTTGAACGTTGCATTTTGAATTTATTAGATATTGAAAGGAAAAGCAAGCTGTACATAACTGTGACTTGTAGTCCTCATTTTCTGTTCTACTTTGTAGTTAGCATTTGCTAAGTTCAGATTAAAAAAATTATTGCAAGAGATGCTGTTTAACCAGAAATAGAATAGGCCATACTCACACTATGATTATATAAATGTAGCAGTCTTCGTTCAGATTAAAATAAGAGGACTGAGAAGAACAGGGCAAACAATTATTTGCTACTACCTATTGCTGCTGCTGCTGCTGCTGCTGCTGCTGTTGCTACTAAGCTAGCATGTATGTAGAGCTTTGAGGTTTGCAAAATGCTTTGCAAAATCCTGGGAGGTAGGTGCTGATATTTTACAAATGAGTAAACTGAGACAGGTTAAGTGACTTGCCCAGGGTTGAACAGCTAAATAAGTATCTGAGGATGGGTTTGAACTGAGTTCTTCCTGACTCCACTGTGCCACTGAGCTATCTCTAAGAGAGGCAAAGCTTCCATGAGAAAGATAGTGATAGTGCTGCTATACTCTGTGATGGTCAGGTCATATTGGGAATATTGTGTTCAGTGTGGGCACCACATTTTTGGAAAGACATTGACAATCTAGAGAGGGGCCAGAGGAGGACAACCAGAGTAGTAAAGGCTTCATGCCATATAAAGGTCATGGGGACATTTAGCTGAGAGCAGTGGTTCTCAAAAAACATCACAACCAATTGAATGCAGAAGCATAAGAATCCTACTGTCTTGTGTTAAGCCAGACATTAGAGATGGGCAGGAATATTTAAATCATACTACTCTTCTCACCAAATTTATTTTTTGTTTTGGAAAATAATTATTTTTCCTAAAAATGTTGCTTATGTTAACAAGTAGTGAATTTATTTTAAAATAAATTAAAAATATTAAACATTTGTCTGTTATAATTTGTAATATACCAAATATCAATAGATCTAATACATATAAACTTAATTTCTTTGGGATCCTTAGTAATTTTTAAGAGTATAAAGGGGTCCTGAGAAGACAAAGGTTGAGAACCACTGGCTTAGAGAATGAAAAGCTAGTGGGGAAGGGAAAATAACTATCTTAAAGTACTTGGAGGGCTATTCTAAGGAAGGGAGATTAGGCTTGTTGTTTTTTTTTTTTTTCACCTCAGAGGACAGAATTAGGAAAATTAGGTTGGAAGTTGTAAAGATAACAAATTTAGGGTTGAAGGTACAAGAAACTTCCTATCAAAGTTTTTCCAAAGTACAATGGGCTGCCTTGGAAGCTAGAGGATTTGCCCTTGTGGAGTCTGACCCCAAGCCATGTTCTTGTATGTCTCTGTAACTCTAAACTGGACCTTTAGGAACTAGGCCCTGGAGCAACTAAGAGACTTAATTTAGGAATTCCCATCTTGGGCCTGTGCTGGTCACCCACCTTGGACCTTGCCTCACTTTGGCCATCTTGTCACCAGGCCTGCTAGAGCCCTCTGTCATTTGTACCTCTTGGTCGGGGAACTATAATTACGTCAGTATTATCATTGCTTCTATAAAGAATGTGTCAATCTTTAACAGACTACCTTGTTATATTACCCCTATGACTTGACTTCTCTGACCAAAATACCTTTTGTTTTGGCTACCACTTCTCTCTCTATATATGTTGTTCTCCTCCTGTGCCACTCCTTTCCATTGGAATTTAAGCTCCTTGTAGGCAGGCTTCCATTTATATTTGTATCTCTAGCACTTAACCATGAGCTTTATGCTATGTAAGTACTTCCATAAATATTTTTTCATTCATCAGGGGCTGGATAATACTTTGTGGGCTGTGTTTTCTTAATCTATTGCATATGGATTGAAATAGATAACAATTGAGGTCCCTTTCAACTCTGAAATGATGTGATTCTCTGAAATATATTGAAGGAAAAGACAACGTGGAGAAACTGTATTCACTAATTTGTTGAAACATTAATTGTTTTTCTGTTTGTGTTTCTTCTATTTCTGTTTTCCCTTAGTACTGAGTTTGATTTGAACAGGTGTGCCTATGACTTTGTATTCAATTTCATTCTTATGAGTAGCTGTGCACACTTTTTTGGCCTGCTGTCCCTAGAGTAACAGAATGTTATGCACTCAGCAGTGCTATTTATATATCAACATTCTTCAGAGTACTTCTTGTTTCTTTTTTTATATAGCCGATGTGAAACAAGAACAGTAGGATTTATTGCACGAAATTAAATAGAAAAAGAGATTAATAATGCGGCATTAGTTTTAGGGAATAAGCATGAAGTTTTAAAGTCATTTATTAAATAATTATTATTAAGTTAAAAAAAGGAAATTGCCCCTAAAACCGTATTCAGGTGAGTTTAATTAGAAAATTATCATAGAAAGAACATGATAAAGACCAAGAAATTTTTCAGGGATGGGAGTCTTCAATAGTATGAGTAATGCCTTATAATCTCCTTTTTGGGTTTATGTGTTTCAGATAACTTTATAGGATCACTTTACACTTTATCAGTGAATGTTATGGTAATTTTATCAGTATAAATGGTTATATTTCTGGTAAGTAAAGTTTGCTATACAAATGTGATTTTTGAAATGATTGAAACCAGATACCAAGGAATGGGCATGATTAATTACATGTTATGAAGATTTAAAGCAAATCAGTATTTTTGAAATCTAGAATCAGAGTAATAAATGAGACAGTAAAAGAATTAGTCTTATATTTGAAAGTCAGTTAGTCAATAAATGTTTATTAAACATCGTAGGTATGATGCCAGGCAACTATGCTCAGTGCTGGAACGCCAGGTATCATAAATTATCAATGGAAAAAGAATATTAGAGTGTTAGACTTGGAAGGGACGTTAGATCATCTAGCTTAACTATGGGACCCAATGTAAGAATCCTCTCAAACAGAACTTAAAAATAGTCTGAACAACTGGAGTGACAGGGAACTAGTTAGCTAATAAGTAAATCTGTTCTGCTTTTGAATAGCTCTAATGGTTAAAGTGCAATTAGTTGAAATTTTACGTTTTGGAATTTCTGTCAATTGCTTCTTTTTTATTTAATTTATTTAATATATTTAGTTTTCAGCATTGATTTTCACAAGAGTTTGAATTACAGATTTTCTCCCCATTTCCACCTTCCAGCCTACTCCGAGATCTGGTTGCCCGTTCCCTAGTCAGCCCTCCCTTCTGTCACCCCACTACCCTCCCATCCCCTTTTCCCTTCCTTTCTTGTAGGGCAAGATAAATTTCTACGCCCCATTGCCTGTGTATCTTATTTCCTAGTTGCATGCAAAAGCTTTTTTTTTTGTTTGTTTTTGAACATCTGTTTTTAAAACTTTGAGTTCCAAATTCTCTCCCCTCTTCCCTCCCCACCCACCTTCCCTAAGAAGGCAAGCAATTCAGCATAGGCCACATGTGTATCATTATGTAAAACCCTTCCACAATACTCATGTTGTGAAAGACTAACTATATTTTGCTCCTTCCTAACTTGTCCCCCTTTATTGACTTTTCTCCCTTGACCCTGTCCCTTTTTGAGAGTGTTTGTTTTTGATTACCTCCTCCCCCTATCTGCCCTCCCTTCTATCATCCCCCCTTTTTTATCTTCTTCCTCCTTCTTTCCTGTGGGGTAAGATACCCAAGTGAGTGTGTATGGTATTCCCTCCTCAGGTCAAATCCGATGAGAGCAAGATTCACTCATTCCCCCTCACCTGCCCCCTCTTTCCTTCCTACAGAACTGCTTTTTCTTGCCACTTTTATGTGAGATAATTTACCCCAGTCTCTCTCTCCCTTTCCTCCTCTCTCGATATATTCCTCTCTCATCCCTTAATTAGAATTTTTTTTAGATATCATCCCTTCATATTCAACTCACCCTGTGCCCTCTGTGTGTGTATATATATATATATGTATACACACACATACATATATACATACATACACACACATATATACACACACACACATATGTGTATATATGTACATATACATATATGTGCATATTCCCTTCAGCTACCCTAATACTGAGGTCTCATGAATCATACACATCATCTTTCCAAGTAGGAATGTAAACAAAACAGTTCAACTTTAGTAAATCCCTTGGGATTTCTCTTTCTTGTTTACCTTTTCATGCTTCTCTTGATTTTTGTGTTTGAAAGTCAGATTTTCTATTTAGCTCTGGTCTTTTCACTGTGAAAGCTTGAAAGTCCTCTATTTTATTGAAAATCCATATTTTGCCTTGGAGTATGATACTCAGTTTTGCTGGGTAGGTGATTCTTGGTTTTAATCCTAGCTCCATCGACCTCCAGAATATTGTATTCCAAGCCCTTCGATCCCTTAAGGTAGAAGCTGCTAGATCTTGTGTTATTCTGATTGTGTTTCCACAATACTCAAATTGTTTCTTTCTGGTTGCTTGCAGTATTTTCTCCTTGATCTGGGAGCTCTGGAATTTAGCGACAATATTCCTAGGAGTTTTCTTTTTGGGATCTTTTTCAAGAGGCGATTAATGGATTCTTTCAATTTCTATTTCACCCTCTGGCTCTAGAATATCAGGGCAGTTTTCCTTGATAATTTCTTGAAAGATGATATCTAGGCTCTTTTTTTGATCATGGCTTTCACGCAGTCCAATATTTTTAAAATTATCTCTCCTGGATCTATTTTCCAGGTCAGTGGTTTTTCCATTGAGATATTTCACATTGCCTTCCACTTTTTCATTCCTTTGGTTCTGTTTTATAATATCTTGATTTCTCATAAAGTCACTAGCTTCCACTTGCTCCAATCTAATTTTTAAGGTAGTATTTTCTTCAGTGGTCTTTTGGACCTCCTTTTCCATTTAGCTAATTCTGCCTTTCAAGGCATTCTTCCCCTCATTGGCTTTTTGGAGCTCTTTTGCCGTTTGGGTTAGTCTATTTTTTAAGGTGTTGTTTTCTTCAGTATTTTTTTGGGTCTCCTTTAGCAAGTCATTGACTTGTTTTTCATGGTTTTCTCACATCACTCTCATTTCTCTTCCCAATTTTTCCTCTACTTCTCTAACTTGCTTTTCCAACTCCTTTTTGAGCTCTTCCATGGCCTGAGACCAGTTCATGTTTTTCTTGGAGGCTTTTGATGTAGGCTCTTTGACTTTGTTGACTTCTTCTGGCTGTATGTTTTGGTCTTCTTTGTCACCAAAGAAAGATTCCAAAGTCTGAGACTGAATGTGAGTCCGTTTTTGCTGCCTGGCGATGTTCCCAGCCAACTTACTTGACCCTTGAGTTTTTTGTCAGGGTATGACGGCTTATAGAGTAAAGAGCACTTTGTTCCAAGCTTGAGGGAATGTGCTGTTGTTTTCAGAGCTATTTCTATACAGCCAGCTCTGCCACAGCAGCACTCCTCCTTCCCCAAGAACTACCAACCGGACCTGACTGGGATCTTAAGCAGGCTTTGCACTCCTGCTCTGATTTGCCACTTAATTCCTCCCACCAGGTGGGCCTGGGGCTGGAAGTAACTGCAGCTGTAGTTCTGTAGCTGCACCACCCCCGCTGCTCCTGGGGCAGTGGCCAAACTGTGACCTCCTTCTACTCTGTCCCCTGCAGCTTTTCCTACTAACCTTCTCTGTTGTCTTTGGTGTTTGTGGGTTGAGAAGTCTGGTAACTGCCACAGCTCACTGATTCAGGCCTGTTCTGCCAGCTCCTGGTCTGGTCAGTCCTGCTGCTGCCCACGCTGGCATTCACTGGGCTCTTCTCCCAGCTCCATGTGCCGGTAGACCTCACCCAGCGACCATTCAGGTTGTCCTGGGCTGGAGCCCTGCCTCCCTCTGCTTTGTGGGCTCTGCAGTTCTAGAATTTGTACAGAGCCATTTTTTATAGGTTTTTGGAGGGACCTGGCAGGGAGCTCACGCAAGTCCCTGCTTTCCGGCTGCCATCTTGGCTTGGCTTGCCCCCCCCCCCCCCCCCCCATCAATTGCTTCTAATTCTGGCTATTAAAAGAGAAGAGTAAGTTAATGTAAGAAAAGTAGTATAAGTGGAAAAAATGGATCAGAGTCTTAATTTATTGAGATGATTAAAGAATGAAAAAGAAAAACCTTTTTGGGTTTTATAAAGTAACCTTGCCTTTAAATAGAACAAATAAAATAAAATTTCTGATTATATTTGTCCCTTATTTTATGTAAGAAATAATATGATTGAAGCAACATGAAAATAAATTGGAAATAGATTATTGCATCATTTTCATGTTTAATCTTTTTAATGCATATCTTCATATTTATCTTACTTAATGTGTCTGTTTTTTATACTTTTGTTCTTTTTGAGTTTAATTTCCTTAACCATAAACTTAACAGTATTACTGAGTCTTCATTATCCTGATGAAATTTGTTGTACTTCTTGTTAATTGTTTGTTTCAGCCTTGTATAATCTTTGGCAGCTTGTCAAAAAATTTTGGAGGGGCTTCCTCCTGTACTGTAAATCTTCCTTACCCTCCAAGTTAATGTATAACCCAAGAGTGTGTGTTCAGATAATGCAATCTGGACATAATTTGGCAATTAAATTGGTTATTAGACAATAACATCATAACTGACAGTATCGTGAATCCTAAAATTGACTTCTCTGATTAACTACTTTTGTGGAAAAGATCATTTGTGAATAACCTATTGCCCTTGCCTTTTTGAGTTAGATAATTGAAAGTTGCTACCAGAAAATCTTACTCCTTAATTCTGAATTCCATGGGTCTCAGAGAATAGTGAAATTCTCAAATACTGTATTGTAGGTAGAAAAATATTTTAATAAATTATATGATATTAATGAAATTAGTTCCAAAAGGCTTTGGGTATGTAATATTTACTGCCAACAACATTGACTTCTCAGTTGTCATAGTGCTTAGCAATTATTTGAAATTGTAGATAGTAGAACTAGAGGATAAATGTCAAAGATTTCCTCTATTTTTTATCAAAATACTTTCAAATGAATATTATTTTTAGGATTAAAAGTTTGTTTTGAGCCTGCTCTGTCTTGAGTAACATAAGAATAAAATGAAAAAGTAAAACACGAATCAGTGAAATAGTTTATTTAATTCATCTCTTTTAAACTTCCTAGTCTATTACATCTGCTTTATTATATTTATTGTTAATAGATATCTATAAAAGTGTCTCAATTATACCGTGTATAATTTTTGAGAGGCAGCTTTGTAGAGTGGCAGGAGGATTGGACCTAAAGTTAGAAGACCTGGTCTCTACCACTTAATATCTTCACCTCCCTGAGTCTCAATTTCCTTATTTATAAAATGAGAACAATAATATTTGTACTACTTAAATCTCAAGGGTAGTTGTGAGGCTCATACCAATGCCTTGTATTTAGTAGACACTAAATATTTATTGAATTGTAAAAGGCTACATAATGTGAGTGGCTCATGCTTACTTTCAACATTTAATTTTCTTCTTTAGTTTGGTGTGTTACTTTGGTGATTCTTATGCCTAAATCTTCTCTTTCCCTTCTTTTCTGTGTCTCTGTTACTGCATTCACTCACTGTGGAGTTGGAGGAGTTGGGTTCCAATCACACTAATTGCTCTTTGACCTTGGGCAAATCACTTAACCTCTTGGAACCTCTATTTCCCCATTTATAAAAATGATAGATGACCTCTGGTTCTCCTCAGCTTGATTTCTAGATCTCTTTCCCTTCGGTACTTGTTCCTCAGCCCTTTCATCTTTGGTCTTCTAGTTTGCCAGCCAGATGGGCTGTTCCTGCCTACTTTACTTCTTTTTCTCATCGTTCATTATTTTCCTCTCTTGTTTCCATTTTTCTCACTTCAGTCACTCAGTCAACCATTTATTAAATATCTGCTATTCCTGGCACTGTGTTAAGTCCTGTGAATGCAACAAAAACTGGTAGTCCCTATCCTCAGGTAGCACACAATCTAATGGAGGAGACAGTATGCAAAAACCTTGTGCATATGAGATACATGCAGGGTAATTTGAAGGCACCTGTCCTTGTAAAACATGGGATTTTATCTAGAACTTGAAGGAAGGCAGGCAGTAAGGAGGGAGAGTCAGGGGAACAGGCAGTAAAACTGCGTCCAGTCAGGAGAAGCCATTGTCACTAGTCAGAGCATGGGGTGGGGGTATGATGAAAGAAGACTAGAAAGGTGAGACTGGGCAACTATGTTGAGGATAGTTTGGAATTGTGAGAGACTTGAGGCAAGGAGACCAGTTAAAAAAGGTCATTGTAAATAGTCCAGGTGAAAGGTGATGAGGTCCTGAACTAAGATGGTGACTGTATGAGTGAAGAGATGTATGGCAGACATATTGTAGAAGTACAAACACTAAGATATAGTAACTTATGGGATGTGTTGAATGATAGACAATGAGGATTATTAGATGATGCTTAACAGAAACATTTTATCCCATGATGCAAAAGGAAGAAAACAGTGATTTGGCATAAATGACATACTAAATAACATAAATAGTTTTCTGAAGAATTAATTTCCCATCATCCTATAGGCAGCATATGATAAATTTGGAAAGTATGACGACCTGTATAATGTAATTCTTTTCTAAACACAAGTACTTTTGATGCCAGTCTTTGCTGTCTAACCTTAGGTTTTTATTGAAACAATAGATAATATATTTTGATTGGCCATTTTAGTGAGAACTCTGCAGTAGCTCGGCTTTGTTTACTAAAGCATTTATGTAAATTTCTGTGCTTGTAAGCAGGCCACATAAATTGTACTGGGGGCAGCATGCAGCTGCTGGCCGCATGGACAGCCCTGATTTAAAAGATGGAGACTGCAACATCTGACACAGTATTAAGTTGAATTTTTTTAAGCCTTGGGATTATAAAGAAGAACACATAAAACTCTTTGTCTCCTAATGCAATATTATATCATATTTATGTATGTATGTGTAGTATCCAGCACCTATACCAGTCATCTAGAGTGCCCTTTGGGTCTGCACTTGTAAAACTATAGCTTCCTATTAGTAGGCAGCCAATATACAAAATAGGTTCAAGGCAAGGGTATCTTTACTTAGTTGGCATAGTAAAACACTAGTTATAAAGTATTTCTCCTATGAACTTCTTCAACAAATACACAGAGCCTCCTTGAGAAAGTGGGAGCAGAGCACAGTGGTAGTGAAACATACATGTGGCCAAGGGAACTCATGTCTCCAGGATTTCAAGGCCTCAGGGTCTTCACACCGCTCTTCTTTTGGCATGTCTTTCTTTTAGGCTCACTGGGTCCACTCCTTTCCACAAATCAGTTCCAATCTGATGGGACTAGTTCTTACTTGGATCTCTTCTGCTGCCAGAGGTCTCACTCCTTGAAGCTGCTTCCTGCCTCATCTCCCTATCTCTGCTATGTCTATCTGAAGATTATTTGTTCTGTGCCCTGCCGAATGCAGTGTCTCTTACTGGCCAAGTGTCTGTACTTCGAAACCCTCTGCTGGCAAGAGGTCACACTCTTCAAAGCTGCTAGCAGCCTGAGCTGTCTTAGATTGACCCATTTAAGGGCTGTCAGGGATATGGCAAATCTTCTGGCCAAACCTATTATCCCTTCCAATTGATTAATCAAGAATAATGACTTCACAGTTTTTAAAGGGATGACAAGACCAGGCAAATGAGCTACCGTTTAATTCTATTAAGGAGAAACATTTTCATTTTTTGTATATAATATCCTGAAACAATGTGGGAGTCAGCATGGTACCATGGAAAAAATGCTGACTGTGGAGTCACAAAGAACTGAATACAAATTCTCTCACTTATTGGCAGTGTGGTCTTTAGGACCCCTCACTTCCTTGACCTCAATTTTCTCATCAATAAAATTAGAGAGGCAGACTAGATAGCCTTCCAGATCCAGGTTTATGATATTATAATTCTAACTTTAAAAATTCTTAGAGCTCATTGAGTAGCTTATTAAGTAGCTTATTAAGAATTAATATTCTTTGTGTCTGTGATTTATATAACTCAAGATTTACATATAGCATCTTACTTGAGTCTTACAATAGCCTGTCACGTATTGTACTACAGGTACTTATTATGTCATAGTCAACAGATAAAGGAACTGAAGCTCAGAAAGGTTAGATGACTTACCTAGAGTCACATAGCTAGTAAGTTTTAGAGCCAAAACTTAAACCCATATTGTCTTAAGCCCAGCACTTTATTCACTCTGCTCTGTCGCCTCTATTGAAAGAAGGTTGGATGATTTGGGTCAGCATTAGAGAATCAAATTGTGTACATCTCCATATCACATTTGACATCCCCCCTTCTGTCTCAGGGTATAATGGAAGGAACACTAAAGCAAAGTTAGAAGATCCAAAATCCAGTCCTGGCTCAACTCCCTTATTAACTCTGATCTTGGGAAAGGCTTTTATGTACCAGGAGCCTGAAGAGTCCTCATTTATAAAATCTGGGAATCAGACTGTCTCTATAGTGGATAATAAGTACTGAGAGTCATCATGGTATAGTGAAGAGAAAGCTGACTGTGTGTGGGGTGAGTGGTCTCACTTTTCTCAGTAAAATAAGATTGACATCCTCATTTAAGAGAAGAGGGAAGGGAAGTGTGAGAAGCTTGAAGTTGGAAAAGGAAATTTGGCCTAGGATATATGGCAAGTGACATCTGAAATTAATTAGGGAGGACTAGAAGGACTGCCTTTCTTCATGACCATCATGTTATGTTGCTAAGGTGGAATGAAGGAGTAGGTCATGAGGTTTAAGGAGAACGAGGAATTGAGAAGTTAGGAAAGTTTGTTGTGTTGTTTCAGCTGTGTCCAATTCTTCGTGACCCCATTTGGGGTTTTCTTGTCAAAGATACTGGAAGGTCAGTACCTACCTTCCTTCTCTCTAATCACTTTCCCTTATAAAAACAAAAGAAGATCAGAAATCAATCACTTGTGCTTCGAAATTAATTTATACTAATTTGTTACCTATCTCATTGTAGAAGCCTCTTCATCTTTTCTGATGGAATGAAAGGCTTTGTTGGCCTCCTTAAAAGAATTTTAAATTTAATTAGAGACTTTTTTGGGGGGGGAGGGGACTGGGAAAATTTTCTTTTTGTTCTAGAAATTATACTATGTCTGAGGCTCTCTCTAAAGGTAAATATATTTTTAGTGCTAAACATGCTAGTTTTAAATGAGTAGTTTTTTTTCCCTGAGGTTTGAGGGAGATTAAGGAATGTTCTGGGTTAAAAGGGATGGTATAATTGGCCTGCTATAGAATCTGCTGTTCTCTATTTGGAGTAAACCCTGGCTATGTAGCTGGAGGCCTGTTGCTTGGGAGTGTTAGCACAAAGGAATGAAAACTATTATTCTCAGTCAAATGCAACATAATTTAAGAATGTCGTTTAGATTTTACAGTAAATATGTATGTGTGTGTGCAGGGCTGGGGTGGTGGAGAGACACACTTGATTAGGACTTCATCAATCGGTTTGGGCCCTCACTCCAGTTGATAAATCTCATGAGGGGCTGGTAACTAAGATAACAGCACATTAATATATGTTAATAACATAGTATATGTTAATATATTTATATACTATGTAACATGTGTATAATATAATATATGAATAGGTAATTATTCATATAATGATATATGTTAATATAATAACATTAATATGTGTTAATGAGCAAAGTACAAAGAAGAGTTTATATTATGTTACTCCTTTACAAGGTGTGAAGAATTAGGAGGGAAACTTTCCATTAAGGCTGAAGATTGGGCATGCCTATTGTCAAAAGCAAGCTTGGCAGCTCTAGAACAGTTGAAACAGGAAACAGCTCCAAGAAAAATTTTCAGGTTATGCAAAAAAGAGCTACTTATGGAGGAAGCATTGAGAGGCAATGGCTCTTTGCATTTCTCCTCCGCCTACTGACTTCCCTGATTTCCTTTAAGTTCCAGCTAAAATTTTGCCTTTCACTGGAAGTCTTTCCCAACCCCTCTTAATACTAGGCCCTTCTTTTTGTTAATTATTTGTTATTTATCCTATATGTGACTTGCTTTGTATATATTTGTTTGCATGTAGGCTCTCCCATTAGATTGTAACCTTCCCTAGGTCAGGGATTGCTTTTGCCTCTTTTTGTAATCTCCTCTACTTAGCACAGTGCTTGACACATAGTAGGTGCTTAATAAATTGTTAATAAACAATAAAAAAAATTAATAAAAAAATTCATTGATTATGCCTCTGTCAAGGGGCAAAGAGTGATCTTAGGTCAGGAGGGGATTTCCCATTTTTCCCCTTCCTGATTGGTCATGACACCTGATATTGGAGCTACTAGTACAATAGGAGACACTATACTCAGGAAAATAGTCATTGGAAGTTGCTCCAAGATAGTGAGCCTTGTGACTTTATCACAGTGTTGTATCAGTTATTAATTCAGCTATTTGCTTCACAAGCCCCTTCCCTTCCCTCCTTTACTCTCCTTTCCTCTTACCCCCTTTTCTCTTTTCATCTCTCTTCTCATCCTTTCCCCTCTCTTTTCTTTACTTTTTGTTTCTTTTCCATTCCCTCTCCTCACTTCTCTTCTTCTACCTTCTTTCTTTCCTCCCTTTTTTTCCTCTTGTCTCATTTTTCCTTTTTTATTAAAAATACACTTTATTAATATCCTTTATTTTTATACCACCTAAATTCTTCCAGTAGCTCCCTTCCTACTTCCCAGAGAGCCATCACATATAACAAAATATTTTTTTAAAGGAGGAAGAATGAAAAGTAGGAAGAATTGAACCCCCTCTCCACCTAGCAAAACTGATCAGTACATTGAAAAGGTCTAAAAATATATACACTATTCCACATCCATAGACCTCCCTTTTCCATACCAGCAGTGTATGGGGAAGGGTCTTCTTTGGGGCCTTTTTTGTTGTTGTAATTTGCAGCATTTACTTTTAATTGTTTTGTGGTGTTTCCATTTACATTATCGTAGTCATTCTATTCTCTGTATTTATCATTTTTGTAATTTTTTATAGCATAATATTAATTCACTACATCTGTGTACCACAGTTTGTTTAGTTATTCCCCAATTGATGGACATCTGGTTTGTTTGAGTTTTTTGTTTTTGCCACCACAAAGTGCTGCTATGATTATTTTGCTTTATAGGAACTATTTCTTCTCATCAATGGCATTGGGGGCATATGCCTAACAGTAGAATCTTTGAAAGTTCCATCTTCTTTAACTTTTGCCAGTTTGTTGGTTGTGAGGTGAAAACTTTGGGTTGTTTTGATCATTACTGTTATTATAATATTAGTGCTTTGGAGCATTCTTTCATGTGATTGTAGTTTGCAATTTTTCTTTCAATAATCATTTGTTCATACCTTTTGACCACTTGTCTGCTGGGGAATGCCTTTTGGTCTTATGCATATCCTTTAGTTGTTGCTATATCTTGGATACCAAACCCTTATCTAAGGAATTTAGTACAAAGATATTTTCCCATTTGACTACTTCTCTTTTTATCTTAGATGCTTAATTTTGTCCAGAAACTTTTCAATTTCATTAATCAAAATCATTTTATCTTTTGTAATTTTTTCCTATCCTTTGATGGTTAAGAATACATTTCCTGCTTAGCTGTGAAAGGTATATTATTTGCTTCTCTTCTAATTTTTTCGAGGTATGGTCTTTATATTAAGGTCACACGTTTTTCAATTTATTGTGGTATATGGCATATAAGATGTTGGTTTAAGCCTAATTTCTTCCAGACTACTCTGTAGTTTTCCCAGCAAGTTTTATCAAATGAAAAGTTCTTTCCTGGGTAATTTATGTTTTCAGTTTATTGAATACTTTATTATTGAGTTCCGTTGTTTTTGGTTTTCCCTTGACTAATCTGTTTCATTGATTTAGT
The DNA here is from genome assembly GCF_011100635.1 of Trichosurus vulpecula. Classification (NCBI taxonomy): domain Eukaryota; kingdom Metazoa; phylum Chordata; class Mammalia; order Diprotodontia; family Phalangeridae; genus Trichosurus; species Trichosurus vulpecula. The sequence continues at coordinate 223,456,820 of NC_050574.1, forward strand.
TCCTATTTTTAATTAGTACCAAGTGTTTTTGGTAACTGCTGTTTCAGGTCTGGAAGTGCTATTTTCCATTCATCCTTACCCTTTTTTGTTATTTCCTTTGATATTCTAGATCAGGGGCAGGGGAACATGTGGCTTGAGGGTCACATGTGTTCTAGGTCCTAAAATGCGGCCCTTTGACTGAATCTAAACTTCACAGAACAAATCCCCTTAATGTAAGGATTTGTTCTGTAAAACTTGGATTCAGTCTAAAGACCATACCAAAGGACCTAAAAAGGCCACATGTGGCCTTGAGGCCACAGGTTCCTTACCTATGTTCTAGATCTTTTGTTTCTTTATTTCCCTTGATATTAGAGATCTTTTGTTCCTCCAAATGAATTTCATTATTGTTCTGTCAGGTTCTGTAAAAGATCCCTTTGATAATTTGATTGGTATGGCATTGAACCTGTCAATTAACTTTGGAAATGTTGTCATTTTTGTTATATTGGCACAGCCCAGCCTCGAGCACTGAACATTCCTCCACCTTTTAGAATTGTTCTTTATTTCTTTAAAGAACACTTTGTAATTTATTCTATTTAAGTATTTTATGTGTCTACAAACCCTTCTTTTCTATTAATATCTTTGTTCTCCAAGAAGAATCTTATTCTCATTCCTTCCGTTCTTTATCTCTTTTGTAGTTTTTTTTTCCATTTCCATATCTCTTATTCTTCCAAATTTTGGTGCATTTGTTAAATTTATTAGTTTAGGACAGTTTATTTCTTAGGCTTTTGCTCTTTCCTTAATACTATTCAGAAGAAGCACACAATAGGTTAGTAACTATATAAAAATAATTTATTAAAAAGTTACATCATTAATGAAGTATTTGCTGACAGTAAAATTATGAAAGGTAAAATCTGTTAAATTAAAATGTGTGTGCTAGTATTTATTCACTGCTAAATTTTTTTTCTAGGAGGACCAGGATGGTGGCCAAGGTGTGGGCAAGCGCAAGAGGGTAAAATTAAGCAGCAGTGTCAAAGGTATTTATAAAGTGATGATTTAATTTTGTTCCCATGTTTGTTGGTTCTGTTTTTGTCTTGCATAAAAACTCATAAGACTGTTTAGTCAATAGGATCACATAGTGCCAAAAAACCCAGCCAATTTAAGTTGTGTAAGAGGAATACATTATAGTCTTATAATTCGGTGATATAACATTATCTGTAAAAGCAACAAAATATTCACTATTGAACATTTATTTATATTCTTCACATTACTATTTTTGGCCTAAAAAGGCTTTCCTTTGTTCTGTTTGATTTTTATGTAATGATTTATTTAACATGAAAATTACTATTTTGTTGAAATGTTTATGAGGTTTAAAATTATTAATTTTTAGTTTAGGAAAGTCTAGAGTCTTTCAACTTCTTGGAAGGCCATTAGTATATCACAACTTAACGTTCCTAAATTATAGGTATGATAGCTTTTTAAACATTTTTTTTCTACCATTTAGGCTCAATCATGTTTTCAGTTGTCATTGGAGGACTAAATTAGGGCTACTTGTTGCAGCAGTTGGAATGAGCTCTCTCTGACCTTTAAAAATGAAGAGACCTGGTCAGTTTCCTCTACCTCTTATTTCCTTCATTTGGTGGCAAATGCTTCTCCAAATAAGTGGTAATATAGTATCTAGGGAGGAGAAGAATGAGGAAATCTATGCACAAAACTTGAATGTCCAAAAAACAGAAGAGGGAGAAGAGAAGAGAGAAATTAGAAGTGTGGCTTAAAGTAGACTAGTAACACTAAATGTTATTCTTTGCATAGGCCACCAGTTGACAGCCTCTGGTCTAGTCTTAGCTCAGGGGTTTAGATTATGACTTGTTCTCATTTTTAGGAATTCAGATCTTAGGAGTCCCTGGGGAAGATTGTGTTTTATTCCCAGACCCATAGAGCAAGAGACAGTGATTTATTAGGATGTCTCCTCTCAAGCATACTAGAATTCTCCAGACCCCTGAGGAAAGTCTGAACCTAGCCTCTTTGGATATCCTTTGAATCACCTGGCTTGGAATAAATCCTTAGATGACTTTCAATTAGAAAACCTCCTTACAGCTCAGTGGTCCTGCTTCATGTTTGGGAATTGTTTGAAGTGCTTTTTTATGCTACATGGTATGACTTTGGTCTTTTATTATTCCTATTTGTAGGTAAATGATGAAATGTGTTGGTTTATGTGTTACTTTTAGTCTGTATTCATGACAGAATGAGAAAGAATCCTGTTCTTTGTACTAATCTTGAAGGTAAAAGTTTATCACCAAAAAGACACATTTTACAGTTGAATCATTTATTTTTAAGATTGAATTCAGTGTCTTTCATGCTTAGTGTATAAAGTAGTAAAATGTTTTAAGCCTTGAATTATTTTTTTTCCTGTATTTTAATATTCAGTTTATCCCAGCATCCTTAAACAATACTGATATCTTGCAATGCTATCACATAACCAGAGGTTATTCTTTAGCTTAAGGAAAATTTGACTTAACAATTTGAAAATAAAGTGACAATAAAATACAGAAACAGTTAAGAAGCTGCTTGCAGTTCCTATATTTTAAGGTAGATTCTCCAGCTGTTCCTGACTGATTTTAGCTGAAGTGAAGCATAATATATTAAGTAACATAGCTATTTAGAGTTGGGAATTTAAAGGCAAATTGGGAAGAGTACTAAAAGAAGCATTTCTAGTTGAATTTTTATAATTGGCATTTCTTGAGAGAATGATATCAACTAGATTTCTTGAGCGGAGCAAGATAATTTTTGCCTTTGAATCATTACAAAGCTTACATTCTACTCAGAGGAGCTAATATTTAAGCAGGTAACTAAATACAAAGTATACGCAAAATAATACAAAGTAATTTCAATACATAGCATTAATAACTGGGGATGCTAGTATACAAAAAAAGCCCAGTAAAGAAGATCATGTAGATTCTATACAAAAAAAGGCAAGTAAAGAAGGTCATGTAGATTCTTAGAGGCAAGGTCAGGAAAGAATGTATTTTCATGTACTTTCTGTGTAAAGACCTAGAGGTGGAAGACGATGTCATATATGAAATCATTGCTGTATTGTTATTACCCTATGTTTAATAAGGTGAAAAACTTTCCAAACCCCAAGATTCAAATATTCTAGTTTTGGTTAAAGCTGCAAATTGTCTCTCTATAATAGGTTATAAATATTTTTTAATAAATAAGATTTAATTATATAGAATTCTGGGAAGATGAAGAATAAAACAGGAAATTACTTGGCTCTCCAAAATTCCCCCCTCCCCAAATAATTTAAAATAATGTCTCAAAATAAACTTTAGAATGACAGAAATAATTAAAAGTTGAGGTAAAGCAGTTGTCCAGTATAAGACAACTTGTGAAGACATTAGGAAAGACCTGAGCTCCTGGGGTGGTGGTCTGGCCTGATTGAAGTACAGATACCTCCTGGCACACACCCTTATTCAGCAAACAAGCCCCAGGGGCAGCTTCATAGACAGTAGCTTCAGCTTCGGGAATTTTTGCCCCACTGACGGTGTGGGAGTCAGATGGCTGATCAAGGGAACATTGCAGAGCCTTCCACTTGTGCTGATGTGGGGCCCACGTGTACTAACCAGATGTGGGTGGTTCTAGGCTATGGATGTAGGCAAGGTAGAGCAAACATGTTGGGTAGGGTTGCAGAGGGGTGAGGCCCTATTGTCTGTGTCTGTGTTCACTTGCGGGAAAACAGAATCCTTAGTTTTGGTTCCATGGTAGAGGGATGAGCTGAAGGTTGTAACTGGGGGAGAGATCTCAAGGAGTAAGGGCATTTGCCTGACAGCTTTTCTGGGGACCCTGGTCATGGCTTAGGGGAGGAGAAGAGTACCCAAGGTCAGGCCCTGAGATAGAGCTTAGAAAACAACAACATGAAAAATGTGAAGCTTGGGACATTATCCCTGGGATACACTTCAGAACTAGAGCCTGACTCTAACATAAAGTTAAAAGCCAAGAAATAAGCCATTTAAAAAAATGAGTAAGTAGAAGAGAAAGGACCTGACCATAGATAGCTACTATAGTGATAGAGAAGATCTGGGTTCAAACTCAGAAGAAAACAGTAAAGTCAAAACAGCTACTACTTCTGCTTCAAAGAAAAATGTAAAATGGTCACAAGCTCAAAAAGAGTTCTTGGAAGGGCTTAAAAACTTTACAAACCAAATAAGAGAGGTTGAGATAAAAAAAAATAAGAGTAGTGCAAGAAAATCAGGAAAATTACAAAAAGAATATCAACCAATTGGAAGAAGAGGTTCAAAAAGAAAATAACTCCTTATAAATTAGAATTAGGCAAGGGGAAGCTAATGACTTCATAAGACACCAAGAAATAATAAAACAAAATTTGAAAAAATGAAAAAAGTAGAAGAGAATGTGAAACATCTCTTTAGAAAAACAACTGACCTAGGAAACATTGAGGAGAGACAATATTAGAAGTATTGGACTACCTGAAAGTTATTATTGAAAAAGAGTCTAGACACTATACTTCAGGAAATTAAAGAAAATTGCCTTGAAGTTTTAGAACAAAAGGATGAAATAGAAATTGAAAAAGATCCACCAGTCACTACCTGAAAGAGATCCCAAGATGAAAACTCACAGGAATTTTATAACTAAGTTTCAAAGCTCCTAGGTCAAGGAGAAAATACAGCAAGCAGTTAGAAAGAAACAATTATACACAGTAGCAGCCACAGTATGTGATGACTGACTTAGCCCTTCTCAGCAATACAAGGTCCTAAAACAATTCCAAAGTATTCATGATGGAAAATGCCATCCACATCCAGAGAAAGAACTATGGAGTCTGCGTGCAGAGTGAAGCAGACTATTTTCTTTCCTTTTTTCCTGTTTTTTTTTCTTTCTTATGGTTCCTCCCATTTGTTCTAATTCTTCTATAACAAGACTAGTGAAAATATGTTTAATAGGAATATATATGTAGAACCTATATCAGATTACATGCCATCTTGGGGAGGACACACACACACACACACACACACACACACACACAGAGAGAGAGAGAGAGAGAGAGAGAGAGAGAGAGAGAGAGAACGAACCAAATTGCTAGTATCAAAAATGAAAAAGGTGACTATATCACTAATGAAGATGAAATCAAAGCAATTATTAGGAGTTATTTTGCTCAATGATATGTCAATAAACTTAACAACTTAAGTAAAATGAAAGAATACTTACAAAAATATTAACTGCCTAGATGAACAGAAGAGGAAGTAGAATATCTAAATAAACCTATTTTAGAAAAAGAAATCAAACAGGCCAAAAATGAGCTTCCTAAGGAAAAAGCATCTGGGCCAGATGGATTTACAAGTGAATTGCACCAAATATTTAAAGATAACTAATTCCAGTGTTAAATAAATTATTTGGGATAATAGGCAAAGAAGGAGTCCTATCAAGTTCTTTTTATGAAACAAGTGCCGATACCTAAACCTGGAAGAGCAAAAACAGAAAGAAAATTACAGACCAATTTCACTAATGAATGGATGCAAAAATCCTAAATAAAAATACTAAGGGGGCAGCTAGGCACCTCAGTGAATAGGGCACTTCCTTGGATTCAAGAGGACCTGAATTAAAATCCAGCCTCAGACACTTACTAGATGTGTGACCTTGGGCAGGTTCTTTAACTTTGCCTCAAAAAAAAAATACTAGAAGACTACAACAAAAAAAATTATACTTTGTGACCAGTGAAATTTATATCTGAAATGCAGGGATGGTTTAACATAGGGAAAACTATTAACATAATTGATTATAACAATAACAAAAGTATCAAAATCACATCATTCAACACTGATTCCTGTTAAAAACACTTGAATGCATACATATAAGTGGACTTTTCCTTAAAGTGATAAGAGCCATGTACTTTAAACCATTAGGAAGCATTATTTGTAATGTGGATAAGCTAGAAGCCTTCCCAATAAGATCAGGAGTGAGAAAAGGATACACACTATCACCAGTATTTTTTAACATTGTATTAGAAATGCTAGCAATAGCAATAAGAGAATCAAAGGAATCAGAATGGTCAGTGAAATGACAAAACCATTTCTTTTTGCAGACAATATGATGATATCCTTGAAAAATCCTAGAGGTCCAACTAAAAAGTTAGTTAAAACAATTAATGGTTTTAGTAAAATAGCAGGATATAAAATCTACATAAATCATCAAAATTTCTATATATAATCAACAAAATCCTGCAAGAAGAGATAGTAAGAGATACACCATTTAAAATAACTGTAGATGGCATAAAATACCTGGGAATATATCTGCCAAGATAAATCCAGAAACTAAATGAAGATAATTTTAAAAATACTTTTTATACAAATAAAGTCAGATTTAAATAATTGGTGAAAGATTGATTGTTCATGGGTGGGTAGAGCCAATTTAATGAAAATGACAATCTTGTCTAAAATAAGCTTCTTAGTCAATGTCATCCCAACTAAGCTATCAAAAAATTATTTTATTGAAGCAGAAAAATAATAGCAAATTTCATTTGGAAGAACAAAAGGTAAAGAATATCAAAGGAATTAATTGAAAAAAAATAAAGGAAAGAGGTTTATCTGTGCCATGTCTTAAATTGTATTATTGGCAGCAATGATCAAAACTATCTTATACTGGCTAAGAAATAGAAAGGTAGATCAGAGGAACAGAGTAGACATACAACATATAGTAGTAAATGATTATTGTAACTTATGTTTGACACATGTAAAAGTTTAAGCTTGTAGATAAGAATTCATTATTTGGTAAAAATTGTTGGAAAACTGAAATGTAGTCTGGCATAAACTGGGTAGACCAATATCTTATACCATTTACCAAGATAAGGTCAATATGGATACATGACCTAGATATAAAGTGAGATATCATAAGTAAATTAGAAGAATATGGAATATACTTATGGATAGGGGAAGAACTGATGAATAAACAAGAGAGAAAGAGCATTGTGGGACATAAAATGGATAATTTGGTTATACCAAATTTAAAAGCTTTTGTACAAGTAAAACCATTGTAGCCAAGATTAGAGGAAAGCAGAAAATTGGGAAAACATTTTATAGATATTTTCTTGGATAAAGTTCTCTTATCTCATATATATAATGTCAAATTTGTAAGAATATCATTTCTGAATTGATAAATGGTCAAAGGATATGAACAGGCTATTTTTTGATGAAGAAATCAGAGCTCTTTATAGTCATATTAGAAAATTCTCTACCTCATTATTGATTAGAGAAATGCAAATTAAAACAACTTTTAGATATCTCACACCTATCAGATTGGCCAAAATGATAGAAGGGGAAAAATGACAAGTGTTGGAGAGGCTGTGGAAAAATTAGGACACTAATACACTGTTGGTGGAACTGTGAACTGATCCAACCATTTCGGAGAAAAATCTGGAATTATGCCCCCCAAATTATAGAATTGTGTTTACCCATCGACTCAGCAATACCACTATTAGGTCTGCTTCCCAAGGTGAGCAGATTGATTTTAGAAAAACATGGAAAGGCTTGCATGAAATAATAAAGAGTGAAATGAGCAGAAACAGGAGAGCATTTTATACAGTAACAGAAAATATTGTTTGAAGAATATCTGTGAATGACTAAGTTATTGACTATTATAAATACTCACATCAGCTACAAAGGACCTGTGAAGAAAGATGCTATCCACCTCCAGAGAAAGAACTGATAAGTAGAAATATACATAGTGTGGTTTTCCGTGTGTGTGTGTGTGTGTGTGTGTGTATCTGTGTGAAATGGTAGCACTTTCTAGTGTGGGGAGGGGAGATGGGAGGAAGAAGTTTCAGAACTTAAAATGTAACAAAAATTAAATAAAATTATTAAAAAAAATTTATAATGCTCTTTTATGACTATGCTAATTTTGGTAACCTTAATCACTTTTCTTGGATAAGAAAAAGTTGTAGTCTATTCCCTTAACTGTAGAATTTCCAAGATTAGTAGTACTAATCTTATTTAACTTTAAAAACAGTTGCTCAAAACATTTTTGTCTAGGTATGAACTTTTCTTCAGATTAGTATACCCTGTACTAAACTCACATCAATGCTAGACAACAGTAAGAATCAGTTGCTTAAAGAAGCATAACATTTGCCTTTGGGTTGGCCTTTCCATTTTAATTATAATAAATCCCTTGTTCCTTGATTTATTCGTGGTTTATCCTGGTGGCACAGTGGATAGAGTGCTAGTCCTGGAGCCCCTTCACATCTGGCCTCAAATACTAGCTGTGTGACCCCAGATAATTCCCTTGACCTGTTTGTCTCAGTTCCCTCAACTGTAAAATGAGGATAATAATAGCACCTAACCCAGAAGTTTGTTGAGAGGATCAAATGAGACAATATTTGTAAAAAGTACTTAGCACAATGCCTGGCACATAGTAAGTGCTATGTGCGTCCCCAATTGCTTTCTGACATGGAATCTGTCATTCTGTGCCATAATCCATAGCTTCTATATATTCTTTTTGTTTCTCTTTTAAAATGACCACTTTTAGATTTATTTTATACTCTTTTTCTCAGTAAGCTCATTATCATCTCAATACAAATGTTTCTGAGATCTATATATCTAGCCCTGGTGACGTCTTGATTGATTGTCTCATAGGTATTTCAAACTCAAAATGTCCATCATCTTTTCCCCAAACTCTGTGCATCTTCTCAGCTTTCTTTTTATTGTTAAGGGCACTACCCTCCTTCCTGTTACCCAGGTTCACAACAGTTGGTGTCATCCTCCAATCTTCACTTGCATTTACCCTGCATATGCAGTCTGTTGTCAGATCTTGTCATTTTAATCTTTGCAACATCTGTAATATACACCTTCTTCTTTCTAGTCACATACTCTATTTGAGACTCCTCATTACCACTCACCTGGACTATTGCAATAGCCTTCTAATTGGTCTTCCTGCCTCAAGTTTCTCCATACTCCAGTGCATCCTCCATCCAGCTATCAAAGTGATCTTCCCAAAATATAGGTGCCACTATGTCGTCCTCCTCCTTATTAAACTCTAGCTTTTCAGTATTGCCCCCAAGATCAAATATAAAATCCTCCTTTTGGCATTTGAAGTCCTTCATAAGCTCTTGAATTTCCTTCTTCTCTTTCCAATTTTCTTATACTTAACTCTCCATCCAGAACTGCAAGATACAACTATACTGGCTGACTTGTTCTTTGTACTTCATGCTCCACCTCCCAACTCAGTATGTGTTTGCATTGGTTGTCCCCATGTGTAAATATTTTTCTTTACCTTTGACTCTTACCTTCCCTGGATTCCTTCAAGACTCAGCTTTTATATCCCCTTCTGTAGAAGGCTTTTTCTTTTTTTCCAGTCTTGTCTGTCTCCTCCTCCTCCTCCTCCTTTTCTTCCTCCTCAGTTCCCTCCCTTTAAGATTACCTTCCATTTGCACTTTTATATGGAATATGTGCCATAGTTACTTACACATTGACATTAGACTGTGAGCAGCTTGTAAGCATGGATGATGTTTTTGCCTTTCTTTGTATCCTCAGTGCTTGACATGTGGTAAGCACTAAATAAATGCATCACAATGCCTACTAGCAACATAGATTGCTGAAAATTAGAAACTTTTCTAAAGCGGTATAGAGTGTACTATTTGTAACAATTACCTCTATTACATTTTTCATTAAATTGATGGGCCAATGAAATGATAAGTAAGGATATTTTTTTCTGTAGCTAAAGATCACACACTAGTCCACTTGAAGTTTTACACAATGATCAAAAGTCTATACTTGGCTTTATTCCTCCTTGATTTTGATTGAACTTCTCAACATTTCATATACAAAGACTAGTAAGAGTGTATCTTATGTTTACAATACTGAGATTATTTTGTTCTTAGCCTGAACCTTTTAAAGAGAGCTGGCATAATAATACTTAAGCAAATACAGTGAACTTATAAGCAAACAGGGAAGATGACAAGAAAGAAGCATTTCTAACTCAACTTATATGACAAAATTTAAAAAAGTTTTACTGTTAAATTTTGGCCCTTTTCTAAAGGCTTGTAGTTTTCTATTGTTAATGAAAAGGTACAATTTGGTGACTTTGTAGGATTCCCCCCCTTCCCCCGCCTAAATATTATGGAATTGGAAGTATTATATACTGTTCCACTTTTGTTTTCCTTCTCTCTCTTCTCTCCTTCTTACCCTCATTCTGATTCCTACTACAGTATTATGGAAGAGAGGTTCTTTCAGAATTCATGGTTGTCACACTTTGGAAATCCTGGTTAGGACCATTGATTGCTGTGAAGCAGCAGGTGTATGGAGTTCATAGTGACAAACAAAAATATTGCTTAGTTCATTTTTAGGAGAAATTCTATTTCCCAATGTTGAGACAAAGAAGCAGGTATTAAAAAAAAAGTTAGACTTCAATTGGGTATCTACAACCATTAAACAAAGGATAAATATTCATGATTGTAATGTAGGAAGGATTATAATATATGATATAATTTACATTCTTTAGCTATGCATATAAATAGGCTTTTGTTTTTTGTAATACTAAGTACATTTTATATATATAATATAAATAAAACATCCATATATATGTGTGTATATATCTACATATAATATAGCTATACACATAACAGACATCTAAATAAATAAAATACCCTTTCCTAAGTGTGTGTGTATATATGTGTGTCTAAGTATCTGTATGTATGTATACACACATGTATGTATGTTTGTGGCATATATGTATGTGTGTATATATGTGTGTGTGCATACACATACCCCCCTTCCTAAATCCACAAAATAAAACTCTAAAAATAAGCCGAGCTAAAATTTTTCTCTTCATGTTCCTTTGGCCTAGGTAATTGGTAGGTTGGAAATTACAATGTGGAAGAAGGGAACTTCCTTACCTCTTATCATTCTCGTTGTACACATAATGCACAGTATTCAGTCATATGATATTCAGTCATTATGATATTTAGTAAAATGTCTCTCTAATATAATTTCTGTAATAATCTTCACAACAATTAATGTAATAAAAAAAGGCTCCTCTATCTGGATTAGTATACACACACACACACACACACACATACACATATACATACATCATATACACATGGTCAATTTTTTTGGCTAGATTCTAGGGGTCAGATAATAAAATCAGATAAATTTATTAAAGCTTTTATGATACAGTTATTCATATGCCAGAGATATTTCCTAAGGAATTGCCAATTGAAATTTGAGAGGAAGTTGTTATTGGTACAGGTAGGGAATCCACTTATATGTAGTTTTGCTCCCCCTTCCACCTCTTTCCACATTACATGAAAAATAAGTTTTGTTGGTTGTGTGAAGTTTTGAACTCTTTGAAATATATTGTATATAAAATAGAATGTAAACTTTTTGAGGGTTAGTGACTGTTTCATTTTTGTGTAGCACATTACCTGGCACATAGTAGGAGTTTAATACATGCTTGTAGATTGATAATTAAGATAGTATCTCTAAAAATCTGTCTTTTTTTGTTTTTTTAGTTTTTTGGCAGGGCATTTGGGGTCCCAAGGTCACACAGCTAGTACATGTGTCAAGTGTCTGAGGCTGGATTTGAACTCAGGTTCTCCTGACTCCAGGGCCGGTGCTCTACTCAGTGCGCCACCTAGCTGCCCCCATATGTCATTTTTTGAACTTTGAATTTTTTGTATATTTTTATAGATATTTTTTGTTTTTGTCATGTACATGTTTTCTTTTCTTCCTTCCTCCCTTCCATCTTTCCTTCTCCCTCTCCCTACCCTCTTCTATCCCCTCTCTTCTATGTCTGCTTGTCTTACCATCTGTCTCTCTCATGTGATGACAGCCTATTGGCATTTTACTGCTACCTCCCAACCCCTCCTCCAATCCCTTGATCCTCAGTTCTTTCACAGGCCATCATGTCTTCAGTAGCTCTTCTTCTCTTCCCTTTTCCATCTTGATCCCTTGGTTGAACCAGTCCAATTCTATAACCACTTCTTTTCTTGATTCCATTTCTCCCTCAACATATGCCAGTCTTGCCCTGCCATGCTTCTGACTTGAATCACTGATGATCAGTTGCCTTCATTACTACACATATTACTGCACAAAGGTAGAGAGAATCATGAAATTATGCTGACTGGGTCCACTACAGATTTATGTTACATAACCTCAAGTGTACCCTTACTAAGGCAGGGCAATCCTTTTACACTTCTTATCCTAGTAAGTAATTAATTTACTATCCTACTCACCGCAAATGCTTTTCTAAACCTCCCACAACTTTATCCCTCCTACCCTTTCAACTGAAAGCCTTGGGTCATATTTTACTGAAAAAATTGAAGCTATTTGCTGAGACCTCCCTTTCCTCAACTCTTCCTCATCTCATATCCTTCAAATGTCTTCTGCCACTATATTTTCCTTCATCCTTGTCTTTCCTAATTAGGTGGTCCTTCTCTTTGTCAAAGTCCATCTCCCTCTACATGTACAAATGATCTCATGCCATCATGTCTTCTGAAGCAGATTGCCTCCTCCGTCATCCCCACTCTTACTTATTTTCAGCCTCTTCCTGTACACTACCTGTTTCTCTACTGCCTACAAACACGTCCATGTCTCCCCCATCCTCAAAAACCATATGACTTCATACATCCATCCTCTCTTGCTGTTATTCCCTGTCCTCCTCCCTTATGTCACAAAACTTCTTGAGATGGTCCTCCACAATAAGTGCCTCTACTTACTTTCTTCTCATTTTCTTTTTAGCTCTCTACAATCTGGCTTCTGACTTTATCATTTAACTGAAACTGCTCTCTCTAAAGTTGCCTGTTATCTTTTAATTGCCAAATCTAATGGTCTTTTCTCAGTCCTCATCCTTCTTGACTTGATACTGTTGATTGCCCTCCTCTTGATATTCTCTTTTCTTTGGGTTTTCATGACACTACTCTCTCCTGGCTTTCATCCTACTGGTTTGACTGCTTCTTTGCCTGGATCTTTATCCAAGTCATGCCACTAATGGTAGGTATCCCATAGGGCTCAGTCCTGGATCTTACTTTCTTTTCCCTTTATACTATTTCACTTGGTGATCTCATTAACTGTCATAGAGATGATCAGTTTTTATATTCAGTTATCATCTCTATGCTGATGATTCTCAGATCTACTTTTCCAGCTCTAACCTCAATGCTGACCTCAAATTTCACATCTTCAACTGCCTATTGGACATCTTGAACTGAATGTCCCTAGATATCTTTTAACTCAATATGCCCCAAACTGAATTCATTCATACCCTCTCCTCTTGTAAACTTCCCTATTACTGTCAAGGGTACCAGCCTTCTCCCAGTCACCCAGGCTCACAACCTTGGTTTCATCCTTGATGCCTTAATGTCTCTCACCTCCAAGATCCAGTTTGTTGCTAGATCTTCTGATCTTCCTAAAAGCTCAGGCTTAGCCATATCACCCTCCCAATAAATTCCATGAGTTCCCTATCACCTCTGAGATCAAATATAAAATTCTGTGTTTTCTATTCAAAGCCTTTTATAATTTCCACCCACCTAAAATCTTCTTACATTTTACTTACTCCTCCCTTGTACTTTGTGATCCAGTAACATCTCTGCCTCTTGTCTCCCTTTAAGGCCTAGCTAAAACCTTTTTTTCTATAGGAAGCCTTACCTGATACTCCTAGTGCTTTGCTTCTGTTGATTATTTCCAGGATCCTGTACATAGTTGTTTGCATGTTGTCTCCTCCATTAGACTATGAACTCCTTCATTGGAGGGACTGTCTTTTGCCTTTCTTTGTATCCCCAGTGCCTAGCAACAGGGGCTGGCACGTAGTAGGCACTTAATAAATATTTATTGACTTAGTCTTCCTTCCTTTCTCCCACACCCTAACTTGTCCAGGTTGGAAGTGCAGTAGGTACTCTTGAACCTGACTCCACTGCTGATTGGCACAAAAGCTTTGACCTGTTTCACTTCTGACCTGGGTTGGTTTGGCTTGTTTTCCTTTTTAGGCAACTTGGTGGCCCCTTGCTCTTGTGGGATAGGATTTTAGTTGGAACTTGAAGGAAGCTGGGAAGGTCAGTGGTCAGGGTGGAAGAAAGAGAACATTCCAGGCATGAGAGACAGCCAGAGAAAATGTCCAGAACTGAGAGAGATGGAGTATCTTTTTCATGGAAGTTTTAGGTCATAAGGCATAAGGGTCAGATTGGGGGGACCAAGTTATGAAGAGCTTTGAATGCCAAACAACATATTTTGTTTTTTCCCCTGGAGGCAATTGGAAGCCACTGGAATTTATTGAGGTGACATAATCAGACCTGTGTTTTAGGAAATCACTTTAGTGGCTAATCAAAGATGGATTGGAGTGGGAGAGATAACCCAGGCAGACCCACCAGCAGGCTATTGCAGTAATCCAAGTGTGAGGTGATGAGGACCTGCACTAGAACGGTGGGAGTTTCACAGGAGAGGAGGGGCCATATTTGAGGGATGTTGCAAAGGTAAAAGTGACAGGCCTTGGCAACAACTGGGATATAGGAGGTGAGAGATAGTGAGGAATCCAGGATGACCCCTAGGTTGTGAGCCTGAGGGATTGGAAGATTGCTTTTTAAAATAATAGGGAAAGTAAGAGTTGGGGAGAGCTTAAGGGGAAAGATAATGAGTTCTGTTTTGGACATGTTGAGTTTAAGATGTCTACTAGACATCCAGTTCAAGATGTCTGAAAGGCAGTTGGAAATATGGGATTGGAGATAAGTTGTGAGATTGTGGCAGGAAAGGTCAGATTTGACAAACATCAGCATAGAGATGGTAATTATTAAGTCCATGGGAACTAATCAGAACACCAAGTTGTATAGAAGGAGAAAAGAAGAGGACTCAGGAATCCTGCTGGACACCTATGGTTAGAAGAGCATTTTCTAGAGAAGGATCTAGTAAAGGAGACAGAGTAGTCAGATAGGTAGGAGGAAAACCAGGAGAGATTCATGTCTTGAAAATCTAGAGAGAAGAGAATATCAAGTTGGAGAGAGTGATTGTCAATGTCAAAGTCTACAGAGAGGTCAAGGAGAATGAGGAATGAGAAAAAACTATTGGATTTGGCAACTAAGAGATAATTAGTAACCTCAGAGAGAGCACTATCAGTGAAATTATAAGATCAAAAGCCAAATTGTAAGGGGTGAAGAAGAGAGTGAGAGGAGAGAAAGTGGAGGAACCTATTGTATGTGACTTTTTCAAGGAGTTTAGCTACAGAGGGCAAAAGGATGATAGGGATGGAAGGATGAATTGAGCGTTTTTTCAGGATAGGGGAGATATGGGCATATTTGTAGGTAGTAGGAAATGAACCAGTAGAAAAAGATACAGAAAAAATAAGTAAAAGAGTAGAGATGACAGAGAAGGCAGTCTGTTGGAGGAGATGGGATAGATTAGGATCACTTGAACAGGTAGAGCGATCAATCTTGGTAAGGAGTAAGGCCATTTCATCATTCGAGATGGGGGTGAAGGAGAAGAAAGTGACAGAAGGCACTTGAGTGATAGGAGGGCAGGAAGAGAGGAGTAGAGGGAGTTCACAGCAAATGGCCTTTTTTTTCCTTGTGGAATATGAGGCAGAGTTCTTCACTGAGAGTGGGAGGAGGGGGAATCATAGGAGGTTTGAGGAGGAATGAAAAGGTTTAGAAGAGCCACTGTGGAAATTGGGAGAATGAATTGATAAGAGAGGTATAGCAGGATTGCCTAGCAGCAGTTAAGGCCCAATTGATGTTCTATAACATAAATTTGTAGTGAACTCGATTAGAATGATTATTAATCCTCCACCTTCTTTCTTTTTTTTTTATATTAACTTACTTATTTTTAGATTTCACCATTCATTTCCACAAGATTTTGAGTTACAAGTTTTCTCCCCATGTCTATCCCCCCACCCCCAAGATGGCTTGCATTCTGATTAGCCCTTTCCCCAGTCTGTCCTCCATTCTATCACCCCACCCCACCCCCTCATCCCCTTCCCTTTACTTTCTTATAGGGCAAGATAGATTTCTGAACCCCAGTGTCTGTATATCTTATTTCCCAGTTGCATGTAAAAACAATTTTTAACAATTTGTTTTTAAACTTCGAGTTCCCAATTCTCTCCCTTCTTCCCTCCCCACCCACCCTCGTTGAGAAGGCAAGCAATTCAAATAGGTTCTACATGTTTCGTTATGCAGAACACTTCGATAAGAGTCATGTTACGAAAGGCTAACCATATTTCCCTCCATCCTATCCCGCCCCCCCGCCATTTATTCTATTTTCTCCTTTGACCCTATCCCTTTCAAAAGTGTTTGCTTCTAACTACCCCCTCCCCCAATCTGGCCTCCTTTCTACCATCTCCCATTTTATCCCCTTCCCCCCTACTTTCCTGTAGGATATGATACCCAATTGAGTGTGTATGTTATTCCTTCTTTAACCAAATCCTGTGTGAGTAAGGTTCGCTCATTCCCTTTCACCCCTTCTTCCCTTACATTGTAACAGCTTTTTCTTGCCTCTTTTATGTGAGATAATTTACCCCTTTTCTCTCTCCCTTTCTCCTTCTCCCAATGTATTCCTTTCTCTTTAATTTAATTTTTAGATATCATCCCTTCATATTCAACTCACCGTGTGTGTGTGTGTGTGTGTGTGTGTGTGTGTGTGTGTGAGTGTGTGTGTATAAAACTGAGCAAGATCTCAGGAATTACAAATATCATCTTTCCATGTAGGAATCTAAACAGTTCAACTTTAATAAGTCCCTTTTGATTTCTCTTTCCTGTTTATCATTTTATGCTTCTCTTCATTGTTGTATTTGAAAGTCAAATTTTCTATTCAGCTCTGGTCTTTTCATTAAGAATGCTTGAAAGTCCTCTATTTCATTGAAAATCCATATTGGGCCCTGAAGTATTATACTTAGTTTTGCTGGGTAGGTGATGCTTGGTTTTAATCCTAGCTCCTTTGACCTCCAGAATATCATATTCCAAGCCTTTTGATCCCTTAATGTAGAAGCTGCTAGATTTCATGCTATCTTGATTATATTTCCACAATACTCAAATTGTTTCTTTCTGGCTGCTTGTAATATTTTCTCCTTGACCTGTGAACTCTGGAATTTGGCTACAATATTCCTAGGAGTTTTCCTTTTGGGATGTTTTTCAAGAGGAGATTGGTGGATTCTTTCAGTTTCTATTTCACTTTCTGGTTCTAGAATATCAGGTCAGTTTTCCTTGATAATTTCTTGAAAGATGTCTAGGCTCTTTTTTTGATCATGGCTTTCAGGTAGTCCAATAATTTTTAAATTATGTCTCTTGAATTTATTTTCCAGGTCAGTGGTTTTTCCAGTGAGATATTTCATATTGTCTTCTATTTTTTCGTTCTTTTGGTTCTGTTTTATAATTTCTCGTTTTCTTATAAAGTCATTAGCTTCCATTTGCTCCATTCTGAGTTTTAAGGAATTATTTTCTTTGGTGAGCTTTTGGACCTCCTTTCCCATTTAGCCAATTTTGCTTTTTAAGTCATTCTCTTCAATGGCTTTTTGGAACTCTTTTGCTATTTGGGTTAGTCTCTTTTTTAAAGTGTTATTTTCTTATATTTTTTTGATTCTCCTTTAGCAAGCTATTGACTTGTTTTTCATGATTTTCTTGCATTACTCTCATTTCTTTTCTCAATTTTCCTGTACTTCTCTTACTTGATTTTCAAAATCCTTCTTGGCCTCTTCCATGGCCTGTGACCAATTCATCTTTTTCTTGGAGACTTTTGATGTAGGATCTTTGACTTTGTTATCTTCTGGTTGTATGTTGTGATCTTCTTTGTCACCAAAGTAAGATTCTGTAGTCTCATTTTTTTACCCTCTCTGCTCATTTTCCCAGCCAATTACCTGACTTTTAAGCTCTGTCAAGGTATGACTCTACTTCCAGAGTGGAGAGTGCTGTATCCTAAACTTCAGGGTTTTGCACAGCTGTTTTCAGAGCTGCTTATAGACACTGGTACATTTTCAGTTCTTCTAAGGTGGTATGATCAAAGGAGAAGTGTTTACTCCTCTCCCGGCCTGTGGTCTGGTCTGTGAGTGACCACAAGCTGTGTTTTCTGCCTTGGAACTGTGAGGAGGATTCCCTTTCCACAGCTGCCACAAGCTCTGCCACACCAGAACTCCTCCTCACCCCATGAGGTCCACCTAGCACTGTGACCCAGATCCAAGCAGGGCAAAGCAAGAGAATCCTTCCTCAGCACCAGCAGGGAGATCTTTGTACTCTCGTTCTGATCAGCCAGTTGATCCCCCCCCACTGACTGTGGGCCTGGAGCTCTAGAATCAGATGCTGCCCCTACCCCCCCCCCCCCCGGCTGGGGCCAGACCATTGTCTTCGTCCAGCAGAGTTTTCCCACTGACTTGCTAAGTTGTCTTTATTGTTTGTGGGTTGAGAAGTCTGGAAACTGCCACAGTTACCAGTAATTTAGTGCTCTGAGGCCTGTTCTGCCCGGTCTGCTCTGGCCCAGTCTATGCCAGTGAGGAATATGCTGGGCTGTGCTCTGCTTCTAGCACCATGTAATAGAAATTTCCAGTGTACTTCCAGACTGTCTTTGGCTGGAAACTTGTTTCATTCTGTCATTTTGTAGGTTCTGTAGCTCTAGGGTTTGTTTAGAATCATTTTTTACATTAATATGGAGGCGTTTGGGGAAGAGCTCAAACAAGTCCCTACTTTTCCTCTGCCATCTTGACTCTCTCTCCCCCCCCACCCCACCTTCTTTCAAATGGATATGTGTAGGCAGGAAGGCAATGAATGGTGGGAATTATCCAAGGCTGAAGCTTGACTGGGTGTAATAGGCAGTATGATGCAGGGGCCAGGGACTCAAGAGAGGAGGATGGTGTAGATTTGAGTTTTTTCCCTGAGGAATCAAGATGGGGAGAAGACAAGAGAGTGGTTCATGCAGGGGAGATGGCCTGGAATGGAATTGAGGGATCAAGGGATTAGAGGTCATAGTGTGGATGAAGAGTAAAATTATATAAGAGAAGGGAGAGAGAGAGAGAGAGAGAGAGAGAGAGAGAGAGAGAGAGAGAGAGAGAGAGGTGAAAAGCTACTAGATCATGGTTAGATAAGGGGATTTGAGAATTCTTGAATGTGGAGGTGGTGCATTTGTGGATGATGACTGGATCAAGGATATGATCCTATTTGTGTGTGGCTTAGGTGGGGTGAAGGAGTAGCTCATGGGAAGTGAGTAGGCTGAGCAACTGAGTGGTTATGGTATTTGAGGGAGAATCAATCCTTCTGTTGAAGTCCCTTAGTAGGAAGGCAGGAGTTGAGGAAGAGGGAAAAATTGTGATCCAGGTATTGAACTCATTGAAGAAGGAATGGAGGAGTGACTTGGAGGTCTGTAGACAATAGCTACCAGGATTTTGATTGGGTGGTAGATATGAGCATGAATCTCAAAGGAAGAGAGGTTACTAAATGATGAAGGAAAGGGGAAAACCTGGAAGTCACAATGGGGTGCAAGGAGTATTCCAACTCCCCATTCTTTACCAGTGAGCTGCGAAGAGTTAATGAAAGTGTAGGCTGAATGAAAGGGTAGCTAGGGAGGCTTTCATTAAGGGAAAACCGGGTTTCAGCAAGAACTAGTAGATGGAAGGAGTGGGAGAGGAATAGATTGAAGATGAGGGGAAATTTGTTACCTAGGGAATGGACATTCCAGAGGGCACAGTGGAAGGGCTGGGTGGAGTTAGAATGAAACTTTGGAGTAAGAGGGCATAAGAGGGAGAATGAGGAATCAGGTGGTAGTGTGGAATGGAGTTTGGAATGATGATCTACAGGAGTTCAATGTCACTGGGATGTGAAGAGTATGATCAGGTGTGACAATGTTCATTGACTGGAGATGTGCTACTCATCTACCCTCAAAGGACAAGTGCAACAGGAGATGGGAGGCCTCAATTCAAAGGGAGGGTTGCTCTTTGCACTGGAGGTTCTACACATCCCAATTGGGAAATTGGGTTGGCAACAGATGAAAGTGGCTACTTTAGGGCAATGGGGAGATGCCCAGATTCACTTCTAGTAGCTTTTCCTCAGGGGAAAAATACTAAGCAGGAGCTGAAAGGCTCAAGGTGGCTAGCTTGAGGTCTTCTTATCTGAGGATGCTGTCTGTGAAGTGACATATATTCCTGTGCCATGACTTGTATAGCATTTTTCCAGTCAATGAGCATCTACTTTGTTTCCAGTTCTTTGCTACTACAAAAAATATTCCTTGTGTATTTCAGTGTTCATATGACATTTTTTAAAAATCATTGATCACCTTGGAATTTAAGCCCCTCAGTGAGAACACTAAATCAAAAGGCATTTATTTTAATTTTAGTTACTTTTTCAGTATAATTCTAAGTTACTTTCCAGACTGGTTGTTTCTTTTTTTTGGGGGGGGGGGAAGGCAGGGTAATTGGGGTTAAGTGACTTGCCCAAGGTCACACAGCTAGTAAGTGTGTCAAGTGTCTGAGGCCAGATTTGAATTCAGGTCCTTCTCACTCCAGGGCTGGTGCACTACTTAGCTGCCCCTTTAGACTGGACATTTCAGTGTACTGTTCTGCCAATGGTACATTGGTGTGTGTTACTACACAAGCCCTCCAACACTGAGTATTCCCAGTGGCCAATTTGCTGGGTGTGAGATAAAACCTCTCACTTGTTGTGATTGATATTTCTCTTATTATTAGTAGTTTAGAATGTTCTTTCAGATGGTTATTAATAGTTGACAATTCTTATTTTGAAAACTTTTTCTTATTTTTTGACCACTTATTCATTGGAGAATGGCTTTTTGTTTTATATTGTATATTTCTGTTGTTTGCTAGTGTACCTGGTGTATACCAAGGTAGCTAGGTGGTGCAGTGTATAAAGTGCTGGACCTGGAAGACTTGGGTTCATATTTGGCTTCAGATGCTTACTAGCTGTGTGACCCTGGGTAAGTCACTTAACTGCTGTCTGCCTCAGTTACATAATCTGTAAGATAGGAATAATAGCACCTGCCCCCCGGAGTTGATGTGAGGATAAACTGAGATAACCTTTGTAAACATGCTACAACCTTAAAACTATAATGCTAGCTATTATTACTGTTGTTATTATATCAGACCCTTATCAGAGATAATTGATACAAAGATTCTTTCCCAATACACTGCTTCCTTTTTTATCCTAGTTACATTATTTTTGTTCATGATAAAGCTTTTCAGTTACATGTGAGCAAAAATAATCTTTTTTATCTTTTGTGACCACTTCTATTCCTTATTTGGTTTGTAATTCACCCTGCAGCTATAGCTGATCTGGGTACTCGAACTGATTGGCCTCAGTGTTTTTTATGACTGTGTGACATAACCTTTAACATTCAGGTCATGTGTCCATTTTGAGTTTATTGTGGGATATTTGTAAGATATTGGTTTAAGTTTGAATTTCTTTCCAGTTTTATAAGCAATTCTTGTCAAATAGTGAGTTCTTTATCAGGTAATTTGTGTTATTGAGTTTATCAGACAGTGGATTATTCAGTTCATTTATTTCTGATTCTTGTTTATTTGGTCTGTTTCACTGATCAATATACTTTTTAACCAGTACTGAATATTTTTGATGATTACTACCTTATGTATTTTGAAAGTGCAATTTTCCTTTCATTCCTATTTATCTTCATTATTTTTCTTGATATTTTAGATCTTTCATTTCTCCAAATGAATCTTGTTATTTTTTTCTTGATCTACTAAGAGTCCATTTGGTAGTTTGATTGCTACAGTGTTAAACTTTGAAATTAATTTAGATCGTATAATTTTTATTTCATTGTCATGGATCAGCCGTGAGTACTAAATATCCTTCCAGTTACCTAATTCACTCTGAGTTCTTTAAGGA
This sequence comes from Trichosurus vulpecula, assembly GCF_011100635.1. Classification (NCBI taxonomy): domain Eukaryota; kingdom Metazoa; phylum Chordata; class Mammalia; order Diprotodontia; family Phalangeridae; genus Trichosurus; species Trichosurus vulpecula. The sequence goes on from NC_050574.1 coordinate 223,478,607, forward strand.
TTATTTTAAAATTGTTTCTGTCTAGGTCTTCAGCATGCTTTGGCAGCTTCCACATATTCTATACATTCCATATATTTTATACAATTTGTAGAATTATTTTGAATGAAATTTCCCTATATTGCTTCTCCTTGCATTTTTTGTTGCTATGTAAAAATACTGTTGATTTCTCTGAATTTATTTTGTATTCTGATGCTTTTCTGAAGGTATTAACTGTCTGTTTCTTTGGTGTTTCTTCAGGATTTTCCAAGTAAATGATCATGTTGTCAGCAAATAGGGATAGTTTTATATCCCCTATATGACTTTAATTATTATCTCTTGTCTTACTGTTAATGTTAGTATTTCTAAATTTGTCAAATTAGAGCTGGGAAATGGTCTCTCCTTGCTTTGCTGTGGTGTTGATTGGCAAAGCATCTGGAATTTCTCTCTTGGAATAATGCTAATTTTTAGTTTTGATAGGTACTTTAAAATCACATTTTAAAAGACCTTTCTATGACTGTGCTTTGTAGGTTCGTTTTTTAAAGAAGAAATTACTTGTACTTTAGCAAAAGCTTTTTTTTAAACATCTATTGATATCATATAATTTGGGATGTTTTTCTTTTCAGTATGAATATGCACAGTTAATGTTGAATCATCTTTCTATCTCTTGTGTAAATACAACTTTATATTAGTGAATAATTTTTGAATAAGTCACTCTTGTCTCTTTGCCAGGATTTTATTGAAAAATTTTGAATTGATTTTGACAAATGATACTGTTCTATAATTCTCTTTATTTGCATTGTCCTTCCATAGTTTAGATATTAAAATATCTGTTTCAAAGTGGAATTTTGTAGCATACTTTCTTTCCCAGTTTTTCACAATAATTGGGGTAATATAATAGGTCCATATCTTGTTAGCAGAAAATAGCTTGGCCTTCTGTATAGTAGTATAAACAAGACTGATTTTTTAAAAAAGCTTTTAAAAAATAAATATAACTTGTAAAACTAAAGAAACTAAACCAAGAAAACAAAATAAAAAGGGACACTATAAAATAGAGGCTTAAAATTGAGCTTTGTTAAACAATACAGTTAAGACAGTTGTAGAGTTAATCATTTATACGGGGAGGTTTTCAGCAAAATTTTGCATAAAGGAACAGAATTTAAGCAAATCCTATAAAATTAAGCTATGTGAAAGTATTCTCCGGGTTTTAATGAAGAAGTCACAGAGATAACTAGTTTTGAAATTTTTAGTTTTCAGAAAAAATCTTTTAGCAGTTTTCCACTTTTAAATAAGGATCTACTTGTTAAAAAAGTAAAAATAACTGGTCAAAAAATGAAAAATATTCAGACCAAAGGAAAGTCTTTAATCTGTTACTGAAATACAAATGAAAGAAACATCAATGATGTTCTTTAAGGAAATAATTTCTTAGTCATGTTGCTAATGACTCATGGCCTTTGTTATAGTTTTAGCATTATTCAGGATGATTATAGAACCAAGGGGAAAAATTTCTTTTGGTTGTTGGCTTCAAAAACAACCTCTATTATGGTTGGTAGTATGCTTTCTTGTAACCTTTGAAATTAGTTTGTTTTAAAATAATTTTGAATGCTATGAGTTGGCTTAATTTTGAACATTATTTGTTAGTTTGCTAATAGTTCTGAAGAACTAGAACTTTCATTTTTGATTCTCAAGACTCAGATAAAGTTCAGTGACATAAATTTCTAATTATATTAATAAATTATTTTTATTTTACAAGATATCAGTATTTTTATTTATGTTAATATATTTTGGTTGAAGTTTATAGAAGTCAGTGTCTAATAGTTATGTATTGACAAGATGCTGATTTTTAGATATTTAAATATTCTTTATGTTTAATAACATTAATTTTAAGGTAAAGCACTTTAAATGTGGTGTTAATTTTAATGTAAAGCAGTTGAAATGCATTGGGGCCATTAAATCTTTATGGTAAAAAATTTTCCTTTCTGTACAGATCAATCTATTATGGATGTTTTGAAACATAAAAGTTTTCTAGAAGAATTATTATTTTGGACTATAAAATATGAATTTCCACAAAAGATGGTAACTTTCTTACTCAACATGCTACCAGATCAAGATTATAAGGTATCTTAAATTTTTCCTTTCTAAATTTGTACTCTCTCTCTTCTTTTCCTTTTCACTACTAATATTCTTTCACTTTTATACTTCTGACCTATGATGATATCTTAGCATTGAGGATGCTTTATTGTATTGAATGTGTGACAACTGACACCACACTTTAAGACACAGTACATGTGTTAACTTATTTTTACCTGTTAAATCAGAGGTAATGAATGCAATCAAAGCTGTGTGTAGCACACCACTAGAGTTCCAGTTTAATATCTCCTTAAGTTGGGGAGAACCTGTGTGTTGCTAACTGTGGTGATCTTTAATAGTCCTTTTTATCTGTATCCTCATGGTCCTGTCACCTCAGATTCTCCTAGGTACCTAACTCCACCTTCCTCATCTCATCTCTTTGAAAATATGAGATTACATATCTGATGCTGGTGTTTTGGAAGTTTGGCAATGCAACTCTTTTTATTGGCTACCTCTGCTTTGGCAACAGAAACAGATGAAGGATATAAAATTTTTTTTTGGTGCCAATGTAAAGTTTGTGGTCTATGCCATTGATTTGTTATAGGTCCTACAGATGAAATAATGATGGTTTGTTAGGTAGCGCCTCATGAAAGGGAAAGCAAGAAATGGGAAAATTTAGAAAAGTTAGCTGCCATAGCATGTATGGAAAAGCAGATGAATAGAAATGTGAAGTGCTGTGGAAGAATTGCTTCAGCTATTATGATTATACGTAAATTGTTTTATGAAAAAATAAATTCGAATTTGCCTCTTCAAACTTTCAGATTAACATTCAGATAGTTTACTTGAATTGGTGAACACTTACTCTTTTAAGCTAGTTTATATAGGTAAAAATAAATTGTTCTAGAAATGGAGAGTGTTTAGGAAAAAATGTCATTCTGTTTTCTTTAAACATTTTAAGTCATATTTAATTTGAAGAGACCCATTAGTTCATTGATGTTAAGAGAAATGTTTATTTACATCATTCTCTCATTGTCTCATTGGTTTTGGCAACAAATTACCTTTATGCTTTTAGATCACATATTCTCTTTTTCCTTTCTGCTTCCTTTGTATGAGATACTTTCATCTATTTTCTTAAATATTTTCAATTAATAATTACATATTGAACTCCTTTCAGGATTCAAGGTCATTTCAGTCTTAGGGGAGCAGAGTGAGGAGAGATGATGAGATACTAGCATGGATAATAGAAATCCACATATAAAATCAAAATGTCATTTTAAGCAATAGCTTCATTCTCCTCCATTAAATGTTTTAGTTGAGCCATCAAATGAATCAATTTCTTTTCCTTTCTGTTGCCTAGTGAATATATTGATGAATAATGGCCAGTGGTAGGCAGTGGGGGGAGGAAGAAGGATTGAAAACAAAAGGACTAAGGAATTCACAAATTAGGTCAGTCCCTGAATAATGGAGATTTGATTACATCACATTTTTTATCATGGGGATGGGCTCATTCTTCTATATAGTCATTGCTTTAAATCACATTTTATAAATACAAAGCTGAAAGTACCGACTGATTTCCAATATTAAATGCTATTGACAACTTTTATTTTTTAATTAGAAAGAATCTCAAGGTATAGTAGATATTCTGAGGGATTTTTATAAAGAAATAGTTTTTTGTCATTCCTGTTTGTTTAAGAGGAATTATTATTCAAATACTTCCACTTATAGTTCATTTACTATTCCTATAGATTCTTTATGACAAAAGAGATTTCTAAAGACTTATACCATATAATAAATCATACAGAAAACTTATACAATTGTCTTATACAAATTTAGTGATTAAATTAATGTTTAAGTTCAATTAAACAAGCATTTTTTTTCTTTTAGCTTGTGAAAAATAGACTTTAATTCTTTGGTATCTGTCAGAGGTATGATAAAGGAACTTGAATCAAGTAACTTTTGACTGAATAGTTTATGCTTTATGGATAAGATACATTTGGAAGCTGAGTGTTCACAGAGAAATCCTATGTATTGTATAGCATTATTATAAAAAGAAAAAAATTATTTATTTAATATTGATCAAATTGTGTCTGTTATGCTTAGAAAATTGGTAAACTAGTCGGCTCCTAGTTTTTTTTTCCAGTAGGTTGTGTCGTATAATCCGTGTACTGTAGCAACAGATTCACTTTAAGCCTGGAGTTTTATAGATGAACTCCTGTTTCATGTTGATTAGCTCCTGAAGAACTAGTGTGGGGATTTTTTTGGTGGGGATGAGGTAGAAGGGAAGGAGAATATTACTTCAGAACAATTTCTAGTATCCGGCTGTTTCCTCTCTGGTGTGGGGCCAAATTGTGGCTTCCTTGGTAGTATTCCTGCTGTGGAAACTTTGCCTAAACCAATTTAATAAATGACTAGTGAATTTTAGTTGTATGAGCTAGTGCTGTCTTCCGTTAGCTAAGATAATTGCAAGTTGACTGTACAGTAAATACAAAGCAAAAATGTGGCCATAAAATTTGATCCTTGCATTAGAAAATTTCTTTATAGTATTTGCTATATTATTTGTTTCTTTAAAAGATTCGTATTAAATAATTGACTTAATATAATTATGGCAGTATAAAATAGACTCTTTTGGAATAAATTTCAAGCACCAAGTTATATGAAAATGCTCTGTGGGATCACAAAGTGTTGGACATGACTGAACGATTGAATAACAATATATGAAAATAAATTAATTTAGAAAACTGGTATTTTATAGTTCTTATTGTATAGGCAGTGAAGTCTATTGGAAATGAACCTTAAAATGGTAGTCCCATTCTTTTGTATGTTTCATCTACTAAGTGAATGATGTGAAATAGGAAATTTATAGAGACTTTTGAAATAGGAAAAGTACAGATGGCATGGAGGCAATATTGCAATGTACTTTTTTGGTATTCATGGCCTATTCTCAGATGAAAGGAAAATAGGTTATTTTTTTTAGAGTAATCAGATTGATTCACTGTGCTGCTGAATTAAACTATATCACTGCTGCTGTTGATTGAAGTATTGGATTGGACTTCTGATGGTCATAAAGTAGATGATAGAAACTTATTCCATTGCATGTTGTTGCTAGAGATTTGTGAACAAAGAGAAGGAGTATCTTATATTCATACATCATGAAGGTAGCAGTTGCTCAGGCTTTAATCTTAAACTATTCTTTAATCTTTACAACTTTGGAATGTTTTTACAGCACTATTATATAATAATGATTACAAATATTATGTGTTGGGAATAGTTTTTTAAAATAAAAAAATAAAAAACCTGAATCCTTTTTTTTTCAGATTGCTTTTACGAAAACCTTTGTCCAGCATTATGCTTTTATTATGAAAACACTGAAGAAAAGTCATGAATCAGACACGATGTCTAACAGAATTGTGCATATTAGTGTTCAGCTATTCAGCAATGAAGAACTAGCGAGACAAGTAACAGAAGAATGCCAGTTGCTGGATATCATGGTCACTGTCCTATTGTACATGATGGAAAGTTGCCTTATTAAAAGTGAGCTACAAGGTAAAATCACATTCAGTGCCCATTTTGTTGTTGTAAATTCTACTTTTATACTTTTGTAATTATAACAGCTCCCATTTTCAGTTTTATTGGTGTAACAGCAGGAGTGTCAGACAACTTGAGACCAACTTTTCTTAGACTCATTAGATGTATGGCCTTTGCCAAATCATTTAATTAACCTCTATTGGTTGCAGTTTCTCTCTCAGAAATGAAGGTATTGGATTTACTAGATGATTTCATAAAACCCTTCCAAGTTCTAAATTTATGATCCTAGAATTCTTTATTCTACTTGAAGCTTTGCAGATCACCCTTTGCAACAATCCCAAATTGTATAAGCATTTTCTTTGTTTTACCAGTCATGACATAGGTTTAGAGTGCAGTGATTTGCCCAGGATTCTACAGCCAGGAAATGTCCAAGCTGGACAGATCCAGATCCTTTGCTTGCTGAGCCCAGTGGTCTTCGGATTTGAATACGTTGTTCCTTCTCCTTCCTTCTTCCACCCCCTAATATACAATGTTCTCTTTGTCTGCTAGAGTGTCTCTTTCTGCTTTTATTTCTTTTATATTTTTCTCTCTGGCAGACATATGTTATATTGACTTTTAACACATGTATTTCTAATTTACCTGCCATGTTCTTTCTAATTCTTTTATATCTCTGTGTCTCTAAGCTTTCTCTTTGAATTCTTCTTCTTATGCCTTCATCACTGTACTTTTTTCACATATACCTTCTATTACTGCTTTTTTATCAGGCTTACTCTGCTAGACTTAAAGAAACAAAAAAGGATAGCAGAATTAAAACTTTACCATTGAGACTTTTTGATTGCTTCCATATATGGTCCCTCTCAGGTATGAAAACTGACATTTCTAGGTTTAGACTTGTAGTGGAGTTCAGAATAAGGTAAAAACAGCTTGGGCTTTATCATCATCTAAAGTGTGAACATTATTTGTAAGCCTTATACCCGTGCTTTATTTACAGTTGGTTAGCAGTAGCCACTCAGTGTAGTTCATGTGTGATCATTATGGTTTGTTGGTATTTGAACTTGTTTTTGTTTGCTTGCTGTACTTTTTTGGAAGAGAAAGAGTGTGGTAGCTCTGTATTTTGCCTATGAAATTCCTAGGATTTTTTTTTCAGGGTTTCTTTGAGGAGATGATTGGTACATTCGTTTTATTTTAGTTTATTTTTTATTATTTAATATTTCTATTTTTCAACATTGATTTCCACAAGATTTTGAGCTACAAATTTTCTCACCATTTCTACCCTCCCCCACCTCAAGATGGCATATATTCTGATTGCCCCTTTCCCCAGTCTGCCCTCTCTTCTGTCACCCCACTCCCTCCCCTCCCTCCACCTCATCTCCTTTCCCCTTACTTTCTTAAGGGCAAGATAGATTGCTATACCCCATTGCCTGTATATCTCATTTCTCAGTTGCATGTAAAAACAACTTTTTTTTTTTGAACATTTGTTTGTAGAACTTTGAGTTCTAAATTCTCTCCCTTATTCCCTCCCCACCCACTCTCCTTGAGAAGGCAAGCAATTTAACATAGTCCACACATGTATCATTATACAAAACACTTTTATAGTAGTCACGTTGTGAAAGACTAACTATATTTCCCTCCATCCTATCCTGTCCCCCTTTATTCAATTTTCTCCCTTGACCCTGTCCCCTTTCAAAAGTGTTTGCTTTTGACTGCCTCCTCCTCCTCCAATCTGCCCTCTCTTCTGTCATTCCTCCACGCCCCCTCCCCCGCCCCCATTATCCCTTTCCCCCCTAATTTCCTATAGGGTAGGATACCCAGTTGAGTGTGTTATTCCCTCCTTAAGTCAAATCTGATGAGAGCAAGATTCACTCATTCCTTTCACCTGCCCCTTCTTCCCTTCCATTATAACTGCTTTTTCTTGCCACTTTTATGTGAGGTAATTTACCCCATTCTATCTCTCCTTTTCTCCTTCTCCCAATATATTCCTCTCTCACCCTTTAATTTTATTTTTTTTTAGATATCATCCCTTCATGTTCAACTCACCCTGTGCCTTGTGTCTACATATATGCATATTCCCTTCAACTACCCTAATACTGAGAAAGGTCTCATAAATTACAAACATCATCTTTCCATGTAGGAATGTAAACAAAATGCTTCAATTTTAGTAAGTCCCTTATGATTTCTCTTTCCTGTTTACCTTTTCATGTTTCTCTTGATTCTTGTATTTGGAAGTCAAATTTTCTATTCAGCTCTGGTCTTTTCATCAAGAGTGTTTGAAAGTCCTTTATTTTATTGAAAGTCCATATTTTGCCCTGGAGTATTATACTCAGTTTCACTGGGTAGGTGATTCTTGCTTTTAATCCTAGCTCCTTTGACCTCTGGAATATCATATTCCAAGCCCTTCCATCCGTTAATGTAGAAGCTGCTAGATCTTGTGTTATCCTGATTGTGTTTCCACAATACTCAAATTGTTTCTTTCTGGCTGTTTGCAGTATTATTTTTTCCTTGACCTGGGAACTCTGGAATTTGGCAACAATATTTCTAGGAGTTTTCTTTTTGGGATCTTTTTGAGGAGGCGATCTGTGGATTCTTTCAATTTCTATTTTACCTTCTGGTTCTAGAATATCAGGGCAGTTCTCCTTGATAATTTCTTGAAAGATGATATCTAGGCTCTTTTTTTGATCATGGCTCTCAGGTAGTCCAATAATTTTTAAATTATCTCTCCTGGATCTATTCTCTAGGTCAGTGGTTTTTCCAGTGAGATATTTCATATTGTCTTCCATTTTTTTCATTCTTTTGGTTCTGTTTTATAATATCTTGATTTCTCATAAAGTCATAGCTTCTATTTGCTCCATTCAAATTTTTAAGTTAGTATTTTCTTCTCTGGTCTTTTGGACCTCCTTTTCCATTTGACTAATTCTGCCTTTTAAGGCATTCTTCTCCTCACTGGCTTTTTGGAACTCTTTTGCCATTTGGGTTAGTCTATTTTTTAAGGTGTTATTTTCTTCAATATTTTTTGGGTCTCCTTTAGCAAGTCATTGACTTGTTTTTCATGGTTTTCTCACATCACTCTCATTTCTCTTCCCAGTTTTCCTCTACTTCTCTTACTTGCTTTTCCAAATCCTTTTTGAATTCTTCCGTGGCCTGCAACGAATTCATATTTTTCTTGGCAGTTTTTGATGTAGGCTCTTTGACTTTGTTGACTTCTTCTGGCTGTATGTTTTGATCTTCTTTGTCACCAAAAAAAGATTCTGTAGTCTGAGTTTGAGTCCTTTTACAGTGCTTGCTCATGTCCCCAGCCAATTACTTGATTTTTGAGCTTTTGCTCAGGGTATGACTGCTTTCAGAGTGGATAGTGCTTTGTCCCAAGCTTCAGGGGTTTTGTGCTTCTGTTTTCAGAGCTACTTCTATTCTGAGGTGATATGATGCTCCTCTCCTGTGCTCTGGTCTGTGAGTGCAAGCACTCCTTTTTGCCATGTAACAACCAGAAGGACTCCCTTTCCACCATCACTGCAAACTCTGCCACACCAGTGCTCCTCCTCCCCCAGGAACTGCAAACCAGAACCGTGACCCGGATCCAAACAGGGCAAAGCAAGATAACCCTGACTCTGCGCCAGCAAAGCGCTCCCTGCACTCCTGCTCTGATTTGTGGTTTGATTCCTTCCACTGTGTGGGCCAGGGGCTTTGGAAGCAGCTGCGCTGGAGCTTGCTGCTGCTGCCCCCCAGCTGCCCCCGGGGCTGGGGCCAGGACCATGCACTTCTCTCATCCAGATCCAGCAGTTTTCCCACTGACCTGCTCTGTTGTCTTTGGTGTTTATGGGTTGAAGAATCTGGTAACTGCTACAGTTAAGTGATTTAGGGCCCTGAGGTCTGCTCTGCCTGGTCTACTCCCTGGCCCCATCTATCCTGGCGTGGCCCACACTGGGCTGTGCTCCACTCCCAGCACAGTGGGAAAGACCCTCCCCAGCAACCATCCAGCCCGTCTTGGGCTGGAGACTTGTTTCCCTCTGTTATTTTGTGGGTTCTGTAGCTCTAGAATTTGTTTAGAGTCATTTTTTACAGGTGTTTGGAGGAGTTTGGGGGAGAGCTTAAGCGAGTCCCTGTTTTCAAGCTGGTACATTCTTTCTATATTTCCATTATCCTTTGATTCTAATAGATCTGGGCAGTTTTCATTTATGATTACTTGAAGTATAGTGTCCAGGTTTTTTTATTTTGGCATGGTTTTTGGAGAGTCCAAAATTATTCCTAAATTATCCTTGACCTCTTTTCTAAGTCTATTGTTTTTATATCATTATTGTTTTACATAAATGTTTTATATAGGTTTTACACATTGTTTTATATGTATATATTCTACTTTTTCAGTCTTTTGATTTTGCACTAATAGCTCTTGCTGTCTCAAAGAGTCATTGATTTCTGTTTGATCTATTCTGGTTTCCAAGGAGTCTGTTACTTGGGTAAATTTTAGTACTTTCTCTTCTTAGCTATTTATTCTCTTTATTCTTTCTTCCAGAACTTTTATTTTATTTCTTTTTTAATCTCTTCATTTCTTCTAGTTAATCATATAGTCCTTACAGAAAATCAACTTTTTTTATGTTAGACTTTTTTTTCTCATTATAGAATTATTCCTTTTGTTTTTTTTTTTTTTTAAGAAATCTCTGGGTTTGTAGTGATTTTAGGTTGATGTTTTTGGTTCATTAATCTTTCCAACTTTTGTTTCTGAATTAAGACTTTTTTCAGAGCCCCCACTCTGCACCCTGCTTTTGAGTGTGGTGGTCAGCCCTGGATTCCCTGACTTCTGTGCTGACCTCCACCTAAAGTACTCAGACCCTCCTGTATCTTTAGGGTTTGGAATGTTGGATTTTCCAGACTCCCTTGTGTTTAAGGAGTAAGTACTAGGGTCTCTGGAACTCTGGGGTATTCTGTTCTGAGTGCTTCTCTATCTGACTGGTCAGCCTTGGTCACTGCTGGTCGCTGGAGCTTCCAGTGTATGTTTATAACCACTTTCATGGGGCCCTTCCCTCTTGCTCCTTTCAGACACCAAACCTTGTGAGGAACACCCACCACTGGTTCGTTATTGGCCTGCTTGCTTGCTTCTTCTACTACTGGCTTTGCTGGTTGTTTCCTTCTCTGTTGCTCATGGATTGCTGGCTGACTTTTTTTTCAGTTCTGGGGGGAAAGAAAGTTGCTTCCTATATTTTCTCATTGGATTTATTGATTGCTATTCCAACTACCTCGTGACCATGGGGTGGCAGTCCCCTTTTTGGTATTGGTTTATTGTTCCTGTCATTAAACTTTACAAAAAAATTTGAAGGAATAATGTGAGTTAGTAATTTGTCCTTATCACACTAAATCAGTACTGAACCGTTGTTCCCTATCCTTGCATTGGTCTAGGTGTCATTTTCAGTTTGGATAAAAGTGTAAGGTCGGACCTTTTGATGTTATTAAAGATCTCAAGGCAAATTTCACAAGAACAGGAGTGCTGGAATCAGTGTTAGGAACAAATTTGTATTTGAGTCAGTAGAGATTTCTTATGTGCATTTGAAATTTGGTTACAGTTAAATATGACACACTTTTTGACTTTAGTTTGGATCCTATTCTTATATATTGTTGTGTAGCTATTTTTTATTTAAAGTATGAGTTGGTTAAACTTTAGCATTGTGAAAAATAATTCCCCACCTCTTCATTATCTCTCAAACCCTCCCCCGTTCCCTATATCCAATCTATTGCCAACGCCTGTCAATTTCACATTTGTAGCATCTCTAAAATATGCCTCCTTCTCTCCTCTGACAGAGCTACAACTCTGGGCAGGTCCTTATTACCTCACACCTAGATTATTGAGATAGCCTCCTGGTGAGTCTGTCTCTCTCTACTCCAGTTCATCCATCATTCAGCCACAAAATTGATTTTCCTAAAACACAGTTCCAGCCATGTCACCACCCCCATCACCCCTACCTAAATAAATTCTGGTGGCTTCTTGTTGCTTTCAGGCTCAAATTCAAACTCTTTTGGCATTCAAAGCACTTTCTAATCTAGCCCTTTCTACCTTTCCAGTCTTTTTATACCTTACTGTCCTCTATGTACTCTTCAATCTAGTGATTGGCCTCTTGGCTCTTCCTTGAATAAGATATTGCATCTCTCAGCTCAGGACGCTTTCCTCCATTCCTAGTGTATGCTCTCTCTCTTCATCTCTATCTGTTAACTTCTTATCTTCCTGTAAGTTCCAACTAAAATACCATCTTTTACAGGAAACCTTTTCCCAACCTCTCTTAATTCTAGTGCCATCCTTCTCATTTATTTCCTATTTATCTTGTCTGTAGATTGTTTGTAGATATTTGTTTATATCTCCTACACTAGATTGTGAGCCCTTGAAGGCAGGGACTGTGCTTTCCCTTTTTTCTTATCCTTAGCATTTAGCATAGTGCCTGGTACATAGTAGACACTTAATATATTTTTGATTGTTTCATTAAATCAGAGCACGATGATCTGAATTTATCTGGACTAGGGAAAACTGTAATAGAAGCAAAATTTTTTTTTAATAGAAAGAAGTTTATAAATAATAATCCTGAAATACCCTAAAGGGTTTTTTTGAGGCACAAGAACTGAATTTTTTTCAGCTCTCTTTTATGTTTAAATACCTATGTATTTAAAAAAATCTTATTTGTGAATAATCTTTAGAGTGGCAAGATAATAAAAAGTACCTTAAAATTTATCACTTGAATTCAAATGGCCGCTAGGTGGCAGTGGAGTGAGTGCTGGACTTGGAGTCCTGAAATCCTAGGTTCAGATCCTGCCTCAGACACTTAACTAGCTGTGGGACTCTGGGCAATTCTCTTAACTTTTCTTAGCCTCAGTGTCCTCATCTGTAAAATGAGAAAAATAAGCATATCTCTTCCAAAGAATCAAATGAGATAACATAACATGTAAAGCACTTTACAATCATTAAAAGTCTATATAGGTGCTAGCTGTTATTATGCTCAGCTTTTAATTCAGATGAGTTTAATAAGAGGGGAGAGTTAACAAAGTCATAGGACCTTTTATTGAAAAGAAAACTAAATTCTTAGAGAAATAACCCACACTAGGTGGTGCAGTGGGTAGAGCACTGTGCCTGGAGTCAGGAATATATATATATATATATATATATATATATAATATACACACAATATATATCTGCCTTAGTTTCTTCAACTGTAAAAGAGGGGATAATAATAGCACCTGCTTCAAAGGGTTGTTGTGAAGATCAAATGAGATAGTATTTCTAAAGAACTTAGCACAATGCCCGGCACTTAGTAAGTGCTTAGTAAATGCTTATTCCTTTTCCTTATTAATTTTTGTAAAAACATTTAAAAAATTAATTTTTTTTCTATTTAAAAATCTATTTTCTCTTCTTCCCACTTACCTCTCCACCTTGGGAAAACAAAACAAAACTCTTTTTTAGCGCGTATGCACAATCATTGCCCATTGCTCATGTCGCCAAAATATGTTTCACTTTTTACCCTGAGTCCCTCACCTCCCTATCAGTAGGTGAGTGGCATGGTTCATCATGGATCCTTTGGAAAATTTGTTGGTCATTGTGTTGAGTACCATTTCTAAATCTTTCAAGTTGTTTGTTGTCATTATATAAATTGTTCTGGTTCTCACTTCATTCTTCATCAATTCATACAAGTTTTTCCAGCTTTTCCTGAAAATGCCTTCTTCATATTTCTTAAAGGACAATAGTATTTCATTAGATTTGTGTATCATACTTTGTTTAGCCATTCCCTGATTGATGAGTCTATCTTTAGTTGCTAGTTCTTTGCCACCACAAAAATGAGCTGTTACAAATAGAATTTAAAAATACGAGTCTTTTTTCTCTTTATTTAATCTAATTGGAGTATGGGCGTACTAGCAATGTTATTATTGGGTCAAAAGGTATATATAGCTCAGAAACTTTTTGGGCGTGGTTCCAACTTGCTTTTCACAGTGGTTGTGCCAAGTCACATCTCCACCAGCCGTAGATTAGTGTACCATTTTTCCACACCTCTTCCATCATTGTCATCTTTTTCCTTTTCTAAGCTTTGCCAACCTGATGGATGTGAGTTGTGACTTCAGAGTTGCTTTAATTTGCATTTCTCTATTTCTTAGTGATTTGAAGCTTTAAAAATATATTTATGGGTACCTTGGATTTCTTTCTTAGAAAACTACTTGGTTATAATCCCATTTAGTAATGAGAAAAATAGACACTTATTAGAATGAGGGAAATAATCATTATTTTTGTTAACATGATTTCATTAATTTGTTTGATGCAGTTTGAATTGAGTCTAATCTAAAATTTATTAATGCCCAATTTTTGGAAAAACAATTCTGAGGACATAAATTTGCTGGTAATTTTTTTTTTAGATGAAGAAAACAGTTTACACGTGGTAGTGAACTGTGGAGAAGCACTACTGAAGAACAATACTTATTGGCCTCTTGTCAGTGATTTTATTAATATCCTTTCACATCAAAGTGTGGCAAAGAAATTCCTGGAGGATCATGGTTTGTTAGTTACTTGGATGAACTTTGTGTCATTTTTTCAAGGTATATTTTTATTTTTATGTTGTTTTCTTTTCACTTGTGTGATGCTTACTATCAGCTGCTGAAATAATTGTTAAGCTGTAATCATAGTATGATACACATTGAGAGGTAGTGTGTAGAATACTTGACTTAGAATTGGAAAGACTGGATTTAAGTCCTGCCTCCGAAACATACTAACTGTATGATCAGTGCACAAATCACTTAACCTTTTAGGGCCTCAGGTAGTTAATCACCTAACTGATTCAGGTTGCAGATGAGTATTTGCACTGATAGAGGGAGTTTGTACACTGGGAGTTCTTACACAGATGAAGTCCCAGGTCTGGATCAAATAATTATTCATTATAGATGCAATTTTCAATCAAGGTTTACTTCCATTGTTGTCATTTTCATGAATGTCAGTTTTCCTGAAAACAATTTATCAGTAAGCTAGGAAACAATTTTTAAATGTCAAGCCAAAGGATACACAGGGCAGTGGAAAGAGCACTGGACTTGGTAGCAAAGTATCTGGGTTCAAGTTCTGACTGCTTTCTGCCTCTTAGTTTCTTCATCTGCAACATGATGCACTTGGATGATATGATCCTGAGGTCCTTTCTACCACTAATTCTTTGAGAGTTAGACTCAGTGAGATAAGCTGTTTATTAAAAAAAATTTTTTACATATTTGCACCAGAATTTTCCATAGGTTCTATAAGAAATTTTCTAGATATTAAAGCATGTTAGATAATTATCCAATATCTATTTGTTTGATATCCTCTCCCCCCTTCAAACTTATTCTACTTACATAAGATAGCAAGAGAAAACTTATGAATAGAAAACTCTTTTAGGTTTGTCTGACATACATATTTAAACATTTTTGTTTATCTTGTGAAATGAATCCTAATTGTTTAATTTAAAATATACATGATCATTTGAAAGAATATGTCAGGGAATATTAGATCAGATATTTGATTTTTAACTTTTCATCTTTACAGTTTTTAATGGTTACATTTGTCCTTTTATTTCCATCTTAATTTTTTAAAAGGTATGAACTTAAATAAACGAGAACTAAATGAACACGTGGAATTTGAATCTCAGACCTACTATGCTGCATTTGCTGCTGAGCTTGAGGCTTGTGCACAGCCAATGTGGGGACTGTTATCACATTGCAAAATTAGGGTATGCTAAGAATATTTTTATTGTTTTTATATATATATATGAGATATATATATATGTATATATATACATGTTTTTGATTTTTAAGTAATTTTTTTCTTCCCATTGAAATTTGTGCCTGATAATTAAGTAGCAACTTGGATTAGCTTTGTCTTGGCTAGTGTGGCAAAAGTTGGAAAAGGCAAAGCTTTTGGAACCTGGATCAATGGGAAGTGTCTCTTCTTAATCATTTAATGCTATGGTTATTGCCCAACATTCCATAACATACAAATATAAAAAGCGGTGCTTTTTTTTTCCAGTTTTTTGGCCAGTAGTAACTATTACTTATGTTCCACAGAATGAGGTTGAACTCTGAATGAATTTTGCTCACCGCTGTTAGAAGTCACAAACAATGTCTTTAGCATAAACATTCTATAGCTCCTAAGCAGGTATTGAGATAGCTTTCAGTAAAACGTCATTAAAATTAAATAAGATATTAACATGTCATTACTATGTCATTTTATATCTGTCTATATATGATTGGATAGAACATTTTGGTTTCAGCAGTGCTTATACATACATATATACATGCATACATATATGCATATATACATACATACATTATCTAAACTATCCCCCACTTTTCATATTGTTTTGGTGTGGTGTTTGTTTATAATTTACAAGTATATGTTTACTTTATACTTCTTTTTCTTATGATCCTGTGGTCTGCAATAATTCTCAATTTTATTTTGTTTGGGCTTTGTAACTTGACATTTCCTGGTCATTTATTCCCAAAATATCTCCATCACATGTTTCTTCTTTTTTTGTTAGTTCCCTTCTCTTAATTCCTGAATTACCCACCCTAGGTATTTAGTATAAAAAGAAAGCAGTTAGAATGAGGCTAGAAAACAGCAGATAATATGTGCAGGAAGGGAAATTAACTTGAAGGGAAAGTTAAATTTTGTTGAAATATGAGTGAGGAGCTTCCTTGGAGGTTATTATAGAAAATCTTTATAGGAATGAGATTTTACTTGAGGCAGTTGTTTGAGCCTTTTCTAGAGAAGGATGCTGGCTGTTTTGAAGGTCACAGAAGATGCTGACTAGTCCTCCTGACCTTGTAATTTGTTACCCAGAGAAATCAATAAGATAAAACATTAGAGTTGAAAATGGACCTTGTTTAAACCTAGTTATGACTAGACTATTTAATTGAGGGAGTAAGTTAAAATGTATTGGTTAAAAATTTAGACAGGATACTACAATACTTCATTTCCCCCCTTTGTTCCACAAATGTATGGTTTGAGTTAGTTAATATCTGAAAAAGTAAAATAGCTTTTTATATCAATTTTTAATAAGTACGTATTTTATTTGGCAAAACTTTGGTTAAATACTTATACATGATTTCTTGGTTTTGTCCCTGTTACTCTATTACTTTCTCTACTAGCTGTGTTGTCCCGCTCACTATTACTGTCAATATAACAAGGCCAAAGTAAAGTATAGAAAGTAAGGTGGCACAATGGATAGAAGACTGGGCTGGAAATCTGGAAGATCTGAGTTCAAATTTGGTCTCAGACACTTAGTAACTGTGTAACCCTGGGCAAGTCACTTCCTGAATGTAAAATGGGAATGGTAATTGCACCTCCCAGGCTTGTTGTGAGGATCAAATGAGATAAGATTTGTAAAGTGCCTAACATTGTGCTTGGCACATAGTAGGCGATATATATAAACATATTTTTGTCATCATTATCATTATCATCATCATCAATAACAACATTATTTATGCTCTTTTAGGATTTATTCCAGACTATAAAAGTGATGTTAGTATAGCATATTATATTCTTTTACAGTATATGAATAATTATATGAAAATAATAATTTTATTTAAAATAAATTTTATAATGCATGGAGGTATTTTTGAAGTTTATGGATTTTATTAGATTTTTAGTAGTTATTTAATGATATATATTTTGCTTTGAGTGGAAATGTTTTCAAAGCTTTTTTGCTTTTATACCCCTAGTGCTTAGATAATAAGGACTTAATACATACCTTTTGTCTTTAGAGAAAACAATATGATGAAAATGTATCTACGTGTTTTCATTTCTAGAGCTAAATGCTAATGGTTGGTACCTGATGGTTTCTGGATTTCACTATTCCATTATTCAGGAAAAAATGTTAGCTATTTATGTAAGATTATTTGCAATTGTAAATAAAGGTTCAAGTTTTATTTACAGTTTCCATTTTCTTAGGAAATAGGATTGTTCATGGCATATTTGGATACAGTCAGTAGACCATTTTGTCTAGTGTTGTAAGAGAGTATCATGTAAGAGAGTAGTGAGAGAGAAATTTGGAGAGGTATGTGTCAGATTGCCTAAATTCCAGAATGAGTAGTTTGAACTTTATCTTGTATATAGTAAGGAATCATTGAATGGAATTTTGAGAATAATAATTTAGAAGCAGTATGTAGGACAAATTGAGAGAAGACTTGAGAGCAGAAAAAGTAGACGAACTATTGTAATGGTGAGGTCCTATATTATGGTTGGTGGCTGTGCATGGAAAGGAAGGGAGAAATAGAAAGTTTAATAAAAGAACTTGGGATTTATAGTTCAGATAAGAGATGCCTGGGGAGAAGAGAAAGTAAGTATTACGTTTGTCTTCAAGTATTTGAAGGGTGACAATGGAGCAATTTGTTAACTTCTTGGTTAAGCCTTACCTGTAGCTCTTCAAAACAGTGTGTGGTAAAAATTCACAGTTTCTTGTAAGGCAAGGTCCATTTTCCTGTTCTTCATGTTTTGAGATATTTATGTTTGTTGAATTCATGATAAAAAAACAAAAAAAACATGCATATTTGATTATGATACATGTGTGTAGATAAGAAATTACTGTGTTTTTAGTTCACTAATTTGCTTTAGCTTCAAGACCTATTTTAAGGTGCTTTTAACTCGAATGTGGACTGCAAAGCAAAATTAACTTTAGACTGTCCTTGGTCATTTCAAGGACAGAGGACTTTTCTGAGCTAGATTCTAAAAATTCCTTCTGATAGGATGAAAAATATTTTGTTATTTTTTTTTGTAATAGGGAAATGGTCATATTTTATTATCAGGTTTTTTCTCCCCAAGCTACATAAAGGGAAGGAGAAGCAACTCATTTTGCATTTTAGAATGTTATATAAATCCTGTTTGTGAAGAGCAGGTACTAGTCTCCTAGGATAGCTGTAGTTAGTCCTGAAAAACTTAGTTGCAAGACAATTAGTGGGAAATTTACTGCTTTCGGAGCAGGCAGGAGTGTTGGGGATTTATAGTGAAGATGCCTATAGGACTAAAAGTTTTAAAGTGGAACCTCAGTTCAACTATGAGAAAGCTGGTTTTACTTGATGATGATGTCATGGGAATTCAAGGCAGCATTAAGGGAGAAAAGCCCCTGATTATACCAACTTTTTTTGATATGGGGGTGTGTGTGTGTGTGTGTGTGTGTGTGTGTGTAGGGGAGTACTGAAGGGCATTTTTTTTTTGTGAGAGTCATAGGGTTTCCTAAAGCTTTTTATAGGGAAACAGTCATTGCGCCCTTGAAAATGAGAATGTTTATCGGAAGGCTGCACAAGACATTGAGAGATATAGAGAGCTTTTTTTGTGAATGTGTGTGTTTGCCCTTTCTCTTTTTGCTGATTTTGCCTTTTTTAGAAGGACTTTAATCTATATTTTTTAGAATTTGAGCATGGGGAGGAGAGCAAGAGTGATGCTGCAAAGGGCACTTAGGCTTTCTTCCTGCCATGTGACTGAGTGCCAGTGGGCTTTGAGAATTCAGTTTCCTAGACTGATGTGTTTCATGGCCTGAACCACTGTCTCTGTAGCTGTGGGAGCAGAATGATGGAAGACATTCACAGAGAGTAGAACTAAACTGTCAGCTTGTAAAACTAATACTGGAGGGTGAAATGAAGAATAAGACTATTTTTCCTTCTTCCTCAGTTTTCACTTGGGCCAGTTATGGCTCTGATAGAAGCTCCAGAAGTGTGGTCCC
Source organism: Trichosurus vulpecula (assembly GCF_011100635.1). Lineage (NCBI taxonomy): Eukaryota > Metazoa > Chordata > Mammalia > Diprotodontia > Phalangeridae > Trichosurus > Trichosurus vulpecula. The sequence continues at coordinate 223,497,866 of NC_050574.1, forward strand.
TTCCTTTAATCTGCAAGTGCTTGGAGGATTTGAAATCTCTAGCCTCCATCCTCATCTCTCTACCTCCTAGCCATGCAAGGGTAGGATTGGTGAAGTCATTGGGCTGAACTCTTTTTTTTTGGCAGGGCAGTTGAGGTTAAGTGACTTGCCCAAGGTCACACAGCTAGTAAATGTGTCAAGTGTCTGAGGCCGGATTTGAACTCAGGTCCTTCTGACTCCAGGCTGGTGCTCTACTCTCTGTGCCACCTAGCTGCCCCAGGGCTGAACTCTTAATAGAGTAGCTTGGGGTTTTTTTTCTCTCCAATAAATTATGTGTAGACATGTGTGGATTGAATGTGTAATATAAAATATAGAGGGTTGGTTGTACTGAAGAAAATTTTGCACATGAAACGACTGGGTTGTCATAAGGATTTTCCTGTAATTTTTGAATAACTAAGAACAGTATTTCATTTTAATACTCCTCGGTCATTATTTAATTGAGATCAGCACTGGCTACACTCTGTGAAGTTCTAGTAGGTGAAAGTGGGAGCTAGTTTGGGAGTTTGCAGGCTAATTGTTCTCTCATGGGCAGTGGAGATTTAAAATCTCCTGCCCTGGAGAGGAGGTTAGGTGGGTGAACCAGGTAAACTCTGATGAAAAATACTGACTGGTAGTCAGTCAGTCAGTAAATATTTATTAAGTGCCTACTATATGCCAGGCACTATGTCAGATGCTGTGTTTATAAAAAAGAGGCAAAAGAAAGTTCCTGCCCTCAAGGAACTCACAATCTAACAAATACATTCCTACAAGCTTTTTACAGGAGATGCCTTGAATATATCACCATGTAGACAAATTCCATTCTGGTTAATTAATAAAGTGACAGTCTATTTTCTGTAGCCTTAGAGAAAGCGGGACATGATCAGGTTGTGGGCTGCTTATGCTCTTAAAGCACCACATGTCACCCGGGACACCCAGGTTTACTTTCTAGCTGGGCAAGTAATTTAACCCCTGTGCTTCAGTATTTTCGTATGCTAAAATTAGGGAGTTGGAGCAGATGAAGTCTCTTCTAGCTCTGATGTATGATTCTGTGACACCCACAAAATATACACACAGCCAGCATCTAGTTTATTACTGAAAAATATGTTTACATATATTAAAAGCTGTTACAATTTTGAATTTTAGTAAATTCAAAAAATACTGCTTTTCTTAGTCCATTCTTTATTATCAATAAATATCTACTTTTTGGAGTGAGCATTTATCAGACACACAGTAAGACCATAGTTTATTGTCAAAACAAGGTGACTGCATCCTTGGGATTTAGTTTATGAGCCTTAAACGATGAGTTTAAGTTATGCATCTAGCACTAGATAATGAGAATCTCTATGTTTCATGATGATTGGATTTGGGGTTCAAGATGCCATTAGTGACTTCTTCAGTTTTGGTCAAAAATTGGAGGGTTAGAAGCTAAATTGCAAAAGTTTTAAGTTGTTAGTGGCTGTCTAGAACATTAAAGCCCCAAATATATTTTCACAGTGCCAGTCTGTATTGCACCTGCAATTACAGTTCTTCATCCCAAAGCTCGCTTGTATAAAGCTTAAATGAGGACTGTAATCATAGTCTTAGTATGGCAAACAGTGCTTTTGTTAGAAGTATATCCTTTTTCCACCCCTGTCATATAGAGGTGGAAAAATTGGAAAGCTGTCTAATGAATCTGCTGTGTAAATGGAGTTTTAGTTGAGTGAAAAACAGTATTTCTTGAATCTTTTATCTGTGGCTTAAAAAAATCCAGCTTTTGATATGTAGTGGATGGTAATGGAGATGACAAATTATGGGAAGTTTGGGAATTACATAGCAGTAAAGGGTTGAAGAAAGGTATTTTTTTTTGAACAGGTGCTAGTGTTAGGGATTATCCAAAATTATAGTAAAGGTGTTATGTAGAGACAGAATGAGCTGAAAAAGGTGATTATCTTCATCACAGGGTAATTTTTATCAGTTAATTAGCACTGGCTTATAGAATTGGGATTTTTACTCTGGTTAGAAGTGACACTTAAAAATTATGCCTAAGGATACAAGTACATTTGCTAGATTGTTGTAGAGATTGGAAACAAACACCATTGAAAAAATATTAGGCAATGCTAAGTTATTTAAGGTATCCCTTACTTGAAAGAAATTTTTAAGTAATACATATTTAAGTCACCAGCTGAAGTTGGCTGTTATAGATTCATAATCACGTAATTGTCTGTTTCTTTCTCCCTTAGAGATCACATTTTCTCAATATTTTTTTGTCCTGTGTAATTATTGTCCATATCTTTCTAAACAAATTGTTATTGTTCTTCTTGACTGCCATAACACTTTATTTGGCAAAGAAATCAAGTGCTAGATGATGGATGCAGTTTCTGTGTTCTTTTATCCATTTCCAATTTTCTGTATCAATGGATTGTTTTTCTCTAATTCAAATTTTATTTTTAGTTTGAAGTTTTACCCCTCCCTCTTTTTACTTATTGAGAAGGCAAGAAAAATAAAAAAAACATTGCAAATGTGTATAGTTACGCAAAACAAATATCCACATTAGCCATGTCCTGTCCCCCTTCCTCTCCCTTCCCCCGCCCCACAAAGAAAAGGTAAGAAGAAAGAAACAAGGAAATATACTTCAATTTGCACTCTTGAGTCCTTCAGTTCTTTATCTCAAGATGGATAGTATGTTTCATCATGAATCCTGCGGTATTGTGGTTGGTCATTGTGTTGGTCAGAGTTTCTAAATGTTTCAAAGTTGATTATCTTTACAATATTACTCTTACTGTATAAATTGTTCTCCTGATTCTGCTCATTTCACTTCGTATAATTTCATACAAGTCTTCCCAGTTTTTACTGAAACTATCCCCTTCATCATTTTTTAAAGCACAGTAAAATTTCATCACATTCATATACCATAACTTGTTTAGACATTCCCTAGTTGATAGGCATCTTTTTAGTTAGTTACTGATTCTTGGCCACCACAGAAAGAGCTGCTGCAAATATTTTTGTGCATATGGGTCCATTAGTCTTTCTTTGATCTCTGAGGTGTAGAGCTAGTAGTGGAATCTCTGGGTCAGAGGACTTAATAGGTTTTTGGGCATAGTTTCAAATTGCTGTCCAGAATAGTTGGACTAGTTCACAGCTCCACCAGCAGTTCATTAGTGTATCTGTTTTCCCACATCCTCTCTAGTATTTGTCATTTTCTTTTTTTGGCATCTTAGCCAATCTGATGGATATGAGGTGGTACCTAAAAAGTTGTTTTAATTTCCATTCCTCTAATTATTAGAGATTTAGTTTATCCTTATATGTATATTGATAGCTTTGGCTTCTTTCTCTGAAAACTGCCTTTTCATGTCCTTTGACCATTTATCAGCTGGGGGATTAACTCTTATTCTTGTAAATTTGACTCACTTCCCATGTCTTTTCATAAATTCAACATAGAGGAACAATTCAACACACTGTGATTCCTTTGTGCTTCTTTTAGCATTTTATGGGTATTAATTCAACATTCTGACTATCACTTTTCCCTTATTCCCAATCTTTGAGTACTCCCCTCCTTTTTCCAATAATACATATCCTTAGTGTCTCTCATATGCTTGTTTTTATTGATAATGCAGTGTACTTATATCCTCTCTAGAATCTTCTGAAAGCAGAGCCTGTTTAATTTTTGTCTTCATATGCCTAGCGCCTGGCACGTAGTGATGTTTAGTAAATACTTTTGATTGATACAGTTTTTTGTTTCCCAAGCAAAATAGATAAATAATATAGGGGTCACTAATTACTAAATTGCAGCAAGCAAGATGGCTCAATAGGTAGGAGGTGCTTGCCCTAGAATCAGAAAGACCTGAGTTCATATATGGCTTCTGAACCTGGGCAAGTGAGTGACTTAACCTCTGTTTGCCTTAATCCACTGGAAAAGAAAATAGCAAAACCACTCCAGCATAAATTTGCCAAGAAAACCCCATATGGGATCACAAAGAGTTGGACACAAGTAAATGACTGAACAGCAAATCACTAAATTAACTATTGTCTTAGATTCTTGGTTAATACTATATTTGCTTCTGAAAATCCTAAACATTTACAATGCTGTTTTTTTTTTTCATTTACAGGAAACACAAGAATATACAAGAAATGTTGTTAGATATTGCCTAGAAGCACTTCAGGACTGGTTTGATGCTATTAATTTTGTAGATGAGGTATGTACTTGTCACAGCAGTTAGCAAAATTGTTTGGCCATAAAGTATAATCAGAGAATAATACCTCACAAGTAAAATAAGAAACAAAAAATTAGATTGTTCCTTATATAAGAAATTATTGTTTTAGTAGTGTACACTGGAAAGAAAAGTCAAGGGTTTTTTTTTCCCCTCCGTTTAGCACAGACATGATATTTAACAGTAGTAATCATTTTTGTTGGTTTCATAGAGAAGTATTTATTTCATCAGATATTTAGTGAGTCTTAACATAGATCAAGAGTATAAATTTGTACCAAGTGTTGAAGTGATTCTGCATTTAGGAATGGGATACTGTACATTGATAGCAAGGATTACCAAGACCATATTAAGTGAATGTTTTCCTTATCTGAATCTGAAATGACTAAAAGATATGCCTGTAGGAATGAACTGTGAAGGAGTAGATACAATACTTATTGTGATATAGTACTTACACAATTGGATTAACAGACTAGTCTTTAAGAAGTGCCATTAATCAAAGAAGATCAAAAATAATTTGGGGGAATCAAGTACAAAGGTGTCATTCTTTGAGATTTTATGTACATGCTTTTAATTTGAATAGTTAGTAAGATAGTTAAAATATCTTAGAGTCAGAAGGTAATGTATGAATTGGCTATGTTAAAATCTAGTTGAGTGACATAAGCATGTAGATAACAACTGTCTTTGTGGGAGCAGATGGCTCCCACTTTTATTTGGCTTAAGACATGTTTTCAGAAGGATGCTAAATGTTGTAAGAATTTTCATGTGGTTTGGGTAAGTTAATGAAAGAGTATTAGATTGTATAAAGAGCTGGAAGAGATAAATATTATAATCTTGTATAATGCTTTGTACTTTTGTTGGAAAGTATTTTAACATGTATTATTTCACTTGTTCCTCACAATAGCCTTATAAAGGAGGCAAGGTATTATTTATCCTCATTTTACTGATGGTGGGAGATTAAAATACAGAGAAATTGAATGATGTATTCTGAATTAATTGGTAAATGCTTGATGGAGATAGTTGTAGAGCCTTGTTCTCAAAACTTCCAGTTCCCTTTATATATATATATAGCCTGCTCTCTTTCCGTTAGCATATAAATAGAAGTGGGTTTGTTGATTGGTTTTTCAGAAATGTTAAACAACATGGACACTGGTATGAAGGTATCTGATTATAGTTTTGTGTCAATTTAGGCCAACAGTTTTTATTTGGTAGCAGGGTGGTAGATTAAAGGAATGTTGGATTAAATATCAGTGTTTCTGGTATTGACTGAAATACAGTTTGGAGAAGAGATGTGATACTAAAGCCTAAGAGGACAAGATAAGTTGGGAGGCTGTCTCCCTGTCATCCCTTCCCTTCAGCAAATAAACTTCTTTTCCTAAATACATTTTCCTGATGACATATTTAAGTGCTCTACTTCTTTGATGTTCCTGCGTAGTTATATATTTCAATCTCCTTAAACCCATTGTGTGCCTCTCCATTGTTTTCTCTGTGATAATCAGTTTTCAAGTCTTCTGAGATCATTGTATTCCTTGTCTTGCATTTATATAACAGCATTGGTATTGATATTAAAAATATGCATCTATGTTTCCTGGAGTAGCTTGGTTCTCTTGTTAAAGGAGATTTTATGTTTCCTGAAGGCCATCCAGCCCACCTTTCCTCTTCTTCCTCCTTCTCCTTATCATTCTTTTCCTCCTCCTTTTTCTCCTCTTATTTCTCTTTCTTCTTTATCTTATCATGCTCCTCTTCCTCCTTTTTTCTCTTCTTCTTTCTCTTTCTCCTCCTTCTCTAGCCCAGTACAATGCCCATTTGTACTGTTTGTCCTTCATAACAAGTACTGATGAACAAGCTCTATACATTTGTCCATCCAACCGCATAACATAATCTGGGCAGCAGACATTCTTCATCCATAGCATTCCAGGGTAGATGGTCGGCACAAACTCTTGGGTGATAGCAGCTTTCTTCTGGGAGACTCTCTGATGTTAGTGAATTATGTCAGACATCGATAATAACAGTAAATAAAGGGAGAGTCCTTGCCTCCTAAAAATTTCCTATTCTATCATATTAAGGAATTTGTTTTTCTTTTTTAAAAAAACTCCCGATAGCAGTAAAAAGTTACTTCACATCCACTGTCATTATTGCAGCTCCTTAGCATCTACGGTATGGTTTTCATACTATTCATCATAGTTACTTGTGACTGTGATGATTTTACAGGTTTTAACTATATAGGAAGATCTTTTCTAACATTTTTAGCTTTATTTCTATTTTTTTCTTATGCACTTAATTTACTTTAGTTTAATTTAGAAAATTTAGAAAAAAATTTCAGTTGTCTTTTTCCATTAATATTTTAGTCAAACTTGAAGCACTAGGTGCAGAAATAAAACAAAGTACAAATTTTATTTTGGCATATCTTATCTTTGCAGAATTATATGAAGTCTTGTTTTTACCTGCGGCATTTTATTTTCTTTGTTTGTATTTCAGCCAGCTCCCAACCAGGTTACTTTTCATTTGCCACTACATCGTTATTATGCTATGTTTTTGAGTAAGGTAAGATTTATCTTTGTATGTGTGGCTCTTTCCTTTTCTAGTAGGCGGGAAAATATATTTTACATAAAAAACATCTAAATTCTCTAAATTTTATTTGTAGGCTGTGAAATGTCAAGAGCTAGATCTAGATTCTATTTTACCAGATCAGGAAATGTTGATGAAACTAATGATTCACCCACTCCAAATCCAGGTAAGGTTTCATGCTTCTTGGAGGTTTTAGGTAAGAGTTGTTGGTTGTATCAAGTGCATTTAAGTCTTATTTGACTTAACAACCATATAGCAGAGCCATAAGGGACCTTAGACATCATTTATTCCAACTCTTGTGTGCTTTTATCATAATTGTCATAGTGGCAATATTTGTGTTTGGCTCTCTCATTTTTGCCATATCACTTGAATTTCTTTTTGAGTAAAACTTTTTGTTGTAGTTTTCCCAGAAGTCTGACCCTATCTTTACTTGGCCTTTTATATAACAAAAGCACAAAGAATACTTATTATACTGTGAATGAAGAGACTTATGACCTTTGGTTACTAACTCACTTTGATTCACAGCTCCTTTGCTTCACTGGTCCTCAGCTCCTTTATCTGTAAATTGATGTTTCTCAGGTTTTTTTCAGCACTAAAATACTAGAATTCTATGTCGATTGGTATCACTTGTTTACAGTAAGTAGAACATGTTACTTAAGTTGGTTTTTTATTAAGTGATAGTTTTATTAATAAATCAACAAGTATTAATTTAGGATCCTTAGAGGATAAAAAACACAGTGCCTAGATATCCTGGGGAGTGGGGGAGGGAAATATGAAGAAATCCATGATGACACCTCTTCTGAGGTTATGGAGTATTCGAAGAGACAGGGTATACCCTGTTGCATAACAGCATAAGACATTGAAGGAATTATTGTCAGTCTGAAATGTTGCTTTATTCCATTTACCAAATGAGTTAGAGTTTTTTTCGCAGTTTGTAGTAAATAGTTGAAATAGGGAAAATTGATCAGATAATCCTATCACTTAGCAGTTGCCCTGTAAATGCGTGACTGTGTGATAAATTAATTGTGGTTCTGCCCAGGGATAAAAATAGAGGCCATATGCATAGAAATTATATATATGTTTTAATGATGTTTATTTTTAAAAAATTAAAAAAAATTTTTCTTAATGATGTTTATTGAAGGATATTCTTTGTAGCTTGTAGAGCTCTGAGGAATTCTGTATTTTGATGTGGGTCTTGCCCAGTTCTTTGGGCCTGTTGTCTCGGATCAGCTTGTGGGAGGTGGCAACTTTCACATGGCTCACAAGGGTTGCAACACCAAAAATAGGGTGGTAGTACTCCAGGTAGAGTGCCATTATTAAGATGGTTCACTAGGTTTCTCTTCTGCACAGAAAATGACCCACCTCTGATTTATGTTAGTGATGTTTTTAGTGATCTAGTAGCCAGAGATTCTAGGGCCATGATGAGATGGAAGACATAGTATCCAAATTTCATTTCCTTATTTCCACTTAGGATGCAGAAATCTGTTATCTATATAAACTAAGATACTACCAAAAAAAAACCCACTTCATTTGGGCTGAAATGAGAATGTTCATAATTTGGAAAATGGGAAGAAATCTTCCTAGCAGTTTAGGGATGTAAAGCAACAGGTAGCATAGGTAAGTAGAATAATTAACAGTCAATATGAACAGAGAATACTTGAGGATACTTATCTCCAAATGACTTTACCAGTGCCTAGGGAAATGGCCTTGAGACATGTTCTTTTAGTGAAAGGACAATGGGACCTTTGCTTTAAGGAGTTTATAATGTTCACTTGTTACATTTCCAGGAAGCAGTGTTAGTTCATTCGCTTGAGGGAAGAAAAACATTTGTTTACATGGAGTCCTAAATAGCAAACATAGTCTTATGTATATTATGAAAAGGAGTGTAATAGCTACATACTGGATATTATAGGTGCGTTGCAGTACTCACAACTGTAACAGTAAGACAATAATAACAACGTGATGATGATCGTCAAAATGCCTATGTGGTTCTGTATAGCAAAGTATATGAGACTCTCCACGTAGAAGGCAGAAGTAAACCATTTATTTAGACACCAGAGAAGTGTATCCCATAACCATACGTTCAGTTCACACAGCCAGTTAACCCACTTCATCACAGCAGCAAGGAACCTAAAATATGATATCACAACATGGAGCCTCACATCCCCAAACCTCTCTGACGCCCTGCTGGGGTCTTCCCCAAAACAAACTCACAGTACAGCCAAGTCAGCCTGTTCTAACTATCATGACGGTGGCCATTAGCAGCCATAAAACTCTCCCTCCCCCTCCCCCCCCACCGCCCTGCTGTCTCTCTCTCTCTCTGTCTCTCTGTCTCTCTCTCTGCATTTCCTGTGACATAACTTCCTTTTCCTATCAGGAAACTCCTCCCAACACATGTAACTTAGGCTTCCTGTGATATAAGCAGGTCATATGGCCTATTAGTGGGTGGGAAAGATCTTCAAATCTAAATTGCTACTGCAACAACTTAACTGGCATTAGTGCTTAGTCATATGTTTTTACTGATTTACTTAGCAATTCGTACTTCTCATATTGAAGGTTTGCATTATAACTTTTACTATAGATATTTGTTTACATGTCTTATTTCCCCCTGCTATTGTACTCTTTGTGAAGGTTAGGAATCATGTTGGCTTTTTCTTTGTATTAGCTACGCATATCATCTAGCAAGGTGCTTAATAAATAGCTGCTGAACAAATGAAAACATGAATTAATCTGCCTACATTTTCTAATCTTATTCCCCTATGTGTTGGTGATAAAATCTGAGCAGTGACTGGTTAGGCTTATGGACCAATGTCTTGAGGTTGATCAAATGAATGAATTACTTAATGCCTTCATCTTTGCATGCAGGAGTGATTAGAATATTAACTTTGTTTTGTGCTTCAATGTAGTATTTCTTTAAATATTATATTGTCATTGGGAGTTGTTGAGATACAATTAATCGCTAGTAGTTTTTCAGTTTAAAAGACTTCAAGCAGACATCCTGGTATTAGTATCTTAAAGGGATCATTAAGTAAAGGTACTCATGTATTAACTTGCAAGTAAGTTATTCTTTATGCATTGTTTTGTATGGTTTTTATTATGATTTTAAATTATTCATTCTATAACCAGCAGATTTTTAGTTTATGAAAACATTTGGCTAGTTCTAGTGATTGGTTCTAATCCAAAAATATTTTTAGATGACTATCCATGTTTGTGTGTAGACTGTATTTAGAAAATAAACATTCCTAGACTGAGTTGCTAAATAATACTATTATTTAATTTTTTTTTCTCCTAAATAGGCAAGTCTCTCTGAAATTCACAGTAATATGTGGGTTAGAAACGGCCTCCAGATCAAAGGGCAAGCTATGACTTATGTACAGTCTCATTTCTGTAATTCCATGATTGATCCTGACATATACCTTTTACAGGTAAAATCACAATATATTTTAGATACCGTCCTTATAAGCAAATCTGAATGCTGAGAAGTAAAATATTTCTTTGTTTTTTTTTTCCCAAAGGTCTGTGCTTCTAGACTTGACCCAGATTATTTTATTTCATCTGTCTTTGAAAGGTAAGCAATATTGAAACAATTTTTCAGTACCATGGGATATTTTCAGTTATATTTTACTTTTTAAAGTTTTAAGTATTATGTTTTTTTCCCTATAGATTTAAGGTAGTGGATTTGTTGACAATGGCTTCACAACATCAAAATACAATACTTGATTCAGAACATGAGAGATCTATGTTAGAAGGAGCCCTTACGTTTCTTGTGATTCTGTTGAGTCTTCGTTTACATTTAGGTAAAAGCTACAATAATTCATATGTAAGTAGAACAGTGACTTTTAAAATAGTGACAGTTAAATCTCCTATTTTAAAAAGAGGTTGTGAGTAGTAAGTCTAATGTAAATTATTTTAGGTTGTTAATTTGGTTTGCAAATGTTAGATATTTAAAAATTAATTCACTTTAATACTTTATCTGAAATAGCCGAAAACAGCAGTTCTAAACTCTAATTAAATCTGAGGCACCAATCTTTTTCTTTAACTCTTGAAGCATACTTATGAACATCTTAGGGGACAGATTAGTAAAATTTGTTGTAAGTGGATTCTTTATAATTTTATCCCTATTTAGATGTACTAATTTTTGTTTTTTAATTATTTTTAGGAATGACAGATGATGAAATCCTCAGGGCAGAGATGGTAGCCCAACTTTGTATGAATGACAGGACGCATAGTTCATTGCTGGATCTCATATCCTTATAAGTTTTCATTTAATTTTCAATTGATTGCAGGTTCCATTTAATGTATTGAAAGAAATATGAGAGTCACATGATGAGAGTCACAGAGTGTTAGAACTGGAAGGGATCTTGAACATCATCTTTTGTCAGCTCCTTCATTTCATATATGAAGAAACTGATGTTCAGAGAGGTTAAGTGATATGTTCAAATGTTAGAGAACAAGTCCGTGGAAGAGTCTGTCTGCAAGAGAGCTCAGGTTTCCTGATTTCAGGTCTCCTCATTCTATAGGTTTTTCTACAATAACGTGTCTCTTTTGCATATTAATAGGATTAGTAAAAATAGAATAATTTATAACTCTAGTTAAAAAAAATTATTGGATCTCTGACTTCATAGGTATAGGGAGTACCTGGTGAGGCACTTCCTTTTCCAAAACAGATCAACACTTCCTCTGTAATTCAGAGTTGTAGAAAGCAGCCCGGGGGCACATGAGAGGTTCAGGGGTTTCTATAGAGTCACTCAGCCAGTGCCAGAAATGGGACCTGAACCAAGGTCTTCCTGACCCTGAGACCAGCTCTTTATCTACTACACCATAGTATTAAAATATGATTGGTGTCTTCTAAAATGTAGTTAGATTATGTTTTATTTGCACTAAGGATTTTTTTGGCATAGCACACACACATGCACACATGCACACGTGCACACATGCGTGTGTGCGTGCGCATGTGCACACACACATACATTCTCTCTCTCTCTGTCCTGCTGTTATTCTGAGTGTAGTAATACATAGTAGCTCTCAATATCATTATGGTAAGCAAATTACTAATTTCTGAGAGCCTTAGTTTCTTCATCTCTGAAGTCTGATAATAGTACTTTCTTGATAACCTTTATTAAGCCTTTTATGACCAGCTTCAATTTAGCAACTATTTTCTTGGGCTGTTAAAAAAGTAAAGAAGCAATGTTGTATACCAGAAAGTGTGCTAACTTTGGAGTTAGATTTAGGTTTGAACTAGATAATCTCTAAGATTACTTCCTGGTCTGCATTTGATAATAAATGATATCTTGGATTTAATAAAAATAAAACAAAGGTATATACCATAACATGTATCTGATATAACTACTTAAAATTTGTTTCTCAGTTTATTTTCTGCTAGTTCTTTCATGATCCTTAACTGAAGATTATCCTTTGAAGAATTCTAGGGGCATTCTTTGAAATTGTAATTCTTAATTATTTTCTTGATGCTACTCTATTTTACTTTCTTTAGTTCCAAGGAAATGGTATTATATATAGCTTTAAATACAGTTAGAAAAGCACTGGCCCTGGAGTCAGGAGGAGCAGAATTCAAATTTGGCCTCAAACATTTGACATTTACTAGTTTTGTGACCCTGGGCAAATCACTTAATCTCAATTGCCTTGCAAAAAGAAATGGATAAATAACAACAGTTAGAAAAATGATAAAAATTAGAAAATGGTAAAATAGAAATCAATTTAAAACATGGAGATCTTAAGGTATTCCTTTTGATTTTCCCCCCTCTATCACCCCATCTCAAGTTCACTATTAGTAGGTAGGAAAATGTTAACAACAAAACACTTTTGGTACTCTTTGGTACTATATCTTTAACAAAGCAAATAGTGGGTAAGTGTATAGATGAAAGATGCCTTAAGTTCCACATTGCAGTCATTTTAACTATGTGACAGAAACAGTGTTGACAGAACTGTTGCATTCTGGAGTCCTCTTGTGGCCACTTTCAGGTATTGTAATAGATCTTGATATTTGGACTGTTCTTAAAAAGTAATTAGTAGAGTGAGTGTCCTGATCATTTGACATGACTTTTAGCCAGTACTAATTTTTCTTGACATATGAATCACATTCCAGAAAATCCCAATCCCAAAAGTGGAATTATTCCAGGTAGCTACAGTTTTGAATCTGTGTTGTCAGCTGTAGCTGATTTTAAAGCTCCTGTTTTTGAACCTGGAGGTTCTATGCAACAAGGAATGTATACTCCCAAAGGTATGTTAATATGCATAACAATATTTTTTGAAATATTAATTTTCTGAAGGTTAAGTCCTATATGCTAGAAGAAATTGATTTATCTTTTTTGCTTAGCCTTGATTTTTTCAGCCATATTATTTTTATCTTTTACATAAAAATTGATAATTATTTCTGTTTACTTAGACAATTCTATTATTCTATTGCAGAAGAGATTCTTGGCCAAGCTTAACCGTCAGTGACCAAATATTAGCAATTAGTATTTCAGTATTTCAGGGAACCATGATTTCACCAATGTGGTTTTTTTTTTTAATCTGTACAGATCTGAACCTCTCCCTATCTTCATGTAAGATAGTCTTGAAAGTCCAGAATTGTCACCTCTACACTATAAAGAAGCACCATAGTAGGGTTTTGATGGAATATAAGATGAAATAGTACCCTTCACAGAACATGATTTCTACAAATGTAGTATAAATGAAAAAATTAAATACTCACCCCTAAATAGCCATTTAAAATGTTGAAGCAGTTTAATAAGAGTTCATTGTTGCACTAATAGGATCTGCGTTTTGGAATTTAAAAAATGTACTGAAACTTGTCATTTAAGTTTCACCCCAAATTGGAGACTTTTAACCACTATCATCCATATACTGTTTTCATAGATGTTGAATTTGTTAAAATCCTGAAATAGGTAAGAAGTTTGACTTATTGAAGCATTTTTGAAGTTTTGTCTTGTAAAACAAGTGAGTGAAGGATGTTCTTTCTGTCAGATGGTCTTTTTGTCATAAAGAAAACCTTGGAGGAGCGTAGTAGAGCATCCCATGTCATAATGGCTTTTTTAAAATCAGTGGTACTAGCTTTTTTTTTCCTTAGTTAACTCTAAAATACCAGATAGAAAGGTGTCAGTTATATTTAATGCTGTCTCGTATTGTTTACCCTACTGATAATACAGATCCAGTTACTAGAAAACATTTGAGATTTTAACAAAAGGGTAAACTGAGGCAGATCTCCACACAAGATAACATTTATTAGCAGGGGCATGTTACTTATCAATAAATGGGTCAGTGACTTGCCTACATTTATGCTAAAGACCTCAAGCAAAAAGATAGGTCCCCATATATAGGTTTTGTGAAGTACAGAACAAAGTACAGAACAGGGTAGATGACATTGTGGGATTAAGGGCAACATGATCGATTACAGAGCTGAAGTGCAGGGAACAACATGATTGGTTGGAAGTTTGGTAATGGAGGCTAGTAATGACCCCCACTCTTCTCTCATAAGACAAAGAAGTGTTCATTGTCTGAGTGCTAGTGTGAGATAGTGGCCCAGACTTTTGGACAGCAAATCAGGTATCTTTGAAGGATAGCTTCATAGAATAAAGCTATCCGGCCCAAACTCCCTTTGTGTTCACATGCATTCTCCAAGGTCAGTTTAATTCCTTGAGTCAGGAGAGTTGGATTTTTAAACTTAACGCATTACAGGCCAGCTGAACTCCGAACTAAGTTTAGAGACAAAGAACCGTGACTTAGGCAGTTACAGGGCAAAATCAAGTAATTGTAAATAGAATCAATAAGAAAATGATATAAAATCAATCTTAATCTTCTCAAAAATAGTATTTGAAGTAGTAGATGTTATGATATTTTTAGTTGTGGCATTTGATTCCACCACAGAGTCCATGGAATTCAAAAATTAAAACCTCTAGTTGAATGCTCATATTATTTAGAATATTATATTAGTTAGCACTTTTAAAATATTTTGGCAGAACTTGTAAGATAAGAGTAATTTAAAATTGCAAATCAGTACTGCACAGTAGCTTCCCTTTACCTTGACTACTACTTTGCTATTATGAACATTCATAACTACAGATTTAGAAATCTCTAAGATGAAAGAAAACTACTAAAAAAAAGCTTTTTTGATTTTTAAGCTGTAACTTGATGCCAAAGGAGGAAAGCAATTAACCAGAAAGCTTGCTGTGCTTTGGGGGAAGGTGATAGCTTATTAAATTTTAGTATATATCTTTGATAAAAATAAATGATTTAATTTTTAACTTTAATGAATGTTAGATTGAAGTCGTCAAAGTGTAAGTAAATTTAAACACTCTGCTTCAGAATGTCAAGATTCCCAAGATTCAAATTGGTGATTTGAATCCATTAAAAAAAGTTGAGTCTTAAATACTTATGTGTGTATCCTTTCTAGCCTTGTATTTCAGTAAACATCCTATCACACAGTTTGTGATTTCATGATCATTGAGATAAAAACCAAAAGAAAAAAATGCATTATTGTCCAATCTATGTGGACATTAAATATTTTAATAGCCCTTTTGGTAAACATGAATCTATTGAATTTTTGGAATTTGCTTGAAACTTTTATGATTATCTCCCCAGTGAAAGTAAAATGTGTTTTGAAAAATTACATGTTATATATATTTATACACACATACATATATATGTATAAAATATCTTTTTTTGTAATTACTATAGTAGTAACTTTTGGGGAAAGTATAAAATAAGAATAGAAATTTTTTTGTTGTTTATGCATGAAAGAGAAAAGTAAATTAGATTCTCTTAAATATCATTAAAAATTAAGTTAAATTTCATTTTCCATTCAAAGGTAAATGTTTTAAAACCTTTAATATTTTTGTGTTAGTCACATATTTGTTGAGCAGCTATATTATAAAGTAAATGTGGAGATGATGAAGCAAGAAATAATTTTTACCTTAAAGCAACTTATGATGGAATTGACATTCACATAGATAATTCCAATATATGTTAGAATATGAAAAATACATGGGAGAGATCTAAGCTATGAGGTGGCACAGTAGATTGAGTCCTGTACTTGGGATCAGAAGACTTTAGTTCATATCTCTTCTCAGGTGTTTATTTGTAGCATGACCTTGGGCAAGTCACCCTCCCGGGCCTCACTTTCCTCATCTGTAAAATCAAGGGACTGTACTTGATGGCCTTCAAAGATATCTTCTAATGTTAAATATATGGTCTTATGGTATATGTGTTGAAAATAGAGTGGAAATTTGTTCCAGGCATGGGACACTGCATATGTAACTGACCAGAAATGGAAGTTGTCAGAGTGGTCTTGGGGCTATTGTAGAGTTCAGTTTGACTGGAATATAATATGTATAAAGCAGAATGGTTTTAGATGAGGATTGGGAAGTAAACAGAAGCCAGATTAGAGAATTATAAATCCATCCCAGGTTCATTTGAAGAGTTTATTTTACACCATTGGCAGTGGAAAACCACTCACGGTTTCTGAATTAGGAAATTATGTGATCAGACTTGTGCATTAGAAATAACAACAAGAATAACAATAATAGCTAGCATTTTTATCGTGCTTTAAGCTTTATAAAATGTTTTACATATATCTGATACCCAACAACTCTCTAAGGGAGGCGCTATTGCTATCCCCCTTTTACGTATGAGGAAACGGAGACTGAGTAGACTTGCTCGGGATTACATAGTAAGTGTCTGGGGCAGGATTTAAATTCGTGTCTTCCTTACTCCACATCCAGCATTCTTTCTACTGCACCATCTTGCTGCCTCAGACATATTATTCTGGCAGCAGTGAGAGAATTGATAGAGAAGAGAGAAACTAGAACCAATGAAACTTATTAAGATGTCGTTAAAAGTAAGTCTAAGAGAGAGTTAATGAAGATCTGAACAAGGATGATTGCATAGTGAATGGGAAAGTGGTCGTACAATGATACTTGGCAGCAAATTGGGTGTGAGGAGTGAAGGAGAGGGAAGAATAAAAGATAACCTGAGATTTCAGATCTGGTGACTCAAAGCAGTGGTGCCATGAACAGAAATAAATTGAGAAGGTTGGTTTTACTTGGGGGGAGGGAGTTTAATTTTAGACTTTGCTGGCAAAAATATCATGCAGATGGTTGAATGATGTAGGATTGGATGTTGGGGTTAGTGTGTGTGGGGAGGGTGTAAATAGAGAGATTTAGTAGTTATCTTCATAGAATGATAATAGAAGCCGTAGAATTCAATAAAATTACCAAGAAAGGGAAGAGTGGCTTTTTATGTAGAGAAGGTGACCTAGGGTAGAGCTTTGGGAGGTAAGTTGGCAAGGAGAAGGAGCAATAAAAGATATGCTTTACATATATTAGCTGCTTAGCGATTAGTTATTGAATGAATTAATGAAAAATGAATCAATCATTTCTGTGGAAACCAAGGGAGAAGAGTGTGACAAGGAGGGGAAGGTCAAGTCCTGGGAAGAGGTGGGAGACAATGAAGATTGATAAAAAGGTCCTTAAATTTCCTGGTAAAGAGGTCATTTTTGACCTTGGCATGCACTTGTTTGTATAAACAAATAGTTGTCCTACTGCTTGAATTAGGACGTGCATTTTGAGTACTCTTTATTTTTCATGCCCATCTGTTAAAACTGAAGTGTGAGAAGGCATACAAAAAGTTCCAGCTCCTTAAGAAGCTCAAAAGCTGCAGTTCTCAAACTTTTTGGTCTCAGGGCCTTTTTTCCACCCTTAAAAATTATTGAGGACTCCAAAGGGCTTTTGTTCACGTGGACTATATCCACCAATATTTACCGTATTAGAAATTATATGGATAAAATTTTAAAATATTGATTAATAAATCATTAAATTCATTAAAACAATATTAACATAAATAACATATTTATGAAAAACAACTATATTTTCTTAAAAATGTTATGAGAATTGGCATTGTTTTACATTTTTTTGCAAATCTGTTTAATGTCTGATTTAGTAAAAAAACAGCTGTATTCTCATTTCTGCTGCTGAGTTAAATCTGTTGCAGTACTGCTTTGTTTGAAGCATATGAACAAAATCTGGCCTTACACAGGAATGTAATTAGAAAAAAGTTGTTAATAGGCAAATGATACCTTAAATTATTATGAAAATAGAGACTCTCTGAAAGAGTTTTAGGCTCCCCCACAGTCTTAGACCACACTTTGAGACCCCAGTGCTCTAAGGGAAGGTATGAAAATATTTTTGAAGTCAGTTCTCATTTGCAAATATACTGGTAGGGGAAAGAGTTTGTAAAGAGGCTACTGATTAAATCCATCTCTATATACTCACCTCCAAGGTTAGTTTTAGAGAGTAGAAACTTTCCTAAAAGATTATTTTTTCTCCTCATTACTCAATTATGACCCAGCATTTTCTGGGTGTGATGTCCATGACAGTGTGCTGTAGGAGAAAGAAAGCATGGGTCTCAGTGTCAGAAGATCTAATTGTGAGTACTGATTCCTTCCTTAACTAGCGGTATGACTGAGCAGTGTACCCAGCAACTTTGAGCCTCAGTTTCCTTCTTTGTAAAATGGGAATAATAGTGCTAACCCTACCTACTTTACAGGATTGTTTTGAACAAAGCACTTTATAAACCGTAGAGCTATATATGTGTTAGCAGCCGTTGTTTTTTTTTAAATGTATTCTTTCCAGATGAGCTAATAATAATTTTAAAATACTGCCATTATCTCTTAATATTTGCTAAAAGGGGAGAAAGTAGAGCCACCAATTCTGTAGAACAGTACTTTGGGTTTAACATGACACTTTGCTTCCTATCCTTCTCCCATGCACACTGATTTTGAATTAGAATTATTCATTTATGTATTGACTAGATTATGAGCTTCGTAAGGATAGGGACTGGGTCTTAATTGTTCTATCACCTCCTAAACTGCCTATATAGCGGGCACTTCAGAAATTTTGAAGAGTCTGTTAAAACTCCTAAATTGAACTTCACAACAGTTTGGAAGATGCGTCTTGCTTTTGTGTATATAACAAGCTAAGTCATATATGCCACAATAACCCCCATAATTGTATTACAGAGCAGTAATAATAACTTACATTTATATAGTGTTTTAGAATATAGTAATCAGCTTTCATAATGTTGTCTCCGTATTATCAAAAAAATAGTAATTCATGTCTAATTACTGTGTTATCTTATTGTGACTAGGACTAGGATTTTCACAATTGCAAAAGTATAATGGGATTCTGTATCCTTGGTCAATGGATGGTATTTGTTGCTGTTCAGCTGTTTTTCAGTTGTGTTTTGCTCTTTGTGATCTCATATGGGGTTTTCTTGGCAAAGATACTGCAGGGGTTTGCCATTTCCTCTGCATCTCATTTTACAAATGAGGAAACTGAGGCAAGCAGGGTTAAGTGACTTGCCCAAGGTCACACAATTAGTTACTGGGACCAGATCTGAACTCAGGAAGATGAATCTTCCTGACCTCAGGCCCAGTACTCTATCCACTATACTTACCACCTACCTACCCAACAACATCCTTGTGTCATTGGATAGAATTAACATTTGATTTACTCTAGTGGAACTATTCTTGGATTATTTGGAAATAGTGATCATTGCTTTTAGAATTGTCAGAAATGCTTAATGTTAAATTCAGTGACCATTGTTTTAGAACTGTGTTAGGTGCTCAGATCAAAATAACTGGGTTGTGGTTCCTGACTTTAGAGAGGTTACACACATAAAATCAGTACATGAATGACTGTAATGTAAGGTAAAATGTAAGAGGTGCATAAGCAATACAGGGTGCTTGAGTTCAGAAGGAGAGGTTATGTTTGCCTTCAGGTGGGGGAAGAATCAGAGAAGGCTCCATGAACAGAGGAAGTTTGGGCTTTACAAGAGGAGAAGGAATTAAATAGTTACAGAGGAGGAATATTGCAAATGAAGTAGCCAGAGGCATGGTGATGGGAAGGTATAAGTAATGAGTAGTCTAGCTTGGCAGTTTATGAAGGGGCAGTAGTAGAACAAAAGACTGAAAAGGTAGGTTACAGAGGACCTTGAATGCTAGTCTAAGCAATTTGGAATTTATTTCTCAGGCCCTTGAAATTTTTGAATACTAGAGTAATGTGATCAGAGTTCTGTATTTATGAAGATTAATCTTAGACTGGAGGGTAGATTGAAGCACACTAGAGACTAGAAATGAGGAGGACAAGTTGGTTAGGTGGCCATTGTAATCATCCAGGTGAGAACTAAGGAGTATTTGAAAGAGGATGGTGGCTGTGGCAGGAAAAAGAAGGGAATGGGTGTGAGTGATCTTGTGGAGAGAGGAAACTGAGGCCCAGAGGAATTAGGTAAATAACCCTAAGGTCACTTAGCTAGTTAGCAGCAAAGCTGTGACTAGGAATATAAGTGTTGTGACTCCTGGCATAGGGCTTTTAAAATTATATGTTTAAAATTTTTAGTTTAAAATCAGGCTCAACATCTTAAATATTCATCAGGCTGCATTGCTTATTTGTGATGAGAACAAGACTATCAAATAATTTTTTTTTCCATTTTAAAATATGCAGTGCTAAAATTATGGTCTTAGGAGTTAGGAAAGAAATAGTGTAAGCTACATCAGAGTTAATATTTTAAATGAGAATCAAGATAAATTTGAGATTAGTAATTAAAATTTTAAAAATTCATTTTAAAGTTACCTTTGTAGATATGGTTGACACTTATAAAACATTTATGACTTAACAACTAATTTGTCTTTCAGCTTGATTTTACAGTTTGTTTTCCCAAGGTATAAAGTAGGGGTGGGGAACCTTTGGCCTTGAGGCCCCATGTGGCCTTCTAGGTCCTCAAGGGGGGCCCTTTGACTGAATCTGCACTTCACAGAACAAATCCCCTTAATAAAAGGATTTGTTCTGTAAAATTTGGACTCAGTCAAAAGGATGTACCCAAGGACTTAGAAGGCCATATGTGGTCTTGAGGCTGCAGGTTCCCCACAAGTAGAGCGTATGAAAGATTTTCTTATATGATACAAAGATTTTTATATTCAAATGACTATTTAACACATCAAGCTTACTACTAAAATTAATAATCTAAGAAGATATTCCATCTACCAAATTAAAAATCGCTAACAAGATTATATAATAACTTTCATCTTTAGGAATTACGATGTTAACTTGTACTTTTTTTTAAATGATAATAGCTGAAGTCTGGGATAGAGAGTTTGACCCAGTCATGGTAATCCTTCGGACAGTTTACCGTAGAGATGTGCAGTCTGCAATGGACAGATATACCGCATTGTAAGTTAATCATATTAAGTAATATGTTAATTGGATATTACAGATTATATACTTCTGTGTATACATTTTAATTTCAGATTGTCTTATAAATTAGATATACTCATTATTAAAAGGACATTTTTAATTTGTGGGGAAGAAAATAATTATAAAGTTTTGTAATCTGTCAGAAATTGGATTTTAGATTCTTAGGCTTACAAGCCAGCAGTTTCATTTTTTATTTAACAATGAGTTTTTAATAGCATTAATTAAACAAAAATAGCAAAAATTTGCATTATATAATGTAAGATGTCAGAAGCTAAATTTTATGCTATTCTGCTTCAGAGCCAGCAGAGGAGGCACAAGTTAAGATAATAAATTCTTAGAACTTTGCTGTCATCATCAACAATGATCATCAACATTGCACAGGCAAGGGATATTTTTGCTTGTAGTTCTTGCCATTTGTACAAAAGAAAAAAAATGCAGTCTGACAAATGAGAACAGAGGAACCAAAGTTAAAACTAAGCAAATTTTATTTGTAAGCATTTAACACAGCTTAGAATGTTGGAGACTGAAAAAAATCGAATTATGAATGATGTCCTTTTAATGGAGTATTTGGTTTCCTATTTTATTATCATAGCATTCATTTTGTAATAATTATTGACATTTATTGTACTAATAATTAATTTTATAGTGTTATACAACTAGAATAATAAAACAGTTTGTAGCTTAATTTGTGCTTTTCTTTATGTGAGGGAAATTCCCAGTTTTGTCAGGAGGGCAGAGGACACACAATTAAAGGAGAGCAATTTTAGTCTTAAGTAAACATTTGTCTGGACCATAGTCACATAAAATTGAGCATAGTGAGGTATTCTTGGCAGTTTGGTAAGAAATTATAGTCATGGATGGAGATTGTCAAGGCTCAGATATGTCACAGACTGAGTAATTTGAGGAACTTTTTAAAGTTGGAACTGAAGCTTAATTCCATGAGGAAGTAGATGTAAAAATGAAAGGGAAAATGGCAAATACAGGCAGCAGTCAGGTAAAAAGAAATGTAGTTTAATTTTAAAGTTATTTTCCTTAATCAGAATCTGATTTCTTTGTTTTTCATTTTGAACATTTATCATTTAGGAATAATCTGTACACTAAAACTTCAAATTAATGTATAGTTTTAAGTAATTTGAAATCTGTAGTCATTTTCAACAGGGAGTTTACCTTTGTACTATTAGGAAAGATTCTTTATGCAGTTAATGTAAACAAGATTCAAGTAAAGTATTTAAGTGGCTTAAAGGAACAAGGCCATATTGCTTTTCTCCAAATTAGTAAAATTCTTGTTTTGAGAATTCCCGTTATCTTTTCTTTGCTTAGACCAATATTGATACATTTTTCTTGCATAATTTGGCAAAATATCTTGAAATTTTAAATTTTTGATAGGCTTATTACCTTAGTCTTATTTTGTGCTTTTTTTTCTCCCTACATCAGTCCTCTCATTCCTTTATTTTTATGTTCCTGAACACTTTTGTTTTGAATTTATTCAATAACTTTTTTTGAAATTCCTGCCATATTCCTTGGTAGCAATTTGAAGATCTATTATTAAAAGAAATAGGTATTAGTTGGATTAATGTACTCTACAGATATAAAATTTCTGTTGTTTTCTAGTAGGGTAAGTTTAGATGTTTTTGGCAGGATATTTTTTTTTAGCTATTAAAATTTTGTCACATGAAAATTGAACATTATACAGTTTTTTGGGGGGGTGGTGGAGAAATGGTGAGAACTACAGTAAATATCCATCTATAAGATTAAAATGTAATGTTTGAAATGGCATTTCTTACAAAAAAAAGGGGCATCTAACTCTACCCCCATCTGCAGATTCTCTTATTTGCTGATTGGAAAAAGTAGTTATTGGTGATGAGTCAATAGGACAATCTTAGTATATTAGAGAACATCATTGGTTGTCTTAAAAAAAATCAAGAAGTTTCTTAGCCAGTAATGGAATCCTTTCAGGTTGTGGGGAAATGTTGATTATGGTAGAAAACTCTTTAAAGTGTTGAAAAATGTATTGGGTAAACTTAATTTTCTAAAATGACTTTAAAAACTGTTTTTTAATAATGTTTTTTTATTTTAAGATGGCCAAACTTTGTGATTCTTTTGACATGGGAATAAATGTTAGTGTTTGAGATCATCTAGGCCACCCCCCTTATTTTAAAAAAGAGTAATGGAGACTCTTCAAGGTTAAGTTGTTGAAGTTTATGCAACTAGTTATTGGCAGAGTAGAACTAGAACCCAGGTTTTTGTCCTGAAAGTCCACTGTCCTTTCCAGTTTACTATGCTACCCTATACTTAAGAAATTGGCCAGATTTTTTACTAAGCTAGTGTTTATAATATTATAAGAAATAGTTAGAATTGTTACATATTTCTGTCAGCTTTTAAAAGTTTTTACAAATCACACAAAATCTAAACTCTAGTTTTTTTATATATTTACTGTTACACTTAATGAAAAGAAATGCTATCCAGCTTTAAATTTTGGTATTTCCACTACCTCTTGAAGTGAAGGTTGATAGTTGTGCTATATTTGAAAACATGATATATGTTTGCGTGTATTAGAACTTTTTGAGTTTCAAATAGTCAATGATTAAGTGTTAACTTTGAATGTTGTTAGATTCCTCTAGTGTTCATCTCTTCATTGCATTATTTCATTAATGCTTTTGAAATGAGGGGTCAAAATGATGTATAATATACTATTATGGACAAATACGAACTTATAATCTTTATTTTTAGAACATTTTATTAAGTCAGGTGCTGTTGACCTAGAGGATATTAAAAAAAAAACTGGAAGCATTTTCCCCCTTATTTTTTACTTTAAAGTAATTAGATTTATAAATATTTGTGATAGAGCTACTTCACAAAATCTTACTCTCATAACTCTTTGTGACCTGGAGGTGACTCCAGGTTCCCAAAGGGTAATGGCAGTGAAGCACAAGCTCTGGAAGGTTCTACTGTGCTGGAAAGGTATTCTGGGGCCCTGGTAACAGACTATGTCTGCTCTCTCTGAGGACAGTACAGAAGCAAATTCTACAAAGCACTTGGTAAGAGTATCAAAATTAAATCATCAACCATTTTGATTCTCAGTGACTTTAGTACATAGAGGAGGATGTTGAGGAATATTAAGAATTATGGTTTAGGAGTCAGAGATGAGAGCAGTTGACAATATCATGCCAATCGAATATAAGTTTCTTATGAGTAGGGATTGTTTAGTTTCATTCTTTGTATTTATATTCTTAGCAACTAACATAGTGCTGTTGCAGCAATTCGGCTAGCAGCTGCTGTGGGGATGAAAGACCAACACAAGCCCAACAACAAGAATGCTGCCAGCACAAGTTCTTTTGATCTGCTTTACTAAGGAAAGTAGTGTTAAGGGGTTAACAATCTTATTTCAAACCAACATACAAATATCATTCACTTAGTTCAAGGGAAAAAGCCAGCACCCTGAATGTCAGAGCAAATACAAACAAATTACAAACATACATTATAAACAGACCAAATACAATTCATAGTTACCAAGAAACATCAACATCTGGATGAGCCAGGAGGCTCTTGGCTGCCCCGAGTCCCATGCCTCCAGGAATGAGAGCCTCAGGCAAATAGCTCTCTTCTGTCTTTTTATACAGTCCCTAACTGTCATCAAACGTCATCTGAGGGACCAGAACTCAGGCTCCTACTATTGGCTGTGGTCTTAGCAATTCCCCTTAGGAGCCTGAGGGTTTCACGCCCACACAGGCTTAGCACCTAGTAGATAGGAGTTTGGGCCTGGGGCTTTGCACCTAGTAAGACTCAATCAAAGACAATTAATTTATCTTTCTAAAACAGTAAAAAAATCCCAACTTAATTGATATTACAAGTGCCTGGCACTTAGTAGGGACTAAATAAATGCTTATCAGTTGATTGATATAGCATGAATATTTTCTTTGAGAAAACATTCAGGAGGTGCTAGACAAAACAAGGACCAGATAACATCCCATTAATGAAAATGATTTTATTTTAATGAATAGGAAATCACTTGGACTAGCTTGTATTCATTCTATATATACTTCTACATGTACACATTGTTTCCCGCATTAGAAAGTAACCTCCTTGAGAGCAATGACTGTTTAACCTTTGTTTTTGTATCCCCAGAACAGAGCTAGTAGATTTTTAATAAATGCTTATTGATTGGGAAGCATTTTTGAATCATCTGATGAAATTAGACTGTCACCTTTAAAGACTTTAACAGTCTCTCTTCCACCTTCATTTTCCTCTTAATTTCATTTTCCTCTTTGTTTTGTACACTGTGGTTCCAATCAAACTGGCCTCTTAACTTTTCCTCATAGCGGACATTCCATCTCCTGCCTCTGTCCTTTTGCATAATGATTTCTCATGTCCCATTTTTTTTTTTTTTTAATCAGTCAGGGTTAAGTGACTTGCCCAGAGTCATACAGCTAGTATTTCAGGTTGGATTTGAACCCAGGTCCTTCTGACTCCAGCACCATTGCTCTATCCACTGCACTACCTAGCTGCCCCTGAGTGCACACATTCTTAACCTGTGCCTCATGGCTAGCTTTCTCTAGCTTCCTCAAATAACAGCTCAGGGCCTACATACAAGGCTTTTTTTTAAAATTTTTTTTTTAAAATTTTTAGTTCACAACACTCGGTTCTACATAATTTTGAGTTCCAGATTTTCCTCCCTCCCTCCCCCTCTCCCTCCCCAAGACAGCATGGAATCCCATATAACTTCCACGTATAACTTCGCATTGAATTAATTTACACACTAGTCAAGTTGTGGAGAAGAATCATGACCAATGGAATGAATCATGAGAAAGAAGAAACAGAACCAAAAAAAAAACCACAACCCAAAAACAAAAACAAAAGAGAGAAAAAAACAAGGGAGGGAAGAAAAGGCGAGCATGAAGTGTGCCTCAATCTGCATTCATACTTCATAGTTCTTTCTCTGGATGTAGATAGCATTCTCCATCGTGAGTCCTTTGGAGTTGTTTTTGCACCTATACAAGGCTTTTCTTGCCCCTTACCCCTGATTTATTTGTAGCTTTTTCCTGTTTGGTTTGCTTTGTTTCAATTTGTAAATACTTTTCATATAGCTACTTGACATGAGATACTAAATAAGTCAGACATTAGAAATGAAACATTTCTAAAATGTGATTTCATCATCATCATAGCATTAGAATATTATAATTTCAGATGTGTAGGACTGTTGTAAATTTGT
The DNA here is from genome assembly GCF_011100635.1 of Trichosurus vulpecula. Lineage (NCBI taxonomy): Eukaryota > Metazoa > Chordata > Mammalia > Diprotodontia > Phalangeridae > Trichosurus > Trichosurus vulpecula. Next base: position 223,524,112 of record NC_050574.1, read on the forward strand.
GGTGCTGCATTCTGGATATATACCTTATTTTTATGTTTTTCCTCTTTTTAAATAAACCACCACCAGTTTGTTTTTAAAATTTTTTCATCAAAAAATGTAACTTTACTAAATCTTAATTTCTTGTTTGCATGAGAAACATCATTTAAAAAATAAAAAAACCAAAAACATGTAATTGCATATGATGTGACCAGATTGTCTTGACAGTATTTCTCTTAGCAGGAACTCTTTGTTTCTAATTCTGGGCATGGCCAGGATTTAATATTACCACAACTACTTAAAGGTTCTTTTGAGTTCTTATGGATATTATAGTCATTTTAAATTGAAGTTTATGTTTTTCATCTTGTTCAAAGTACTGAAAATTTCTAACAGAAAATAATATTGAAAATATCTTCAGTAGGATTATTTTTCTTGTGTAAATGTTGTGTTGTCCTAGTAGAACCTAAGCACCTTAAGGGAAGTGTTAATTTAATATCTGAAAAAGAGAAATTTGAGATGCAAAGCTTCCTAGTATAATGATTTATTTGCAAGGCTGGCAGTCACCAAATCAGATTTACTGACTCCTCAGTAGTCAGAGACAAAGGAGTGATTTACAGAGCATATTTTTATAACAGAAAAAGTGGAATTAGCAGTCTTAGGAAACTTGGTTGAATATAATTCAATTGGACAAAGCAAGTCATCTGACTAATTTACTTTGCTGGGACTTTCCTAAAACAAATTGTTGCTATTGCCAACATTTGGAGGGTGGGCATGTCAGAGGCATAAGGGGGAATTTCTAGGTCGAGACAGCTATTAAATTTGATATTCTGTTGGATTAGGGCCTGTGTCTATCACCCTGTTTAAGTGGGATTGCTTTAGAAATCTTGCCCCACAGCAGTAGCATTTGCAGTTAGAAGTGTTGCTTTTTAAAGGACACGTAGATTGACTAATAGTTTTACTAGAAAGACTATCTTATTTCAGGGAGCTCAAGAAAAGGGGAACTTACCCACTAAGACTAAAAGAGAGCTTAACCTTTAGAAAGAGTCTTAGAATAACGTAATCCTATGAATATTTTATCCCTACAGAGCTATATGTGTACTCTAAATTATCAATCAATAAATAATATCTGCTAATAGAGCCTTATCAATTGATTTATTCCTTTAGCAGGAATGTTGTGTTCTTGTGTTTACATTCCCAGTGCCTTCTCCGTAGTAGGCCCTTAATAAATGTTTATTGAATTCGAACAAAAAATAGATAAGCTGTTGATGCTGTAAATTGGGAAATAGATGAAGAAAAATATTGACACCAATGTTGATAATTTCATACAGAAGTCTAGCTTATGAAAATGAATTACCACAGTGAGGAGATTAAAAAACCTATATGCCAACTATTAGTATGTACTTTTTCTCATTTCTAAGCAGGGAAAGATGGCAGTTGGGGACAACATCAAGTTAGAATACAAATTCATTTATAAAATCTCACAGCAAAGGATGTTGAAAGATTATAAACAGTTTTGCCTGATTAAATTTTGAAAAGCAAAGGAGAGAAAAGCAGTTTGGAGAAAGCTTGATGAGACATCCAGCTAAGCAAAGGCATCTCAAGGACATTGAAAAATGAAACTAGAAAGAGGATGAAAAAAAAGGAAAATATCTGTAAAGATTTCTTATCACAGACTCTTCTTACCATCAAACATAAACTATCACATTTGAACCCTAATATCACAATTTTAGATGTTCTTTTATAGGGAAGTAGAAATGACACTGAAGAAAATAAGGGCAAAACAGCTGAATCTCAGGGACAACTCAGGGTTGGGATTTGCAAGCTTTCAGTGCTCCCAGAGTGGTCTGATCTAGGGTAAAGTCAGATTGTTGTCCTCCTGATCTGAACTTTTGCAAATTCCTGACCTGGGTTCAGGTCTGGGCAACAGGAGTTTGGGCATTCTCTCTTGGAGTTTAAGTAGCCTGCTTTTAGAGTCAGTCTTTGCCATCTGGAACACTCTTCTCATTCAGAGTTCCTTTTTGGGCTGAGATTTCTATCATGGTTATTTTGCTTCAGGCTTTACATGGAGGCATAGGCTGAAACTGAAATCTCCCTCTGTTCCTGGAGTCTGACCTATACCACTGCTGCTTACTTCTGAACCTGCTTCTTACTCAGTACGTAGCCTAAGATCCAGAACCACTCCTAGCCATCCTCAGTCCATCTTGAATCTGTGACTTGGAACTGGGTAGTGAGCTACTGAGCTGTTAGTTGGTATCCGTGTCTGCACTTTACACAAGTTTAGGCCCTGCCATGCCAGAATCTCTGAGATTCTGGGAACTTACCTTGCCTTAGTGCACAGCTTCTTCGTAGGCTAGAGACCTCCTAGATCACATGCCTTTAGGCAGACTTTCATCTCTAGTGTCATCAAACCTCTGCTTGTCTGTGCCAACTTGGGCCTGACAAATGATAAGACAAAAGAAGATTCGCAATGATTTTTTTCCTTAGATTTTTCTGATCAGGATTTAATATGGTATATTTTTTAGATTTATTTGTAGGATTTTGGGGGTGGCTGCTTACAATATTTCCTCCTGCTATTCCACCATCTTGGCTCCACTGCAGTGGCTTTCCATTTGGTTTTCCTGACTCAGTTCTTTTCTTGCTCTGATCCATAACTCATACAACTACCAAAATGATTTTCCCAAAGTATCAGTCTATTCCAATATAGGATGAAAAGCAATCTCCTCTATTTGGCAGTTAATGCTTTTAAAAAACCCTGCCTCTTTTTCTTTCAAGTTTTTTTTCACAAATTCCTTCCCTCCTTACATGCCATAGTCCACTCATGCTGGCATGTTTGTTGTTCCTTACACATAGTGCTCCCTATTCTGCTTTTGTGCTCTTGTCCTGTATGCCTTCCCTGCTTGGGATGCTCTCCTCCACTTCCACCTCCACGTCCATCTCTACCTCCTTCTACCTCTACCTCTTAGAATCTCTCTCTTCCTTCAAAGAGCAGCTCCAACATCACCTAGAATGTAAATTTCTTGAGAAGCAGGGATTATTTCATTCTTGATTCTTAAAAATTATTTCTTGATAAATTAATTGATTTCAAAAGACTTCTTTAAGATGGTGGCACATTAGCAGAGTCTTGAAGGCAGCCAGGGGTTCTAAGAGGCACAAATGGGAAGGGGATCTGTTTCAGGTATGATGGAAAGTCCATGTAAAGGCATGGGAAGAGCTAGTCCTTGAGAATGAAAGTAGGATGCTAGGTAACAAGGAAGACAAACGAGAGCCAGGTTTCTGTTAAATTCAGGAATTTGAAGGAATGTTGGTTGAAAAGATTGAGGGTATGGGGAGCTTGTAGGCAATTGAGTAGGTGTTTGAGAGGAAAGTTTAGTATACTAGGTGATGGGGTGAGCTTGGATGAGTAAGGCTCCAAACCTGCTCTTCCTTTGAACTTTCCTATTCTGTTTAGGGAACCACAGTCCTTTTAGTCAGTTAGCTTTTTCAACTTTGGAATGATCTTTACTCTTTCTTAGCCTCACTCTCTATATCCATTCATTTCCCAGATATTAATTATACCTTTTCAACATCTCTTGTAACTCTCAACCTCTATTCTGCTGACCCTTTTAGAAGTGAGAGGGGCTGATTGGGATTGACAAACTAGTACAAAAGGAAGTAGTTTACTGCCACTTGTTCCTTGGATAGAACTAAATTGGTAGTGGTAGAGCTATGAACTATTGGTCCAGCTGTTTTGGAAAGCAGTTTGGAACTATGTCTAAAAAGTCACTAAATTGTGTGTATCATTTGACCCAGTGATAACACAATTAGACCTACAACTCAAAGAGATTTAAATAAGAGAAAAATTATTAATATATGCAAAAATATTCAGGGCAGCTCTTTTTGTGGTGGCAAAGAATGGGAAACGAAGGGATGCTCATCAGTAGCGGAATGACTAAACAAATTATAGTGTATGAATGTAATGGAATACTGTTGTGTTGTAAGAAATGATGAAAGGGATGGGCTCAAAGAAATCTAGGAATAATATCAACTAATGTACAGTGAAGAGAATAGAACCTGTAGAACAATTTATACAATAATAACATTGTAAAGAAAATGACTGAAAGACTTAAGAACTCTGTTCAGCACAATGATGAATCATAATACCAGAGGAACCACAATGAAATATGCAACTCCTGACTGAGAGGTGATGGACTCAGTGTATAGAATTAGACATATTTTTGAAATATGGCCCATGTGGGAATGTTTTGCTTGTCTGTGTATATTTGTTATAAGGGTTTTTCTTTTTCTTTTTTTTATGGGTCAAAGATGTGGGAGAGAGGGAAAATAAATTTGTAATTGAAAAACTTTTTAAAGAACAACTAAACTGATGGATCACTTGCAGAGTTGATCCTTTCAAGTATTTGGTAAATAATTTAGAACCTTGGTAGTAAAGTGTGCATATTTACGTGTGTTTAGTCTCTTTAAGGTTTGCTGGGGTTTTTTGTTTGATTGAAAGTATAGGACCTTAGGTCTCTGTGTTCCAGTCTTCTAGTGTCTGGTTGGGGAAGGAATTTGGGGTTAGTTATAGATGGCTGGCATATCTTTTTTATCATCTTGTTACTATTAGGATAGTCTTATATTTCCAAAGCTTTCTGGGAGGTCTGGGTTCCATTTCCACTTCTGACACAGATTGATATTTTTTCCAGTATGTACCTTTAAAAAGTACCATATACCCAACAGGTATTTAAATAATGTTTGCTGAATTGAATTCTTAATTGGCGATTTTTAATTGTTACTTTCTAGTAATTGGAGAGAATGTTAAAAATTGGTTGGGTAAATAGGATTTTAGAGCTCAAAGAGACTTCGGAGATCCTAGTCCAGTACTCTTTATTTTACAGTTGAGATACTGATGATATTGTTCAGTAAGAAGACTTTATATTATAGTATATTGTGTGAAAACCTCAGGGACTTGTTTAATGTTCCACCAGTGAAAAGCTAAGATCCAAACTCAAATCCCTATTCTACAAATCTAATTCTTATTTTTAATAAAGTACATCATCATTTTATACCAGCAATATTATATTTGTTGATGTGTGTTGGCTTCTTTGGAATAAAAGAAAAAAAGACCAACTTTATTGATATATACATATATACATGCAAAATAACTTGGTCTCTGTAAGTGATATTAGAAACAATATTTCACAACTTGGAGCTTATAAGTGATTTATATAGGAACATTAAATGCATTTGAGTATTTTTTGAAAGAGCATGTTACTGTTGTAGCACAAGAGATGTACAATGTACCTTCTTCCTTATTTCAACTGCTTGGCACTCAGTACTGCTTTATTTTCCTTACCCTCATTCTCTTCGTTCATTTTATTGGACTTCTATTCATCTTTCCATCCTCTAGCTTGCTCTGCATTTCACTTTAATTAATATTGGTTGCTCTGCTATGTGTGATTGCTCTTCTTCCTCAACTGCAAGGGGTCTAATATTAACCATGGAGAAAGTGGATCCTGCATTTCCTACAAGCTGACTAATTTTGATATTAATGTTTTAGGCTCTGGTTTAAATGCAATTTTAATCCAGTTTTTATCTTGTGTTATTTCTGCAGTTTAAAACAGAGTGGAAAATTCCCTGGAAACCCTTGGCCTCCCTACAAGAAAAGAACACCTCTGCACCCCAGTTACAGAGGTCTCATGCGACTTTTGCATTGTAAAACTTTACACATTGTCCTGTTCACATTACTTTACAAGGTATGGTAGTGATTTAAATAATAATAATAAGATAAAAATTTCATTTTTTAAAAATCGTGCTTTAAGCTAGTATTTGCTTTGTGTATGACATAATATTTAAAATTCCTAAGTCTCTCTCTCCAAATGTTCTGTCTGTCTGTCCATCTGTCTGTCTGTCTATCTATCTATCTATCTTTTAGTTTCTAAGTGTAAAAGAACAGAATAGCTGTTATCTGTGGTAGTTACTCTAAATTAATGCCTTTTCCCTTGTTAGTCAAGGACATTTATTCAGTTTCCACTGTGAGTACAAGCATGGTATATTGGATAGTTAGAGTTGAGAAGTCAGGAAGACTTGGATTCGAATCCTTTCTCTGACACATCCTGGCTGCGTATCCCCAGACAACTGACTTTTGGTGCTCCAGACAACAGTGTAATACTCTGTGTTGCTGATCTGCATTGGTAGATTAAGTTCCTTTCTCGCAGTTCCCTTCCAGATGAACCATTGATCTGGTAAAAACAGTAACAACAACAGAACAGTAACAGAAAACCATAATGTGTGGAAAGATTACTAGATATTCTGTGAGGTTACAAAGCAATAAAATAGTGAGGAGCGAGCAATCACTTAACTTCAGAAGAATGAAATAGATCACTTTCTTTGTGAATTTTGCCTACCCATCTAAAGTTTTTCTCCACTTTCTTAATGTTCCACGTTTGGTTTTGGGTTTGAATGGTAGCTAAATCGTAGGACTAACGATAGTTAGCTTTGGATAAACATCATCTTAGGGAATGTCCGAAGCCTAGTGAGTATATCATAGTTTTCTCCTGTTTAGAATCTCTCCTCAGCTTATTCAGACTTATTCAGCCATAGTTGTTTTTTTTTTTTTTTTTTTTTTTTGGTACTGAGGAAGTATGTGACAACATAGAAAAGATATAGCCATAGCCTTGGGATGTTCACAATATAATATAGGCACAGTAGTAAAGAAATGAAATAGTTATATGAGATTGGTCCCTAAAAAGTGGTCCAGTGTTTCTCTAGTTCCTTCCTAATTAGGATTTTGGTTCTTAATTTTATTTTAAAAAATTTATGCAACTTTTGTATGAAAGTTGCCATTTATTCCCTAAGATAATCAAAACTTTTTTCTATACCTGAATTTTTTACTCAGTTTTACAAGAGATTATTCTTATAATATGTATCATAGGAGAAATTAGTTTTTAAGCCCCTCCATAATATTTCCATTTAACTCTTAACATTTCATATTTAATTTAGTGGTCAATTCTTTGAAACTATCCTGAGCATTTTATTTTACAAAATTACTTAGTATAGCAATGTGCGCATCATTTTCATTAACAAAAAGTTTAAAGTGTATGTATTTGCACACCTAGAAATCTTTGATTTAGTTATAATAGCGTCACAAATCAGTTATGTCGAATATTTATTACCATAAAGGTAATTTTTTTGCAGTCTTGATTTCAAGTTATAAGATTTTAAAACTATTTGTTAATGAATGTAGTATAAGGAGAATCGCCTGGTTGGAAAGGGACCTTAAAACCATCTAGTCCAACCTAGAGCTGAGCCAAAATCTCTCCTACAACATAGTGAAGAAGTGGTGACATGGCTTCTTCTTGAAGATATCTGTTAAGCAGAAATCCACTGCCTAGTGAAAGCCCATTGCACTTTGGGATATCTTTAACTATTAGGAAGTTTCTTCTAACATCAATCCTAAATCTGAGGCTTCTGACAAGGTTTCAGTTCTGCTTTCTGATGCCAAGTAGGAAAAATCTAATCCTACTTCTACGTGACAGCTCCTTCAATATTTGAATATAGGGATCATATCTTTCTAGATATTCTTTTCTCCAGGCTAAACATTCCCAGGCCTTTCAGCCAGTCCTTTCACAGCCTTTGCCATTATTGCTTCTTTCCTCTGGATGATCTCTGTCTTTTCAAAGCCTTTATATAATGGGATCCCCATAACTGGAAACAGTACCTGGGATGTTATCTGGCTAAGGCAGAGTATACTGGGACTTTGACCTTTTTTAGTCCTGGATGTTAGTTTTGGACATTTGTCAGGAGTTCTTAACCATTAACATTAATTTAACTGTTGGTACTTATACTATTCAATATTTTTGAGTTGATACAGTGGAGCAGAAATTGAATGTATAGACATTCATGCTATGAAAGAAACCATAAAGAAAGTAGCTGTAGCTAAATGTGAAGCTGATTTGCAGGATCTCCAGAGTCCTAAAGAAAAGAATCAGCATTGTTGGTTAATCATAAATCCAAAAGCCAACAAGAAGCATAATTTTATGAGGTGTACCTACTTATTTTACCTCCCATTGCTTACAAGTATAAGCAGAAAGATATCATGAAGATAATTTGCAGTTAATGATCTGGTATTTATTGTAGAAGATGAAACTGAGAAATTATTTAAGAACTTGACAAGATCCTCCAAACTTAACTCAATATATGCCTTGACACTTGGTGACTTCAGTGAGGCTAGGAAGAGGAAATATGGGGAAAACTTCATTGGAAAATGCAGTTTAGTATCAAGCAACAAAAGAAGTCTTCTAGAAGACTGTACATCATGAGTATATCAGAAAAAGAGTTAGAAGGTGCTATATGTGGTTAGTACCAAAGTCATCACAAAAATGGAACCGTCTTTGTTTTAGCTAGGTACTAACATGTAGAATTCCTAGAGATTCAGCCATCTGTTTGCTGTCGTATCATTGACTAATCAGAATAAAGGTCGCAAGAGCAAATTAAAAAAAGGAAAAGATGAGAAGACATTGTTTGTGATTACAAAAATAAAAATGCTGATTATCACCATTTTTAGAGAACTTTAATAATGCAAAGCAGCTACAGAAGGTGAATTTTCATTAGTTAAAAATTTTTATTAAAAAGGAAATAAAATGAAGTAGCTACAATAAAGAAGCAGGAAAAAAAGCTCAGAAAAAGCTTAGCAAATATCTGATTTTGCAGAGTCAGTAAGACATAAAGGGTAAGGACAATACTTATTTCTTCAAAATTTAATTTGCAAAAATATTTTGGAGGAGGATAGTGGAAAATTATGAGCAATATGACATCATAAAATAGTAAGAAACAGTGAAGGCAGAAATCAACCTACAGAGATCATCTCAAGATTATTTAATTGATGAAACAGGATGTGGGACAACAAAAAGACACAAAATGGAACATATCTGCTGTGGTTTCTAAATACTCTGTTCTTATTAGTGATCTTAGTAGAGTACAGTACATTTTGTACTGTACTATTTCAATACCTGACATTGGGAAGTATCAGAGTGTTAATGTCCTTCCTTAGTATCATAGATGTAGAGCTGGAAAGGACCTCGCAGAGTCCGTCTGGTCCAACCCATTCATTTTACAGATGAAGAACAGAGGCCCAGAGAGGTGAAGTGACTTGTTCAAAGTCTCACACATAGAATCAGAGGCAGGGGTCTGAACCCAAGTCCTTTGATTCCAGAGCCAGTGCTTTTTGTTGTACCATGCTTACTTTTAAGAATATGAAATTAGGAAGAATCACTAGACCTGTCAAAATATATTTAAAAAGAAATCTGTACTTTGAAGGTACTCAGGAACTACTGTTTTAAACTATCTGAAAAAGGGGAAAATTCTAAAGAAATAAACATCACAGGCAATTTTTTTTTTGCCAAACCTTTTCTTAACCCCTTAGATAAAAGGCAGTATAGAAGACATCATTAACTGCTTATCTGCATTAAAAGGCAGACACTTATATAAAGCCTTTGTGAGAATGATCTCTGAACACATAAAAACTTACCATTGATACAAAAATGAAAAGGTCACAGTTAAGTTTTTATGTTTGGTTTTCTGAGGCATATGTTGTCAACACAGTCACATGATTGAGAATTCCAGAGAATATAAGATCTTTTTTCAGTATATTCTAGGTAATCATTTTTATCTAAAATCAGTTTACTGATTTTAGAAAACCATTTAACTTGGTAGAATGGAATGTAGACTTAAACTCTTTCCTCAAACAGGATATCTTCCATGCACATATTAAAATCATGTAAGACTGACAGGAGTGACCACAAAGACAGCTTTGTTTTACAGTTTGCTAAGTACCAACATTGTCAGGTATAAAACAAAGGTATATGTTCATTTAATGTGTTCACTTGTGTCATGGAGGATATCCATTTCATAGTCCAAATAAAAATGAATTTCTTACACAGTTTCTTTTCCTACAGAATTTCTTATAAAGTTCTCCAAATGACAGTTTAAAGATAGTATTTCATAAATTGCATCGGTCTTCACAATGTTATTAGGCCTTCTCAATGAAATATATAGTCATTTGAAAGAAATTGATGTAGTTATCTTCATTGGTAAAACAAAGTAAGTGAATACTTCTTGCCCAACATGAAGTTGGATGAGTAACCCCCTCGAGTCAGTCTGTCTGTCTGTCTCTCTATCTGTCTATCTATCTCTCTACCTTGAAGAGCTACTTCAGATGGATAATGAGAAAGACCTAGAACTGAATAGAAGATGAGGACACATAACATTTGGGAAATTGTCCAAAATTTTCAGTGATCTTAAGCTGTTCCTTGCCACAAAACCCATCAGTACTTTTGCATTAATACTCAGCTAGTGATGCTATATAGTTGTTAATCATAGAACACTGTGATAATGAATCAAAATTGTAGATGGCTTAGATGGCAGCACAAAGTCATGTAATAACCTAACCAGGCTGAAGCATATTACCAATGTATGATAAGTAATGTGCAAGATATATCACGGGGAAAATAAATAGGCTGTTCGTATAGCTGGAGTGAAAGATAAAAGGCATGTACCTGAAATATTACTTCTGGTACCCACAAAATGATGAAAATACCAGAGGAGGCCCTTTAGGGAATTGGGTAGATCTCTTATAGAATATTTACATGAAGACATTGACAAGAATTTCACAGAATTTAAAGGCATAGATACATGAGTTGTGTTCTACACTGGAGGAGGAAGTGCTCACACAATGAGATCACAGATCCACTAATATACATAGTACAAAAATTAATATGTAAATTAGCATGAACTAAACTGAAAAGTATGCTTTTCTGCACTAGTAACCTCAACATTGTTTTTCACCCAGCTTCTTTGACGCACTAATAATTTAATGTTGTTCAAATATGATATTGAATTGAATAGTATTTTTTAAGTATAGAATTTCTAAATAAAGTAGAATTTTCTAATGGATACTATGTAATTCATGGATATATATTGATAAAAAGCAAAAATTGGGTCTAGATTCTTCTGCATTTGTCAGCATTTTATACAATCTTGGGCAAGCAAACCTTTTGCACTTTGCTTCAGGGTTTTCATTCACCAAATAATTATAGCCTTATTTACCCATCTGATAGGACTGGTATGAGGTATGACATTTGGAATATGTAAAACAGTATTTTTTTCCTTTTTTAATAAAAGATTTTGATGGACCACCAAAATCTGTCAGAACATGTCCTCTGTATGGTTTTGTACCTGATTGAATTAGGGCTTGAAAATTCACCGGAAGAAGAACCAGATGAAGAAGTAAGTACTTTCATATACTTAAAGCAAATTGGTAATAAAGATACTGCATGTTTAATTAGGACTATTTGAAAAATAAGAAGGGAACCTAGCAAATTCCTTCTGTAATATAAATGTTGTCTTGATACCAGGAAGAGTTCAAACAGAGAAAGAAAGCTATAGAACAATATCCTTAACGAACATTGATACAAAAATCTTAAATAAAACATCAACAAGGAGACTAGAACAACCAGAACAACAAAAAATACCATATCAAGGATTATAGGAAATAGCTTTTGATAAGATACAATATCCATTATTGTTTAGAAAGCACAGGAATAAACTGATCTTTCCTTTATATAAACGGTGTCTATCTAAAATCAAAACCCAGTATTTTATCTAATAGTGATAAACTAGAGGTCTTTCCAATAAAATCCAGGGGTAAAGCAAAGATGTCCATTTTCTCCATTACTATTCAATATAGTACTAGAAATGCCAAGTATATCAATAAGGCAAAAAAAAAAAAAAGAAATTGGGAGCATAGTCATAGACAAAGAAGAAACAAATTAATTTTTTTGCAGATGATATTATGCTTTACATAAAAAATCCTAGATTGTCAACTAAAAATTAGTTGAAATAATTTCAGGATATAAAATAAATCCACATAAAACATCGGCATTTCTATTACCAACAAAACTGCAAGAAAAGATAGAAAGAGAAATTCCATTTAAAATAATTACAGATATATTCTTTGAGGAGGTGACCAATGGATATTTCTATTCTGCCCTTCTGATTCTAAGACATCTAGTCAAATTTCTTGAAATTGAGTGTCTAGGCTCTTTTTTTGTTCATGGAGTTCAGATACTCCAGTGGTTCTCAAAGTTTTTCTCCCCAATCTGCTTTCCAGGTTAGTTGTTTTTGCTATGAGATGTATTCTACATTTTCTTTTTTTTCATCCTTTTGACTTTATTTTAACATTTTTTGTTGCCTGTTGTATTCATTGTCTTCTGTTTGGTCCATTTAATTTTCTGGGAGTTTGTTGATTGGGCAAAGTTTTGTACCTCTTGCAAAGTATTGATTCCTTTCCCTTTTTTTCCTCAAGTGCTCTGGTCTCATTTGTAGGAGAACATTTTAAAACTCTTTTAAAAAAAACTGTTATCTCTTTCAGGAGTAATAGTTGAGTTTGTGCCCATGCTATTTTTCACTGAGGCACTGATTACTTATGGGTGTGTTAGAGTCATCCTCTTCTTGTGAGTTTCTGTTTTGAGTGTTCTTGCTATTGCTCATTATGGTGCCATTCTTCTAGCAATTTCCTGACTTTGGACTTGATATTAGGGACAGACTCTGCAGCACTTCTAGAGGGAAATTCTGGGTTGGTCCTCCTGCTGCTTTGTTGTGTTATTCCAGGATCTCAGGTTGGAAACTTGTTAGCTTTCAGTGCTTCCAAACTGGTCTTATCCATTGCAGAGTCTGATTGCTGCCCTCTTTGTTTGAACTCTTCATGTTTCTGACTGGGGTTTGGGTCTGCAAGAATATATTGCTGCTGAACTTTTCCCCTATTAGCTAATTGAAAAATTTTGTTAGTTGAAAGAGACAAAATTGTAGGCTCCCTTCTTTCTGAGATTCCTGCCCTGGCTATTCCTCTTCTGAGCAAAATTCTGGAAGACTTCTCTTCTGAATTTGGGGACTTAGTCACACCACTCCTGCTGGCTTCTGAACTTCCTCCTCTCTTGGTGTGCTGTGCAGGGTCTTCCTGCTGGGAGCACTATCCTCATATGCAGGTCTCCTTATTTCACCCAGGATTTGTGACCTGGGACTGGATAGTGCATGACAAAGCTGCTAGTTTGTGCCTATCCCCATCACAGTGCCCCCATATGCATCTGGGGTAGCTTGATAGAGCTCTGGAACCTCTTTTTGCTGTGGAGCACAGTCTCTCCATGGATACAAGAGTGCTCTTCTTTACTTCATCCACAATGTCCTCAGACCTCCCTGTCTGTCTCCCTGTGCTGAGCTAGCTTAGCATTGCTGAGCTGGACAAATGACTCATTGTGACATTTTCTTGATTTCCTCATCAGGATTTGATGTGGTATATTTTCTAGATGTGTTTGGAGGAATTTGTGGACTGGATCTCATCACGATGCTTCCTGTCACTCTGCCATCTTGACTTCAGTTCATACCATTGCTTTCTTCCTACCTTTCAGACACCTGTCTGCCTTGTTGTATCATCATCAATGCCTTGCCACTGAGTGTAATCCAAAGCATAGTCCTAGGCCTTCTGCTATATCGTTTTCATACTGTCTCACTTGATGATTTCATTAACTGCCATGGATTCAATTGTCATCTCTTTTCACATGATTCCCAGTATCCAGCAGTAGTCTCTCTCCCAGTGTCATATCACAAATTGGATATTTTGAACTGGATATTCTATTGGCATCTCAAACTCAATTATATCCCAAAATAGAGCTCATTCTTTCTCCCCTGACCCCTTTCAAATTTCTTTCTATTTCTTTTTTTAGTCACCCAGGTTGACAACCTAAGTGTTATCTTTGACTTTGCTGTCTTGCTAGCCCACAATAAGTTGCCAATTCTTGTTGTTTCTTTCTTCACAGTGTTTCTCACATATGTCCCTTTCTCTCCCTCACAAAGCCCATCACAATTCAGACCCTTTTTACCTTTTGCCTGGATCATTGCAGTAGTCTCTTAATTGGTCTCCTTGCCTCAAGTCTCTATTCCAATCCATCTTTCGTATAGCCATCATTATTTTCCAAGTGTGTGTCGACCATTCCTCCCTTCCTTATCTCCTACTCAGTAAATTACAGTGGATCCGATTTTCCTCCAGGATCAAGTACAAATTGTGTTCAGTATTTATAGCTCTTCACATTTTAGCCACAATCTACCTTTCCAGTTTACACATTACCCATCTCCACATATTCTGTGTTCTAGTCAAATTGGTTTCCTCTTCCTCTAATACGATTCTTGATGTCCTGTCTTTGTATCTTTGCACTGGCTTTCCTCTGTACTTAGATGGCTTTCCTCCATTTTGGAATCCCTGATTTTCTTCAAGGCTTATCTTTAGTTCTCCCTTTTGTATTAGACTTTTCCTCATCTTTCCAACTACAAGCAAATGCCTTCCCCTCCAGGATTACCTTTTATTTGCACTTTGTATGTATTTTATATATACCTCCATATATACTTTTTGTTGTCCAAGAATGTAAGTTTCTTGAGGGCAAGAAAGTGTTTTGGTTTTGTCTTTTTTTATATCTCTAGTCTATAATATAGTGCCTGGCATTTAGTAGATACTTAATAAATGATTTCTTAAATGAAAAAATTTTTAGCTATTAAGAAAGGCCTTCTCAAATTATACCAGACAATTTGGTTGGCCTAGATTGACTTGTTGTTATGTATCCAGAAGTAATAAAATATAATTTCTCTTAAAATATCTAATTTAGATTTTTGGCCAACATAGACTGGTCTGTTCAATTTTTCTTAATGAGCAAGATTTGTATATATTTTGAGTTGTCAGCCATAGTTAAATTTTAGAGTGATATTTATGGGTTTTTTTGTTTCATTTTTTGTTTGGACCTATGATTTCATTGGTTCAAAGAGTTGTATGGAAACTCTTTTCACTGATGTTGATAGGCAGCTTGTCTTTAACTTCCTGAGAATTAGAAAGTTTCCTGAGGTTCTGAGATTAAATGACTTGTACATGGACTTAGAGCTAGGAGGAATTTAACCAAGGTCTTCTTAACTCTAATTTCAGTCTTCTCTCCACTATGCTGGTCCTTTCCTATGTATATATTTCTACATCCATATGTATACACATATACAATGGCTAGTCAGAAAATATTTATTAAATGCTTGCTATTTGCCAAGCACTGAATTAAATGCCTGGGATACAAAGAAAGGCCAAATACAGTCCCTTCCTTGAAGGAGCTTCCAATCCAGTGGTGAAAGAAAACAAAAAAAGAATCTGAATAGCATTGGGAAGGTACCTTGTGCAGGGGCATGATGGAGAAGTATAGGGGCATGCAGCCTTGTGGCAACTGAAGAGATGGCTGGCCTGAAACCTTCCTTAAATGGAGGTTTTGGGAGAAGCTCTCCATCCTCCAGTCAGAAGGAAATAGGAGCAAAGAGTACTGAAGAGGTGTGTTTCAAGACTGAAATGATCTTCAGGATGAAAAGGTCCCTGGGGCATGATGGAAAAGTCCAGAGAAATATAGCCAGGTGGTTGTCTTTGTGATGTAGTATTGTTTGATGTTTGAAATGGATAAACATTTTAAAATACTTTTTAACAGGTCTTCAGGAACCCAGCAACTGATTATCTGTTTTGTTAATTGTCTTGGCCCATTGCTTTGCATCTTCTATCTACCTGATTGTAATATTTATATTTTAGGAACCTGTGGGTGGACAAGAACGCTGCCATGACAGTTGGTTTCCTGGTAGTAACTTAGTATCCAACATGAGGCACTTTATTAATTATGTGAGAGTGAGAGTTCCAGAGACAGCTCCAGAAGTGAAGAGAGAGCCACCTGCAAGTACTAGCTCTGATAGCTTTGCTTCTACACAAGTAAGTGTGAAAGAAACCTTACTATTTTGATGGTTCTCACAAATTCAGTGACATGTAGCTGATGCTTTGTCTTGTGTCATGGAGCTAGTAGATTTCTCTCTAATCCTGCCATAGCTATGAGAGAAAATATGCTTCCTTTTATCTTTGTGTTGCCTTTCATTCCACAAACACCTGTCACGTCCTTTCTCATGAATCTTTTTCCTTCAATTGCCAGAGTTCAAGACGGCCCAAAGTCCTTCAAAGAGAGGTAGTTTTGTGTGCTTTTTGCATTAACTAGCAACATGACTTTAAATGGAAATGAAAAAATTCCGTGAACTTTCCATTTTCTTAATGCAGGCTAAACATCTTTTTCTTTTTTAAATGTTTTAATTTGTAGGTTTTCATAATTTAAAGATAACTTCACATTATAGAATTTTAAAATAACACTGAACTCTTTGACATTTGTCTAGGGTTTTTCTATTAGTGTTAGTGGGCTGTTGAAACAATTTTAGGCTTGCTTTGCATTTGGGCTTTTAAAAATAAAAGATCATTATAGACATTACTAACATCTTTAAAAAGATTGAATGTATAGTTTCCTTCTGAATAAACTTATCCTTTAATTTCTTGTAGCATGCCTGTTTGAAATTACTAATAAGTTATTTTGCCTCCTTGGAGGTCAGTTTAACTTTGAGTAAAATTAAGCTTTAAATGATTGATAATGAGTTGGGTAATTACTACATTTGAGCTTTTGTAAATGAAAGAACAATTAAGTTTTTGCCTGTGATATTTAATGAAAAAGACAGTAGTGGGAAAAATATCTTACCATAGGACTTTTAGTATTTTAGATACTCTTTAGCTTAGGTGTTCTCAGCCTCAAAATTTTACTCAAGGATAAGGGAACATTGAAAATTTTCATTGTGTAGAATGGTCCATTCATAAAAAACATTCATTTGCCATTTGATAGCAGGACTGGCTTTGTTGTTGTTGTTTTTCCTTTTGATTACTATATCAGAATATTCAGATAATAGGAAGCAGAGCTGTTAGTCATGTAGGACTGAAATTCACTGCTGTTAACAATTGAATGTTTTAGGCATTCAAATTGTTATCTAGGACTGGATCATGAACCTTATGTTTGAGTTTTAAAATGCTCAGGGAAATTGCACACTTGGGACTTATTTGGTAGTGTATTTTGCCAGAGAGGTAGTATGCTGTAGTTGGTAGAGGAGCCTTTGGAGTCAGTAAGACTAGTGTTCAAGTCCTGTTTCTGATACTTACTGGTTGTGTGATTGTGGGCAAATTACTTCTCTGATTCTGTTTCTTTATCCACAAAATAGAGGGGTTGGATTAGATGGCCCTCAAGGTCTTTTGCAGCTATAGCTTTTTGGTTCTATGACCAAAACATTTGTTTATGGTTACATATTGAGGTGACTTAAGTCTGTTATTTATTCTAACGGAAGAGTGTACATCTTTTGGAAGATTACTATGAAAAATAATATCTACTATGCCTTAACATATTACAACCTCAAGTAACTTTGGAACAGTCTTTATGTTAGCACTAAAAACATTGCTTCAAACCAACTTGTATCTTAATAGAAAGATAGGTTTAAGAATTAATTTTGGTTTTAATGAATCAGTTCGAACCTTTTGAGATAAGTCAGATGACCTAGAGAAATAGTTAAAATTAAGTATCCTAGTCCTTTAAATAAAAAAGTAATAATTTGATGCACTAAGTAGACAATATTTTTCGTCCTTCCTGTTGATTAAATTATTACTTTTAATAGTATTAGAAGTAATTGTCCATAGTATTTTTTCCAGTTTAACATTCTCTAAATCTTACAGTTAATCAGTATTGATCTTAGATATGTTGTCTTTAAAAATTCTGAAATCTAAGAAATTCTAAATTGTAAGACATACTAATCTTCTAGTAAAAAGTCAAGTATTCAAGATTCTTGCTAAGTGTAGAGAAAGATGCCTGTTTTTTTCCTTCATGTACTGGTAATGAATTTATTGGAAGCTCTCTCTGATTGTAGTTACAATCAAGGTAGAGATTTAGAGGCTGTAGAAATTAAATGAGATCATCCCAGAAATCATACTTCTAAGTTTACATTCTTGCCTATAGAAAGGTTAGACAGAACCTATTTTATTAATTAAATCCTCTAAATTTGTAGTAATAATGGTATCTTCCTCACAGGGTTATTTGTAAGGATCAGATGCAAACTGTAAAATGCCTTACAAATGTTAGCTATTAATATTGCTAAAGATCAATTACACAAATTACAGAGAGCTTATTGCCAGTATCATTCTTGTTTAAATTATGGAAAGTAAAAACAGAGAATAAATTGATGTAAGGGTAAGCGGCTCTTTCATTTTTCTTTCCATACACATAAATGACATCAAATAGAGGGGAGCTAGATATCTTATCTTTGCCAATTTTACTAACAGATTTCCTGATGTGACATTTTATTCAGTTGCTACAGTTGATTTGAGCTTCTATTAGAGTTAATATTACTCCCCAAATAGATCAAACAAAAATCTAATAATCATAGTTGAAACATTCAAGAACTAGTTTTGAAATGGTAGTCTATTTGACGGTGCCCTGGAAATTTCAAGAAAGAAAAAGTTTGGGTGAAAGACATTTTTTGAAAATTTGGCTTAAAATAACTTACATTTTAAATGTTTAAATAAAATGCAAACCTTCAAAAACTTTCAGATTGATTTTCTGTCTCATAGCTATGAACCTAGTCATTGATCTCTTTTGGTAAATGACTTATTGAAGTGAATCACTTTCTTACATCATATTTTATTGGGAATTAAATATGGCTGAGAGCTGTATGTCAAGGACCACATAATGTTTCATGAGAAATAGAGTCAGATGAAGGCAAAGTTATAGTTAGCACAAATAAAATTTTTGTGTGTAAACATGTATTGCAGAAAGGTTAAAAAAATTAGTGTTTTAGACACACAATATCTATTCTTTGGAGTGTATACTCTTTTTTGTTTATACTTAGAATGAAACAATGAAATTTCTTTGGAAAATGAAGAAAATATTTGTAATAATTAATATACTTTAAAATACTTAGACATATGTAAAAAAGACTGTAGACATTCCCTTAAAAATTAAAACTGATGCTTTAAAAATTGATTGCTGAATAATTTATCTTGTTCTTTTTCCTCCTTTTTTTTTTTGATAGAATTCAGGTACAGCTCAAGTTTTCAGCTTAGTAGCAGAACGTAGAAAGAAATTTCAAGAGATCATTAATCGTAATAGTGGTGAAGCAAATCAGGTGGTTCGTCCCAAAACATCAAGTAAATGGTCTGCTCCTGGTTCAACTCCACAGTTAACTACAGCTATTTTGGAAATCAAAGAAAGTATATTATCTTTATTAATCAAACTTCACCACAAACTCTCAGGAAAACAAAACTCCTACTATCCTCCCTGGTTAGATGATCTAGAAATTTTAATCCAACCAGAAATTCCTAAATACTGTCATGGAGATGGCATGACTGCAGTAGAGAGAATTTTGTTAAAAGCTGCATTGCAAAGCAGATTAAACAAGCGCATTATTGAAGAAATATGTAGGAAAGTGACCCCTCCTGTACCGCCAAAAAAGACCAGTTCAGCGGAGAAGAAGACTTTGGATAAAGAAGAAAGGTAATATATTTTAAACTTTAAAAACGTGTGGCAGGAATTTCAAAAGTGATTGCAGGCATATTAAATTTTAGATAAATATAAATGGAAGTAATTATTATAATATGGGTTTTATTTATTACTATTTTGTTTTGATTTTTCTGGACTGACCATCTTCATGTCCCAAATTTATCAGCTAACTTCAGGGCACAATTTAATTTTAATTTAATGATATGGCTGTAGAATTTGGCATTTGTTCTGCTTCATCTCTTCCATTCTCTTGTCCTTAAAGATCTGAGTTAAGTGTATAAAAGATATAATAATGATAACAATACAACAATTATCATTTACATAGTGTTCTAAAATGTACAAAATGCTTTGCTTCCTTTCAACAATCCTGTGAAGTAGGGAATAATTATAATTTAGTAAATGTAGATGGTAAGACCTATAATTTGTTGATTATTACCTAAAACAATCAATAATAGTAAGAGTGACCTAGTGAACTATGGGAACTGTAATTATAAAGACCCATTTCCTGTTTACAAACCAGTGATTGATTTATTGGAAAACTACTTGACTACTTGTGTTCCTTCTCTCTCTAGGGGCCAATATAGTAAAGATAACCTTGTAGTGATTAGCTAATATATTCAGTACTATGTATTTTTAAAATTAAGGATTTTATGGAAATATAGTTTGCAGTTTTTATTGATGTATGGCTGAAGTAACCCACCTTGCTATCCTAAAGATAATTTGCATTTTTGAAGAGAAAGTTTCAGCTGTAGCAGTAAGTAATTTTGTAACCCCTCGAAACATCCTAATTTTGTAGAGTTTATTCCTTTATTTAAGAGGAATGGGTACCAATCTTCCTGATGAATATACAGGAAACAAATTCCATAACATTTTAAAAGTGTACAGATTTTCTTCAGCTAAGATGCCATAAAGCAGTCATCTTCTAATTCTCTAAAAGCAGAGTTCCTTTTCTTTTGTCTTGAATCTTTCTAAAATTGAATATAACTACTTAAAATAAAGGAATTATTAAGACAGCTTCAAGAGATAACATGCCTCTTAACTGAGCATCCAAAATAGTAATAAATGAAGTTTTTACATTTAAAAAAAATCGAAAGTTGAGAGCCTTGATTTGAAATTTCTATCTGTCTCTCATGTTTATAAGTTGAATTCATGGTTAAC
The DNA here is from genome assembly GCF_011100635.1 of Trichosurus vulpecula. Classification (NCBI taxonomy): domain Eukaryota; kingdom Metazoa; phylum Chordata; class Mammalia; order Diprotodontia; family Phalangeridae; genus Trichosurus; species Trichosurus vulpecula. Next base: position 223,544,688 of record NC_050574.1, read on the forward strand.
ATTCAGTATCCAAACTAAAGAACTGGAAGCATTGGGTTGATAAACCTAAAAGCTGTTTTTGTTCAGTTTTGAAATGCTTTATATGAGTATTTTATGCAGTATATCATTATTGGTTTATGGTAGTAATAAAATGGGAGTTTGCATCTCTAAAGCAGAAAGGAGGTGATAGGCTTTACTGGATAAAAATTGCCCTGAAATGAGAAGTTTATTACAGATAATCCACAAAGTATGTGACACGTTTTGTCCAACCAATCTCTTTCGGACTTAATGCTCCAGAAATATGTTTTCAAAATAAGTCCTGACGTTCTCCTTTTCCTTAAAAACAAAACGAAACAAAACAAAACACCAGTAAAAAATCAACCCAATGTACAATCGTGAATGTCTTAGAAGAAGAGGAGTTCATTTAGAGTCACAATATGCTTTAACAAAAATGCCATTGCTCACAGCCACTACCCACGTTAATTCAGCAAGAATTTATTAAGCACTTGCTATGCCTATATAGCACTGTGCTGGGTGCTTGGGGTTGGGCGGCATAAAAGTTTTGAAAAAGCACCGTCTGTGAAATAGTTGATAAGATTAAATGTGGTCAGTCTACGTCGACAAAGCAAAGGGAGAGTTCAGAGACATTAAAGTATTCACTGCCGTGTATGCTGCATGGAGTGTCAGCTATGAAAATGTGCCTGATTTAAGAATATGATTGTATTTTTCTGATACCTCTGTAATAATTAGGAAAAATGGCTTATTTCCTTATCCAGACAGAGGGAACTCTCTTTCATTCCCTACAGGCAGCTTGTTAGTTTAGTGAAGAGAGTGCTGGGCTTAGAGTCAGGAAGACTTGAGTTTGACTCTTGCCTCAGACACTAGCTGTGTTTCTCTGGAAAAGTCATTCAGCTACTTGCTTTAGTTTCCTCATCTGTAAAATGGGGATAATAGATGCACCTACCTTATGGATATTGTGAGGCTCAAATGAACTAATATTTGTAAATTGTATTGTAAATCTTAAAGTACTGTGTCAAGGCAATGATAATGATGACGATGATGATGATGATGATGATGATAATGATGATGTTTTTGTTGTCTTTGTTACGATAAGATTAATTATCCATGTTGCTTAAGAGAAAAAAATGTAACAATTAAATTGGATAGCTGATCTGTTTAAACCAGGAGATGAAAGACAAAATGAGTTTTAAATTTTATGCTAGTTTCTTTTGAATTTATGATTTAGGGTTCTGGTTGTATATTTAATTTTTACAGAAGGAAAATATTCAATAACCACATAGTACTAAAGAGTTCCATAAGGTTTATAATGAATATGACATTTTTACATACGTAATCTGAATGTTTTTACCTTGAACAAAGATTGTAAAGCTGATATAATACAAATGAAATCCTGAGTTTTTAGTTGCCTTGTCTAAGAATATTTCCAATTCATATATCAGCAGTGTCTTTTGATGGCTAGAATTAGGATGAATCTATTTGGATTTAGTTATGCTGCTCACATAGTATATCTTTAATTTATTTTTGGATTTCAGATCTGGTTTGGTAATAATGAAGATTGAATAGCGTATGAGCACTTAGTGATGTCCTATTTTCAGGTTTCTCAACCTACAGACATTGCCCTCATGATAAATGATCTCCATAGAAACCAAGATGGAGTGCTAAAGCAGAGTCCTAGCGGGTTGCAATATCTTTCAGCCTCAATGTCTTAGCACCTTGGATTATAATGGAAAATTACTGAGCTGCACTGAATCTGTCAGACCTTGTTTATGTCTTCTTATTAAGGGTCTCTATTTACAGTCAGACCTACTTTAGGAAAGGCATAACCGAGATTGAGAAAAAATTCATGAAGGAAAATAACTATGATGGTTTTCTGAAAAATATAAAGAATATAAAACCTCTATATAAAGTCACCAGTTTACAAATGACTCTTACACATAAATGATGGTCATCATTCTTGGTTGCAACCCTTTTGCCTCCTCTTTCTAAGACTTTCTTACTCTTGTGGAAAAACTTGGAACTTTTAATTAATTTTGGGTTTAAAGTGTACGAAAGGAAGAAGTTACAGAGATTATGACCAATATATGTAATGTTCTACACCCATCTCCGCCCTCCCCCCCACCCCGACCTCTGCACAAAGCAAGTGAGGCCCATTTTCATAGCTTTTCTTTGGGGAAAGGCTTAGTGATTATATTTAAATAGTCTTTAGTTTAAAAATTTTCCCAGTATTTACATTATTGCTGTGATTGGGTATACTGGTTTGTCCTGGTTCTAGTTATTTCAGTTTTCATAGTTTCATTTAAGTTTTCTGTTGTCTTCTCTGATCTTCAATTTTTCCTCATCTGTAAAATTGGGGATAATAATATCCATACTACTTGCCTTTCAAAGTTGTTGTGGAGCTCCAGTGAGATGTCATACATAAAGGTATTTGGAAATTTTAAAGCATAGTAGAAATGCCAGTTCTAAACAAGGAAATAAGCAGAATAATATTGTCAACAAACTTTATGGAAATATTTGGCTTCATTATGAAGCCAGTTAGATAATTTGCACAAATAAGTTGATTCTTTTAGGAATGAGCTGAAGCATGTTTCCTTCTATTCTTTTTATACATGTTCTCATTATTTTCAATTTAACAAACATTTCCTTTGCTATAATTTACTCTTAACAAAGTTATGTGTTATATTAGTTATATATATCATAAAATTATATATTCTACATTTTTATGTAAAAAAACTTAAAATTCTGATCTTATCAAATTTGTTTTATGCCTTAGTATATAGCTTTTTTATTATAGGAATCAGTTTTAAAACTCTTTTTGAATTCTAAACAATTAGTATTTTGCTGTGTAATTTGTTTTTCATATTGCTACAAACCCATTCAATAAATTTTACATTAATTTCAGGAGTATATTTTAACTTATTTTTATTTTTAGCTATACTCTTTTACTAATTTTTAAAATAACTCATGAGATTTTTTCTTTTGAGCATTTCTAGTTCTTATTCTAATTCATAGATTAAAATGCTGAAAAAATTTTTCTGGCCTTCCAGAGTTTTTGTTGTCTTAAAGTTATTTGTCCAATATTATTCATTTAAATAAAATTGTCCAATAATTTTATGCTGTTCTGTTAACAGAAACTTTTACTATGATATCGTCATACAATTGCTTCCTCTAAGCTTTTCCTGAGGTACTTATACATCTTAATCACCTGTATATACTGTTTTCTAGTTTCAAGCTTTATCTGAAATTTTTAGTTCCTTATCAGCTGTTGTACTATGTGTGTTTTAGGTCTCTGTATCAGTTCCTAAACAATGGACCATTTTATGAAATCTATGCCTCTTCCTCCTATGATTGCTTTGTTTTCTACTCCTTCTGCAATTGTTTAATTTCTCTTCTATGCTCTGGTTATTATCCTACCTTTTAGTTTAATCCCTAACTTTGGTATTCATTGTTTTAAATAAAAAGTATTTAGGGTTGATTGACTTCTATCCATCATTTGGAATACTATTCATTAAATAATTGAAGGAGTTAATCTACCTCCAAAAGTAGGATGATTAATGCACAGAGTGTAGAAGGACTTGATTCAATAATTTTTTTGTTTGTTTTGTTTTTTGGAGGGTAGAAGGGAAGGCAGTTGGGGTTAAGTGACTTGCCCAAGGTCACACAGCTAGTAAGTGTGTCAAGTGTCTGAGGCCAGGTTTGAATTCAAGTCTTCCTGACTCCAGGACCGGTGCTCTATTCACTGCGCCACCTAGCTGCCCCAGTTCAATAATTTTTTTAAAAAGTATTGTAAGCGAATATATTGGGAAAACATCGTTGAGACTTTTCAGAACTAAATGGTGTTATAGGGAGACATTATTTTCTTTAGAAATCTTAAAATTTTTGTTGTATTTGGGGCAAAAAGACTGCTGGAAGATAATTGGAGCTCATGCACTAATATCTTTTTGCAGAGGATAAGAAAATTAAGAAAATTAAATTAATGTAATTTTTAATATTCTGCAACTTTAATTCAAAGGTTAGCTTTGGAAAATTACTGAAGATTAAAAAATGAAACATGTCAAAGCCCTAAAGAATTTAAAGAAGACCCATGCCTTTATAGCTAACATCTTTGTAGTGCTTTAAGATTTGCAAAGTGTTCTCTATATTATCTCATTTGATCATGAATGTTTCTTTTGTGAAATGAGTTGGAAAATGCTGGCTGGCCATAGCAAGTGTCCAACATCAGAAAAAAAGTTAAGGGATAAGAAATATGTGCTTCTAGTGCTGAATGATTGACAAGTCAGTTGTCTTTGTGTAATCATCCTATTGTCTTATTATTATTATTATCTTATTTTATTATTATTATATATTATTATTATTATCTTATGATATTGTCTTATCAAAATCCTTATCATATTAGAAGAGAGGAAAAAAGGAGAAGATTGAATTTAATATACAGTGAAAACAACTGACTGGAGTCAGAAGACCTAAATTCAGGTACCACCTCTGATGCTTATTGGGCAAGTTACTCAACCTTCATGAGTCTCAGTTTCATCTTCTTTTAAAATGAATTTATACTAGGTGACCACTGAGCTAGCTCATTTTTAGATATTATGATCTATGATTCTTTGAATGCCATCTGGACTTATTTATATAAGCTATTGATGATTCTAGTTCTACGTTTGCCTCCTCATGGCACAAGGTGATAGCCCTGGGATCTTGAATGCTATGATAGCATAATGCAAGTTGTAGGAGGTTTTTTATCATACTAAAAATGTTTTCATTATAATTCTGCAAACAGACAATATGTCTCTTTGAGGACTGTCACATTTCCTAAATAGAGAAATCCTTCACAAGGATTTGTCCCTTGGTGATGAATTCTTTGCCTATAGTAACCCTATAAAACAAGTAGAAAAAATGACCCTTGGTTTGGTTTGGCCAGCTCTCTTTTTTTTTCCCTATAGTGGTCAAAGCGGAGTGGTGGAGAAGGTTGTATGCACATATCCATACATGGTACATATATGAAACATATATGTATAACCAGTTATACATGTTATATACACAAGTATTAACTCAGTTGTTGGTACTCTAAATTGTCCAATAACCAGTGAGTGGCTATGCTGCTGGAGGAACTGAATCACATCAATCTTGACATTTGCACTAAAAATCAAAGTAGAAGACAGACGGAACTTGTAGCTGAGTGGAACTATTCCTGTCATTGAAGAGAAAAATAATGGAGTTAGCAGAGTTGTTTCTATAGTGTGTGTAAAGACAAAAAAAAAAAAAACCACAACCAACCACAGGATGTGTAGTCTCCTCATATCATAATGCTCATGATTGGTATTACAAAAAAGCTTATAATGATAAAGACAAATAACTTTGAAAGAATTAGGAACTGATAAGAATAACGACCACCTATGATTATAACGCCAGAATGATGAAACATGACCCCCACCTCCTTAGAGAGAGTGCACAGTGTAAGCACTGCAGCCAATGCAGAAATTTGTTTTGCTTAACTATATATGTTTATAACTGGGGTTTTGTTTTTCTTTCATTCTCAGTTAGTGGGAGGGGTTGAGGTGAGAAGGAAAGAAAGCGAATTTTTCCAGATTTAAACATAATTAAATTTGATCTAAAAAAGAGTACCATGAAAATAATTGTAGCTTATGTGCCAACAGGTATTGTAGAGAGTAAGAACATGACAAGACTCTGTAGAATTAAATCAGCATGCTCTTAGATACTTGATTATTGAATTCAAAGATGAACATAGAAGAAGATGGCAAAAAATGCTTGAAAATGTGACTGAGGAGTAAAGAATGGAGAGACTCCAAGTCTTATAAACTATGCTAAAGAATCACACCTACATTTCATGAATGTTTCTTTTAAGAATTGGGGTATTTGGACACAGCATGCACCAAATAACTCTGCTGGTGGCTCTTCTTGCTTGGAAAGCAGGTTTAAAGAAAACTTAAATTTTGAGAGTCTCGGCGAAGCATATTATCTCAAAGACATCGAAGGATGAAGCTAGAGGGATAACAACAAAAAGTTGAAGAGATCTGTAAAATGTTTTATAACAAATTCTCTTCACCATCATGAACAGTGGAACCCTGCTACATTTGAACTTTTTTTTAATCACTGTTTAAGATGTGTTGCTAGAGGGAAGTTGAGATATTTCTGAGGAAAACAAAAATGGGAATAGGACCAAGTACACCTAAATGAGGCACTTTCTTTTGGAAATCATAATCAGTTCTCAAGATCCTAGAAAGAGGGAGAGCTCCTAAATGATTTGAAAAAAAAATGTGGGCTGATATCAGTAACTATTCATCTATATGCTTATTACCTCATGTTTCCGGACTCTTTGTGAGAAAAATCTGAAGCTGTATAGGATAAATGTAGGCATTCTTAAATGCTATTCTTTCGTAGACCATATTTTTTTTAGTAGTTACAAATTGTTTAAAAGGTGCATAAATTTACAAGACCTATTGTATTAATCATTCATTGACTATGTGAAAGCATTTGATTCAGTACAATACAATTCTGCCATAACAGTTCTTCATCAGGGTATATCCCAACTGCATGTCAGAATTGTACAAGATTCTTTGATAGACCTAACAAGAGACCTTGATAGATTTAACAACTTTGTTCAGTAACCTCATTATTAATATCAAGTTAAGGATATTTAGGTGTGTTTGCCACTGTTATGGAGGACTTCTAGGACACAAGCCAAATAAATAAGAGAATACCTGTAATTGTTGAGATTCTCTAGATGCTATTTGCAGGTGACCATCAAGTTCTATGACATTTCAGAGAGACTCCTAATGAGAAGCACAACCACTTATCCAAACAGAGAAAACTAGTTAGATAAAGGTAGATAGGTAAAGAATGCCTATCTTGTGATTATGTTGTTGGATGGACATCTCATTGAGCTAGATTATCAATATATCTGTCTTGAACAGGCACTTCAGGTGGACAGTGATCTAGGCCTAGAGTGGTGATAAGATTATAGAGCTAGAAGGAACTTTAGAGGTGATCTAATATTTTGCAGGTGAGGAAAGTGAGATCTAGAAAAACTAAGTAAAGTGGCAGGTCCTGTGAAGCCAAATCACACACTCTTTCCACTGTATCATGAGGTTGGATTGGATCACATTTGACCAATTGTACGATGTTTTCAGTTATCTAACCTCCCTGCACCTGCTTGAGCTTGGTTCATGCTCACATAAAGTTCTTACTGCATTGATGAGGTTGATGGGTGGGGCTTCTAGGTTCATGATTATCATTTCATGCCTCAGGGTGGTAGGATGTTGAAAAGGACTAACAGTTTTATAATGAGGGATACAGTCTTGCCCAGATACAGCTGATTGGCTTTTTACCTTTGATTTTATAGGTAGGATGCTATTGGAGATATGCTTTGGTAAGTAGACACAAAAAGTGGGGCTTCAGTCAGGAGGAACATACATATATTGGATAGAGACAGTCTGTTTCAAGAATAGCCATACCTAGAACACTTAAGAGGTTTTCTCCCGTGCTCTATTGACCTTCCAGGGTACTTTTACACCTTAGAATTCTATAAGAAATTTTTTTGTTCAGTGTTTTTCAATCATATCCAACCCTTCGTGACCCTGTCTGGAGTTTTCTTGGCAAAGATACTGGAGTGATTTGCCTTGTCCTTCTCCAGCTCATTTTGCAAATGAGGAAACTGAGGCAAACAGAGTTAAGTGATTTGCCCAGGATCACACAGCTAGTAAGTGTCTGAGACCAGATTTGAACTCAGGAAGATAAGCCTTACTGCCTCCAGGCCTGGCAGTCTCTCCACTGTGTCATCTAGCTGCCCAAGAAGTTTTGTACTGTTTGGGAGTTATGATCCCTTGAGATACATTTCACTAAATTATTTCTTTTTATGTTAGAAGTTAAAGTTTGCTGAAATCATTTGTGCCATTTTTATGGCAAATTTTTACATAGTTCTAAGAGTATTGTATAAATTCCAATGTTCAGATTCAATTTGATAGTCATTCACATTGAAGTAACTGAAGCTGAGTTCAGGAGGTGAGATTTTCATAGGGAAAAGCCTGTTCAGAGAGAAAAGCATAAAGGTAAAGATGATAGGACTTTAGTGTTCTTTCAATCCAAACCATTTTATTATATTTCAAAATTTAGAAGGAATACAAAAATTAGTGAGCTCTAGGGGACAATATTTAGGTGAACAGCACTGTATTTAGGCTTGGTGCTTTAGTGTATTTTCTTATATCTGCTTTCTGTTCTCAACCATTATATCATTCCAGAAAATCCACCCTTCTCTTGCAGTATTTTTTTTTCTGTCTCCGATCCAGCCACTAACTATAAATGCCTATTAGAATATATCAACTTAGAAGCTGAGGGATACTTTTCATAAATAGTAAATGAGAGATGATGATTTAAAGACTTGTGATATTGAATATATTAGATGATGATAAATAAAAATCTCCAAAGAAGCATTTATTATCTATTTTGTGCCAGGTACACGAAACATAAATACAAAAGTGAGACATATCCTACTGTCAAGGAGTTTTCTTTCTATTGGGAGAAAGCTCAAGCACATCTATTATATGAAGTAATTTTTCTGTCAGTGTTTTTATTTATTTTCAGTACATGGTTTTTCTTGTTGATCTGGTTCATTAGATGCAACTAATCTCTCTACTACTACCCCTTAGTAAGGGACCTTTGGGGGGAGCTATCCCACCACAGACATATGAAAAAATGCTCTAAATTACTATTGATTAGAGAAATGCAAATTAAAACAACTCTGAGTTACCACCTCACCCCTATCAGATTAAATAATGTGATAGAAAAGGAAAATGACAAATTCTGGAGGGGATGTGGAAAAAGAGGTACGCTAATGCATTGTTGGTGTAGTTGTGAACTTGTCTAGCCATTCTGGAGAACAATTTTGAACTATACCCAAAGAACTATAAAACTTTGCATACCCTTTCGAATGAGCAATACCACTTCTAGGTCTGTATCTCAAAGATATCAAAGAAAAAGGAAAATGTGTACAAAAATATAGTGGCTTTTTTGTGTTGACAAAGAACTAGAAATTGAGGAAATTATCAGTTGGAGAATAGCTGAACATGTTGTGGTATAGGATTGTGATGGAACACTATTGTGCTGTAAGAAAGGATGAGAAGATGGTTTCAGAAAAACCTGGGAAGACTAATACGCTAAATGAAGTAAACAGAACCAGGAGAGCATCATACACAGTAACAGCAATATTATAAGAAAGATTAACTGTGAAAGACTAATTAGCTGCTTTGATCACTACAGTGATCCAAGACAGTTTCCAAGAACTCATGATGAAAAATGTTTTCTACCTTGAGAGAGAGATCCGATGAGCTCTTGAGTACAGATTGAAGTACATATTTTTTTACTTTCTTTTTCTTCCTTTTTTGCGACATGGCTAATATTGAAACACATTTTGCATGCTTTAACATGTATAATTGTTATTGTTTGCCTTCTTAATGAGTGGGTGACAGGTTGGCAGGAGGGAGAGAATTCAGAACTCAAAATTAAAAAAAAGAATGCCAAAAATAAACAATAAATTTACTTAAAATAGTAAGGAGCCTTTGGTGGGAGGGTATCTTCTTCATTAAGAGAAATAATAGAGAAAACCAAATTGATATCAGTGACATTTTTTTGGATATGAAAGAACCCCAATAGAAGGAATTATTGAAAGAAGGGTAGAAATGACTATATAGATACTACCTTTTGAGAAAGAGAAGAGAGAATGTGAAGGTGAGGATTACAAATTCACAGGATTTTAAAGGTAACATCTTATTAAGACTTAGTAACTGAATTGCTGGGATACGATCCAAATATAAACAGGTTTCCAGCATACAAAAGAGATGTTGAGGCACTTTTTTTGGCCCCTTTGTGGATTGTAAAAGTCATTGATCCATGAGGTAAAGCAGTAATATAAGTGATCATTAAGCTCCCACACAGAAATTGGTCAGTCAGTACCTGTTCCAAATGTTAATTATGACAGACAATGTGTCCCAAAAGTCTTAGTGCAGTTTATTTAAATCTACAGTTTAAATTTTAATAAGCTTAAACTGCAGTAAGACTTTTGGGACACCTTGTATAAGTATTTTAATGAACATAGTCTTCTTTTCAGTTTACATTCCAGTGTTATATAGGGGATATATTATATTGTAACGAGTGATGTATCATATAGTAATGTGTAAGTCTCCACTTTCCATTAATACATATTTTAGTTTTCCGAAAGGGAATAAATATGGAATAACTAAGTTTAGTTTGTTTGTTGTAGTGAAAGCATGTCATATATGTAGCCTGGATCATGGCTTCATTTCCTATAGAGAGCCTTTGTGGATGGCTATTACAATAGCTGGAAATACAGCTCATAGTGCATCTCACAATATGCGTCATCTTCATATGCGGAAGAAAGTAGTTTCCCCTTTGTGAGTTTTCTAAAGCCTCATTTTAATTATAGTGATTGTATTATCAAAAATTGCTAGAGCTAGAGATATGGTACATCTTCTCTGTCTTTGTTTAATTTAGGCGACAAAAGGCTAGAGAAAGACAGCAGAAGTTGCTTGCAGAATTTGCTTCCAGACAGAAAAGCTTCATGGAAACTGCTATGGATGTTGGTGAGTTTTAACTTATTTAGTGATATGTGTGATTATAATGCCATACTTATATAGAGCATGGAGGTTCTGGAGTGACCCTCCTGACTACTGATAGCACTGGTAGGTCAGTACATTAGAGCTCAGGTGGTTACTGTGTCTCCCATCAGGGATCCAGGGATAACCCCGAGGGGTTGGGGGGTATTTTTCTAATGAGGTCACTCATGAGCCCTGCTGGTATGCTTTTTCCCTTGATTAGTAGTAAATATCAGCTAATCAGCTTAACCTAATTAGCTTTTGGTTAGCAGTTTGCCATAGTGACAGCATAGTTGGTCTAAAACATTTCCTCAAAAAGTTTGTGACAAATTCACCTGTCAGTACATAAAGAGCCTAGAGGAAGGCGGACTCCAGTTTAGGAAGTACAAGCAGAAAAGAGCTTACAGTTCCTGACCCCTGGAAATCCTTTTCTCCTCTTCATGAGGTAGTTAGGATATTGCCTCTAGGCATGGTACATCTTCTATGCTGGGCTCTTGAAGCTAATTTTTCTCAGTGTGTCTAGTTTTTTCTTGGCTCCAATTGCATACACTGTATCAGCTATTTCAGGGACATTGTTAGGACAAAGATGCCAGTGGGAAGTACAAAATCTACTGGCCCTCTGAATTTCATAAAGTCCTCCTCTGATCAAGGAGGAGGAAGGACACTGAAACTGAGTCTGAGGCTAGGGGCCTTTTCTATCTAAGCAATTTCTTCTCAGGGGCTTGGCTAGAGGTTTCCACCACTTAGATACTTGAATCCTTGTATAGACCCAAAAGATATGACTAAGTTTCCTTCACTCAGAACCAATAAACTTCCTATGCAGAATTATTCTCTTCATCTAATAGCTTTTTCAAGGACTTCTAAAGTCTAAAGCCTATAATTGATTGATCTATTCATTAGAAGTGTTTTGGCCTTGTTTAAACCTAGTTCATGTTTCTGATTGATTGATTGGTCTCATTTGACAAATGCATCAAGGCATAATATCTTGTCAGTTGTTAATTTAATTGAGGCAGGCTAATTTATTGACTCAGTTGATTACCATCCTTGTACTTTGAAAAAACTACTATTTTTTTATCCTATCAAAAATTAATCTTAGTTCAAATCTCATTTTGATTAAGATGAACAAATTCAAAAGAGGTAAAAGCTTGGGTGCCGTGTGTAGATATCTGAGTAAGATGATAATTGATATGATATCTCTTCACAGACAGAAGTATAAGGCTTGTCATAGCTAAAAGTTGAATTATGATGCCACAATACATACAATCATTAAGAAAAGAAGAATAAAGAAGAAAATCTCCTTTTCATTTTTCTTTTTGTCTCTGAGGTTTACAGGAGACCTTAAAATCTATTACACACTAAATTTGATTGTCCTCTGGTTTTGAAAGAGTTGAATTAATGAATCCTCAAGAACTGTAGTATATGGATTCCTACAGGTTATTCTCTCTTATTTCACAAGGAATTCAGCACCTTGTTCACCAGATTCTTTTCCTCCCCAAATCCTGCCCGTAGATTAGGGTCTTTTACTATCTCTGTAGATGCTCCTACAAACTCCCTAGACTTCTAATTGTTCAATCTATGATAAGATACAGTAAACATTCATTAAATGACTGCTATGTGCCAGGTACTGTGCTAAGTGCTGGGGATACAAGTAAAAAAAAAACCACAAAAGCAGTCCCCACCCCCCCTTATAATCTATTGGAGAAAGATAGTACACAAAAAGAAATGGGAAAGAGCAGGAGTGGAGAACCAAGAGAATACCCAGCATGGAGGTATGGTGTTGATGGTGGAATTGAAACCAAGAGGAGCATCTGGTGTCAGTGAAGAGATGGCTGAGATTTTGAGCCCCCTATAGAGAGAGGCTACAGGCTAATGGGGAGTCTTTTGCTCTCTAACCCTCCTACAGAAGCAACTGAGTGTATTGATGGTGTGAGAATGGAAGCTGGGGCAACCTCCATGGTGATAACCCTAAAACCCTATTCCTCCAGTCCACATGTAAGGGTGGTCACACTAGATCTCATCATTACTCAACAAGTATTTTAGTTCCCTAATTAGAAACTCTGACATTCTTATACCTCACTATAACCTACTATTTTTAGCCTTTTCTCTATGATTTACCTTTCCTACGCTTGTTTTTTGTCCCTGTCAAGACCTCCAGTGTCTCCATCCTTCAATACTTCCTCAAGCCATTACCTCTGCTCTGACTTTATTTTCTTCCTTTTCCATCTTGGACCGAATATTTAGCTATTTCAACTCTACACTGTCCTCTCCCCTTAAATCCCTTGCTCCTTTATCCTGTTGCTGTTCCTCTCTTGCCAAACCTCATTTCTAAAGTATTTCCACTAAGATCAGATATAAAGTCTAGCTTTTAAAGTCCTATGCTACCTAGCCTTAATGTATCTATCTTGCTTCACTGGATATTATTCCTGATCTCTTATCTCTGAGATTTGACCAAACTGGCCTTCCCTCTACTACTCACACAAATACTCCTCTAATCCTCATGCCTTTGTCCTACGTGTCTGGAATGTTCTTCCTTCCTGCTTTCAACTCATAGAGTTCCTATCTATTTTTAAGACAGAATTCAACCACTGTCTTTTACATGAAACCTTTGCTGATTGTCTCATCTGTTAGTGCCCTCTCATATGTTCAGTTTATATTTATGCTCTTGTATTTTGTGTGCCTGCTCCTGCATTGGAATGTAAGCTCTTTGTAAATAGAGATTATTTTGGTTTTTGCATTTATATCCCTAGTACCTTTCTCCTCTCTTTTTTTCTTAGTATCTCCACCCCTAAAATCAAAAGAAAACAGGAAATACCCGCCTTTTTCCATATGTAATGATTTTCTTTTAGAAGAAAGAATGATGAGTCACTTATGATTTATGCAATTTTATTTAATTTTTTCTTAAATTCATTTTGTATTCTTACATTTTAGGTCCATCTTCATTCTATTCTATATTCATCTTTATAGTATTTTTTCTTTCTTTTTTGTTTTTGTTTTATTTTATGTTATTTTTAGAATGGAGAAATATTCCTGGGCTTTCCAAGTTTATATAAATGTAAAATGAATGTATTTACCTCCAGTCTTTTTAGCCTCAGGGAGATCTCAAGTATCAGATCTATTCTTAAGTGTTTCTGGAAACTGCCTGTCATTTGGAAAAATTGAGAACATTCTCTTGTCTCTTGGGTAGCTGATACCCATATTTTCTGTAATTGTGTCAGAAGTTAGCCTGAAAAGCTTTTGAAGTGGGAAGAGCTTGACAGCTCACCTGTAAAGGGCGTATGGTTGTCATTTCAGCTCCTGATAGACATCATTTTAGTACTTGTTTGCAGAGTCTTTGTAAAAGTGTGAAAGTCCTTCTCAGTCTATGTGCTACCTTAACATAACTAATTCAGATGTTGCCTTCCTCTAAATTTGTGTTAGAGGTAAAATCTTCTGCACAGATAAGCTTTCCACTTCTTACATAATTCTTTATATTACCTTCTTATGACTTAATGACTTAATCCATTTAAAGGCTTTTCCATTTTATTAAGTTTGTGGTAGAAAACAAAATTTATCCAATTCTAGAAGGATGTTGTTTGAGCATCTTCAGCCTTGTGACTAAATCTAATCCTGTCTAGTCATCCATTAATCTCCTGTTATCTATAAGATCCTGCTATCAGGCACTGGGGATAGAAACACAAAACTAGAACAATGCCTACCCTCTATTAATAAGAATATGTAGTATAATACGAAGAGAATGAGAATTCTGTCAATTAGAGGCCTCATGAAAGGCTTCTCCTACTAGGGGATGCATGAGTTTATCCTTGAAGGAAGCTAAGTATTTTAAGAGATGGAAGTGAAGAGGTAGTATGTTCTAGGTTTGGGGGACGGTTTGTGTAAAAGCATAGAGTAAAGAGATAAAGAATTTGGGGAACAACAAGTATCCTATTTTAATTTAAAGGTAGAGTCTATACTACTATATAGTAATTCTGGAAAGATATGTTGGAGCCATATCATAAAAAACTTTAAATTCTCAAGTTGGGAGTTCAAAAAATGATCAGATTTGTAAAATTCATCATTATACAAAATTTTTCATTCATTTGTTCAACAAATATTGAGTAATTGCTATGTACATAGTCCTGTATAAGTTGGTGTTGTAGGACACATGTTTTAAGTACACAAATGCCTCCCTTACTGTTTGATTTGAGGAGACAAGGAATGAAAAATAAAAATAAAATTAATGCTACAAGGTAATAAATGGTCAAACATTACCTGATTGGTAGTTACAATAAGTACTATGAGTTCAAAAAGTTCAGTTTAGAATGGAATGATCGGGGAAAGTTTCCTGGAAGAAATAAGGTTTTGAACTTTGCATCGGTAACGTAAGGTAAGAAGGCAGTGCCAAGATGGCAGATTAGAGGCAGTAACCCAGGAACTCTCTAAAAATACCCCTCCAAACAAATTTAAAATAACACCTTAAATCAGATTTTGGAGCAGCAGAGACAACAAAAGCGTAAGACATTTTTCCAGCCTAAGAAAACTTAGGACGTCCAAAGGAAAGGTCTGACATCAGGGTGAGTGCCAGCCTGGAGTGCATGAAGAGAGAGCACTAGTGGCAGGTGAGCTGGTGGCAGCAGCAGCAGCAGGTCTGACACTTGCTCCACTTCCCAGCAGAAGGCCTCGTCATTACTGGATCTGGTGCTGGGCTAGCTCCTCATTCAAGCTTCATAAACATTTTCTTGCCATACTACAGATTTCATTACAATCCTCTTTCCCTGTTCTTTGCACAGCTGCCCTATCTTTCCTCTAACTATTCCTGTGAGTTCCCAGACCCAAACTTCCTTCCTTAGTTGCCAATACTCAGTGTTTTTTTTTTTTTTCACTTGTCTCTTAGAATGTTAGCTGCCTGAAGGCAGGAACTTTCTTTTTATTCCTAGAACTTAGCACAATCATAAACACAAAGTAAATGCTTAAATACTTTTTCATTTATTCTTATATGTAAAAGTAAAAGAAAAATGGAAAGATGGCTCACAAGTTTCTCATTGGGGAGGCAAATAAAAGAATTTGTAGAACAGGTTTTATAGTTTGTCCAAATCATAGTAGTCTTAGTGTTAGGTGATAAATTCCTATATCAGGGTTATGGCAGTGTCAGAGGAGAGAAGGGGGCATGTGTGAGAAATGCTATGATAATAAGATTAACATGTTTTGACAACAGATTAGATATAGGAGAGGAGAGAATAAGGAGGTTCACCTAGTTGAACTTAGGCCCACGCTGTACTTTTCTTTGAGTCTTTGTAAATGTTTTGGGGTCATTCTCTTCTTTTGGGTTTGTGTTTTGAGCATGCTTGTCAACATAACTATTTTTGGTGAAATTCTTCATTTGTTCACTCATTTAGGCTCTGTATACTTCTGGAACAAATGACTAGGGAAGTCTGAGTGCTGTCTTCCTGTCTGAGGTCTGCAAGCTGCCGACCTGAGTTTGGTTTGAATGATACAACTGTGGGCTTGGCTTTGATTAGACCTCCAGTAGACTGCTGCTGGATTTAGCCACTATCAGCCAGCTGGAATGCTGCAGAATCAGAGTGACAGAACTGCAGGCTTCCCTTTTATCTGCACTTCCTGTCCTGATTATTCTGATGCAGGCTACAGACTGGCCTTGGGGGCAGGTCTGAGACTTTGCTGTGCTCCTGGGGTTAGAGTCACATAGTTGCAGCTTGATTCTTTACATGCTTCTGCCTAGGGCTTCCTGTCTGGACCAATATACCTAGGCATAGATCCTTTCCTTAGTCCATGCTGGATCTATCACCCATCACTAGGCTGTGAGCAACAGAGCTGCCAGTTGACACTTGCTCTAGTTATCAACAAAAGATCAGGCCCTCTCATTACTGGATCTGGGCCTACTTCTTACTTGGTGCTCAGAAAAGGGGAAGTCCTTATTCAGTTTAACCCTGGGTTGGAATGCTTCATGTAGTTCATTGCTGGCCATTCCCAGTATCTGCGGACCTTCTGACTTTATGTTGACTTGGGCTGGAAAAATGACTCACTATGATTTTTTTGTCTGATTTCCCAAGTAAGACTCATTCTGGCATGAAATCTAGTCCTATGAGGGAGATCTGGGTTGTACTGCTTTTTCCTTCTCCATCTTCTTGATTGATCTCCTCATTCTGAAGTCCTGTTGTCCTTTACAGTGCTGTAGTCAACATAAACTAAGTGCATCTACTTTCTCTTCTCTCACTTTCTTTTTAATCCCCTTACAGTCTTGCTTCTGGTCTCATCATTCCAATGAAGCTTTTCTTTCCAGTTACTAATGAACTCTTACAAAAGACTCAATCCAATGGCCTTTTCTCAATCTTCATTCTCCTTGACCTCTGCATCCTTTAGCACTGCTGAAGATTGTCTTCCTTCATACTTTATCCTCTCTAGGTTTCTGGGATACCAGTCTTTCCTGGTTTTCCTCCTACCTATCTGACTACTCCTTCTCTGTCTCCTTTGCTATATCTTCTTCCAGATCACACTCTCTAACCATAGGTTTCCCTAAGGGTTCTGTTCTGGGCTTTCTTCTCTTCTTCTTCTATACTATTTCACTTGGTGACCTCTTCAGCTCCCATGGATTTAATTACCATCTCTATGCTGACGATTCTTAAATCTATTTGTCCTGCCCCAAATTCTCTGCTGACTTCCAACCTTCCATCTTGTATCTCTAACTCCCTTTCAGACATGTCAAACTGGATGTCTAGAGCTGTTTTATTTTGTATTTCTGTTATTATTTTTTGAAAACATAATTTTATTGCAACTTTTTGTTTTAACATCACTTACCTTTCCCACTATATCTCTCCACTCACTCTTGCCTAGAAAGCCTTCCTTTATAATAAAAAAGTTCCAAAAACTAACCAGCATATCAAGAAAGTATGACATTATATGCAGTTTTCCACATCCATATTCTCCACTGTTGTAGAGGAATAGCTGAAGGTGACTTTTTCTATTTCTTCTTTGAGGCCTCACCTGGTCATTTTAGTTTCACAGCATTGTTTTATTTTTGTGGTTCTTTCCATTTATGTTGTCGTATTCATTATGTATATTTTTTTCCTGTTTCTCTTTGCTTCACTTTATATCAGTTCGTATGGCTTTCCTATATTTATCATTTCTTACAGCATGATAATATTACATTACATTCATATGCCACAATTTGTTTAGTCATTACTTAATTGATAGGTACCTAATTTGTTTTTAGTTTTTTGCTACCACAAATAGTACTGGTATAAATATTTTGGTATGTAAGGGACCTTTCTTTCTGTCATTTGACTTCCTTGGGGCATGTTCCTAGCAGTGGAATCTTTGGGTCAAAAGATAGAGACATTTTATTTGCCCAGTGGTTTTCCAGAATGTTTGGATCAATTCAAAACTCATTTTATCCCCCCAACAACTCTGGGAGGTAGGTGCTATTATTAACCTCATTTTACAGATAAGGAAACTGAGGTGGACAGGTTTAGTAATCTGCTGAGAGTCATTTGGTTTGTATTTACATTCAGATTAGAACTCGTGTCTTCTTCACTCAAAGTCTAGCACTTTATCACCTCGATGCCTAGTGGTATACTTATTAAACTACCAACCAAATACTTTACAAAGGTAGGTAAAATACTGCCAAATCATTTAGAGGAACAAAAAATCTTGAATGTTGAGGGAAATCTTGGTGAAGCTATGAATTGGTCTATCAGTTCTGGAAAACAATTACATACTATGCCCAGAAAGTTAACAAACTGAATTCTCTTTAACTCAGTTATATTACTCATAGTCTGTGCCCTCCCATCCTAAATTTTTTTTTAAAAAAAGGAAAAATGAAAAGCCAGTTACGGCAGCACACTGGAGGACTGCTTCTGTGAATGATTTTAAGGGTCTAATCACATAGTATAACGAACTCTCTATTCAGAACTAAACATTGTTCAGGGAACTAAAGCATAGCATTCACAACAGCATAACATAATAACTTATTACTAAGGTGGCCACATAGTCTTAAATAAAACATATCATTCAGTATATCTTACAGCATTTCTCAGAATACCCACACAGCATATATCATCGCATTCAGTAGCATTTCCCAAAACACTTGTTTACACAAGCAGGGGGTTCCAGAGATCTTCCCTAGCACAACAGATGATCCTTAAGGGGTAGCAGAAAATACAAACACCATCCATCCCAGGTCATAGCAAGTTACAGTCTCCTTAGTCAATACAGAGTGTCCAAGCAAAGTACTCTTTTATCTTGACTCGAAGCTTAATTCCAAACCCCATGGTTCCTCCTCCATAGGCTGACCACTCCCAGCTCTTGCCTAAATTCACAGGCAGGCAGCTCTTCACTCCTGCTCCTTGTCTCAGCTCACGGGGACTGCACCACTTCAAGTTCCTCTCATTCTTGCTTGACAGCAGGCTCCATGGACTCCTGCCCACAGCTTCTGTTTCTGGGAAAGCTTAACAGGGCTACAACAATATTTACACACATTACCAGCACCATCATCTCCATTCACTCCTAAAGACTTCTCTCTTTAGGATAGGATAGGACTTCTGTCTGAGAAATTAAGCTCTGCTTCTCTCTTCACTCTCCTCTGCTTCTCTCTCTTCCCACACCTCTTCCTCCAAGCAATATACACACTCCAAAAGAAAACAACAGCATGAAGTCCCACTTTGCTTGCTGTTACAATAGGAGCCATATATACAAACATTTATAGTTCTTTTTGTGGGAGGCAAAATTAGGAACTAAGGGGGCATCATTCTCTTGGAGAATGGCTTAAAAAATTGTGGGATATGAATATAATGGAATATTATTATGACATAATAAATAATGAAATGGATAATTTCAGAGGAAATTCGAAAGACCCTTAAAAACTACAGATTGAAGTGACCAGAACAAGAACAATTTATGTAATGATAACATTATAAAAACAAAACAAATTTTGACTTTGGAACTTTAATCAGTGCAATGATAAAACGTAAGGTAAAACATCCCATTTACCTCCTTTAGAGTGGTGATGTAGTTAAAATGGAATGACATATTTTTGGACAGTTTGTAATTTGGCAATTTGTTTTTCTGGACCACGTAGGTATGTATTGAAGGATTTATTTGTTTTTTGGGTTTTTAAATAAGATTTAGTAATGTGTAGAGCAAATTAATTTTAAAAAATTTGTTACTTGAAAAATAAACTTTTTAAAATAAAAATTAAATCAAAGGAAATCATTAACAACATGTAGAATCAAAGAGGGAATACCTTTTGTGAAAAAGGAATACCTTCAGCCAATTCCTCTGCTCAGCATGTATTCCAGTGAAGCCAGTGACAAAATAAAGGCTTCCATATATAGCAAAATAATTTTTTAAATATCCTTTGATCACTTATCTATTTGGGAATAACTTTTGGTCAATCTATTTCTGTTAGCTGTCTGTACATCTTGGATATCAAACAAATATCTGATCAGAGATATTTGATATAAAGATTTTTTTTTCAGTTATCTGCTTCTCTTTTTATCCTTGTAATAGTTTTGATTGTGCTGACATTTTTCATTTAATCAAACTTTAATCAAAATTATCCATTATCTTTTTTGTAGTTAGCTCTATTCTTTTTTTGGTTAAGAATTAATTTCTTATCCATAGTTGTAAAAGTCATACCATATGATTAGCTTCTATTGTAATTTTTAAGCTATCTCACTTTTTTTTTTGGAGGGGGGAAGGTAGGGCAGTTGGGGTTAAGTGACTTGCCCAGTCACTTGACACACGGCTAGTACGTGTGTCAAATATCTGAGGTCGGATTTGAACTCAGGTCCTCCTGACTCCAGGGCCAGTACTTTACTCACTGCACCACCTAGCTGCCCCAATCTCATCTTTAATAGTCAGGTCATGCATCTATTTTGAATTGTTACATGGTGTAATATGTTGATCTAAACTCAGCTTCTAACAGACTGTTTCCCATTGTTTCTAATGCTGTTGCAAATGCTTATTTTAGGTTAAATTCACCAGATTACTAGCTGTAAAAGTACAATTTACAAGTGATTGGCAGGACTGTTTTATAATTGCAGTCTAAATTTCATTTATAGCTGATATGCTTCCAAAAGACAGTAAAGGGAAATTTATATGAATTAACTTTAAAGTAGAACTACAATGTTTGGAATTGTAAATATTGAAGATTGTAATTTATAAATCAATTTAATCTAAATATTCTGGAATAAATATTTCTTAAAAGGGGAAGTATATATTCTATGTCCCTTATATTACTAGAAAATCAGCTAAATGACAGCACCTTCATCATTTTGGTGTAAGACACTGTTTTGAATCAAGAGTTTCATGAATACTAGGTTTTAGTTAAGACAGAGTACTTGAATTATTTTGTCAGGTTGTGTCACTTTAAAAAATATTTGTTACTATGACAGGATGGTGAAATAACAGTCATAAAAGTTGTGATTCTGCTTGGTATGCTGAAAGATTTTTATGTTAATTTAGAGCTGTGTGTGCAGGTATGTTATCTCCACTTAGGATAAAGTTATCAATTTAAACATTTATTCTCTAAATTTTGAGGTATATCTTTCCCATTAAGATAATATTTTTAAATGTTTTATTTTGTAATTTGGTACTTCATTCCTAAAAAGATATATATTAGTATGACTTGAAAAAAATAATATTTCTAATTGATAGCTGTTGTGTGTTAGAAGTCATTGTAGAGTCTGAAGATTGAATGAATATGACAACTGAGTAATATTTTCATTTATAGAACAGTCATATAGTTCCATGGCATTTAAATTCATTATTTTTGAATAGAATGTTCCTATGTCTCCATATGTTGTTGCTTTTCATCATTGATGAGTTAGCAGAGAAAATTTAGTTACTAGACCTAATTTCTTCTTATTTGGGTTTATTAAGTTCAACTAAAGGAAATAATTCTTTGTTTCTGTTAATCACGTATACATGCACACATTTTTTTTTCAAATTTTTAGCTTTTTAAAAAACAATTTATATACATTGTGATTTGGATATGTAGTTTTAAAGAATTAACTAATTTCATTAATTTATATAAGACTGTATCCAACAGTTTTGCCTATTAAGAATAGGATGAATATTTTAATACGTATTTTTCCAAATGTAAGAAATAGTAATGTTCCTGTGTCTTTTCAAGTCCTTGACATAACTTGTTAACATATTTGATGGAGCCTTGAGTATGATATTTATGTTAATACATAAAACCATATATGTTATGACTTTAATTATGTAATTAGTAATATTTATAAGTTATTTTATTGTAAATTATGAGACACTACCAATAACTATGCCAATAAAATTAAAATTAAGATTCAAACAAACATTAATTTTCTACTCAGGTGTGGAAAATAACTATTGACAGGGAAGACAACACATTGAAATGAACTTAAGTTTCTATCCATTCTATCCTCATCCACTTAGGGTTATATTACTCTAGAAATAGAATTATAAAATCTTTAAAAAAGTTTTATTAATATATTTTTTATAATGTTCTAATTTTCTAATGTCCTGTCTTCAAAGTCAGTTGCTTTGATTCATATAGGTTTTATAGTTTTTTTTTCAAGTTGTTTGTTTTTTTCTACTAATTTTCTTAGACTCATGTATTTTTCAATTCCAGATTTATCATTTTCTTTTTCAGAGGCTCTATTCCTTTTTTAAAATTAAATTTTATATTTTTCAATTATATAACTTTTTTTTTTCTGCCTGACTTTTCATCACGGCGGAACCAATCCCAAACCCTTGAAACAAATATGGATTGTAAGGCAAGTCAAATTCACCTATTGATTGTGTCCGAAAATGTATGTATTATTCCACACCTTTAGTGTGTTATTTTTGGGGGTGCTATTTTGTCCTAAACACCTCCCCCAACCCCTGCATCTCCCCTTTTTTTCTTTAAATTTCTGATAGTTTGTCTCAGGCTTCCTTCTTACTGTCCGACCCCTTTCCTTCCACTGCCATGGGGCATTTTTTTTTCTTTTCAGCACAGGGCTCTGAGGCAAAGCAGCTTTAATGTCTTCTAGTTGGGGATTGTGGGAGTTTCTCTGACCTCTGTCTAAACCTCTAAACTATTTGAATTTGACTCTCTGTTAGCTTTCTAGGCTATTGCCCCCTAGATATGGAAGTATCATCACTTAGATGGCTCTGCACCATAGCATTTCCCCCTAATCCGTAGTTGCCCCCAACCCACTTTTATTGTCAGGTGGCTGGAACATCAGTGCCTTTTACCTGGTGTGTGTAGGGTTCAGATTGGGTTATTACCTTGAGGGGACTGGGTAGGGGTCACAATAGCTTGAAATACAAACCTTCTAAGTTGTTTGTGCTGGGAGGGTGAAGAGTAGGGTGTGTGGTGGCCAGGGCCTGACTTAGGTCATTTGTTCTATAGGTCAGATGTTGAAATGAAATGAGACTCTCTTAAATTGACAGCTAACAAAAGAGCTGTGCCTAGCCATTGCATATGAAGGGCATTCAACAAGGATATTAAGTGAGAACACTATGTTGATTAAACTAAACACAGCTTCCTAGTTGGTCCATGGTCATAAGCCCCAGAAACTAAACTAGAGCCTCTTTCCCCTAAGCCAAGCAAGTTTTAAGGAGAATTTCTGTACTTTCTTTTCTTTTCTCTTTTTTGGCAGGGCAATTGGGGTTAAGTGACTTGTCCAAGGTCACACAGCTAGTACATGTGTCAAGTATCTGAGGCTGGATTTGAACTCAGCTCCTCGTGACTCCAGAGCTGGTGCTCTACTCACTGAGCCACCTAGCTGCCCCAATTTCTGTACTTTTTAAGAAAGGAATCTAGCTTAGCTTAGGGCCCAGAGGAAAAGCTGGCAAAATGTTAGGAAATATTGCTCCTGTCATAGAGGTTAGAGTGAGAGGAAAGTCTAGGTAGTTCGATATTTCACTGTTATTTCAGAAGACTTCACCTTTCATCATCTTCCCTTGTGGATGTAGACATAGATTTGGTACATACTTCTTGTTTTGAGGTTGTTGGAGTAGATGGGGGCTAACTCACATAGTATATCTTGCTGATTTTTGTGTTATTTGTATTAAATCTTATAAACTGATTATGCATGTGTCTGAATGTTACATCTACGTAAAAGAATACTATGACAGTTTCTTTCCAAGAGGATCTGAGTATTTTTAAAGTCTTCCTTCTAAGACTTAAAGAAAACCTTTTAAAATGCTAAGCATTTCTTCTTAAAGTATTCTGAAGAATTAAGTATTTCACATTCTTCATGTTTAGTGCCAGTTTTTAAAAAGCATTTTAACAGAATAGAATAATTTTGCCCAACAAAATATGTAACTTTAGAATTCATATATTACATTCTTTAATGCCAAAATGGCAGTATAACTGTCAGTTGTTTTTATTATTTTATAAACGTTTTTCTTAGTAAAATTTTTTCTTTAAAAAGCTTATTCCCACTTCCATGCCATTGCTTCAGTTTTGAAGCAGTGACCTTATTATAACCTAAATATAAGTATTTTGAGTTTTACTTTTCTACATGTTTTTCTTATAGAGAGATTTTCCAGAAATTTGTAAGTATAATACCTTTTTTTCCCCTAGATTCTCCAGAAACTGATATTGCTATGGAGATAGTGACACCAGAACAGCAAGTCTCTGAAGCAGTGTATGACTGTGTCATCTGTGGACAGAGTGGTCCATCCTCAGAAGAGCGACCCACAGGGCTGGTTGTGCTTTTGCAAGCCTCTTCAGGTAAGTTTCTTGTTAAGCTACTTGTCAGAATCAAAACAGATAGTAACTTTTTATTATTGTGGAAGAGCACCAGATGTGGGGTTAGGAGTCCTTCGCTTGAATCCTGCCATTTAAGTTTTAAGTACTTACACAGACATTGGCAAGTTACGTAATCTCTCTCAGTCGTAGTTTCTTCATCTGTAAAATAGGAGCAATAATACATTTACTACCTATCTTAATGTCATTATGAATGCTTTGTAAACCTTAAAGTATTTAAATGATTAATAATTATATTACACATACATATATATGAGTTTTAATTTTTATTGTATAAACCATTGCTGTATGTCAATATACTGAACTCTAGATCTATAAATATGGGTACTAAAGCAATGGCTTGTTTTTATATTTTGTTTTTGGTCCTTAAGCACAAACCAATTCATTAGTATAAGTATTTCAGAGAGAAAAAGCTTATTCTCAGTATTTTGTAAGGCATTTGAAAAATGAAACATTTAAACACATTGTTCACTTTCTCCATCCTCTTCCTTTCTCCCTCTAAAAGTGAAAGAGGCATTATTTAAGGTTTTCTTTAAAACTCTAGATCCAGTATCTCTTTCCAGAATGTTACATATACCATTTTATCAAAGATAGGGTCATGTTGATCATGTATGGGTGATGTCCCAATATTCCCTTTGTGGAACTAAACCTAAGTAGAAGTTGTATGTGCTGTAGTGTTTTTGGCAGTTTTCATTTCCCGTATTTTAAAAATAAAACTGTAGTTCTTTGAAAAAATGAAGCGTTTCTCAGTATTCCTCTCCAGTAACTACTCTTCTTTGCCCTCATCTTTGTTCCCTCTCCCTAAATATATTTGGAGATAATGATATTTTTTCCAACCCCTCCTCATAAGAAAATCTGTTTAGAATATTCCTTCCGGAAAGGATCACTTGCTTAGGTTGTAATGCTTGAAGATGAACAATTAGACATTCCTCCTGAACATCTGCTGAGTTGGTTAATTTAGAGTGAGAGTCCAAAGCCTGTAAAGTCTCTTGGTTCAAGATTTTCTCGTCATGAGATTTACTTCCTTTTTTCTCTACCCTTTGATGATTGGCTCATTTGGATCGCTGCTTTGGCTTTCCTTCTCTTCTATATTTCCTATAGCTAGAAGGAAAAAAATCGATAAGAACTCAGTTTTAATTATCATAAAGATAGCCCATTTGGCTATTCTAACAGAAAGAATTTCACAGCTTTCCTTGCTTCTTCCCCTTCAGGATTCCTATTCCTTTTTCCTCCCCATCTCTCACTGCCTTTTTTGGTGACTCCTCCTCAGAAAACTTTCAGCAAAAGACCCTTCTTCAAGGTTTTCTTTCCTGATCCTCATCCATTCTAGCATACTTTAACCTTTAAATTCCTTGTTACAGGCTTTTCTGATCATGTAGTTATCTTTCCTGCCCTTAGTGAATCAGTGATTTTAACAGTGTAGGTAGAGTATTCCTCATATGTAAACTCCCTTTAACAATATGTATATTAACAACTCTTGTGCAGTTAATAATATTGCTTGGGTTAAGACACATGTAATAGTTCTTTTGGCTTCTCATAGGATTCACAAGTTGACACTATTTAGTGAACTTGTGATGGTAGCAGATTCTCCTTCTACTTGGGAAGAAAATTATATGTTTCTAATACTCTCATTAAGAGTCTGCATAAATCCTCAGAGAACATAGAGAACTAACAAATCTTGGTCGTATTCTGCCGGGAGCAGGAGTTAGACTTGGAGTCAAGAAGACATGTTCAAATCCTGCCTTTGAGGCTTCCTGCTTGCGGTCCTCCCTTCTCCATGTAGATCTTGGGTGACTTAGTCCAGGAAAGTTGAAGCAAAGGGGAAGTAAACATTTTGTAAAGATGTTACTTTTTCAGATGCTTTACAGAATAAGTAAAATCAACTCTTCAATATGAATCTACTAAATCATTTCATTTTACTAATGTACTGGTTTGTGATTAAGAACTCCCCAAAGATTCCTTTTACAGCTCCTCATAGATCTGGCCATAGCTATGTACATTTGTAAATATTTCTTGATAACAAAGACATGTTTATATAACACTTTAAGGTTTAACAAAGTGCTTTTGTCACAACAAACCCATAAGATGAATAGTAAAAGTATTATTATCGTCCTTACTTTACAGATGAGGAATTCAATAGGTTAAACGATGTGTTTAGAATCACACTAGTATTATGTGTCTTGAACTCAGGTCTTTGTGGTTCTGAGGCTGACAGTATCTTCAATATCATATTGCCTTTTATTATTGATCTTACTATCCCAGTTTCTTTAGGGATTCAACCAAAGAAAAGAGAAACCTATCTAAAGCCTTAGCTCTGATCAGTTTTACTGGTAGCTTATCTCCTGAGTAAATAGAAATGTATAAGTTCAGAATTTCAGTCCTAGTGTTAGTGAGCCTTGCTTCCAAAGTCCATTTATTTGAATAGAAATACTGTACAATGTGGTATCTGCATAGCCCATTTTGAGATTTTCCAGTTACAAAATTAATCTCTTGTTTCATTAGGCTCAGAATTGTTGAGAGTGTAAGTATCATTCCAAAGAGTAGCTCAGTCAAGCATGTTATTACTCTAGAAAGTACAGAAAAATGTACATGCCTATAGCGAGATAATAAAGTTTTTCTAGAGATTTTTTTAGAAGTCACAGGTAGGAATGTGTGTGGTCTAGGGTAAAGGACATCATGTGGGACCTTCCTTCTCTTTCCTTTTGCCACGAATATTTGTACATATTATGAGTTCTGGTTAAAATGAGCCAACAGTGATCAATAGATCAAATTATTTGTTGGGAGGCAGTTTCACAGAAGTGCAAAAGAATACCTGAGAAAGTTACTGGGTAAGAGAAAGAGATTTACTGTGTTCTGTCACATGGTGACAGTAATTGTGCTTAACATGCTGATGTTAATTGTGCTGGTGTTGCCAGCTACTCTCTGCCTTCTCTTTGTTCTTATTGGAGCTGCTATAAATTAACCTGGAAGGACAGTGCCACGGGCTGAGACCTGTAGTTGCTATACTTTGGGAGTCACTCTGACAGTAGTTATAGAAAATACTCTATCAAATATATGTTAACATATTTTTGTATCCTCATTGTTTCTGAATCTTTTGGTTCACAAATTATGTTATCAGCTAAATTCTAGTTTTAACATTATTTGCAAAAAGAAAAAGTAAAATTACTTATGTTACACTTTTGAAGTATGTTCTGTGTCTGTCATGTGAGGACTAACCTAGCTAAGTTTGGAGCAGTTCATCACTAAGAAGTTGGCTTCAGGGTGATGGATTCTTCAGTTACAGCAACTGATGAACCCTACATAAGGGGCAGTGGAGGGAGTATCAGTAATGACAGAATCACTCAGATTGTTGAAGTATTGAAGATATAAGTATATATAATCCCTTGGTATAATCTTAGAGGTACCATTTTTTCATCATTTTTATTTTAGAAGCATTTCTAATCTATATTTGGGGTTGGGGACTGGGGTGGGAAATTGAGTGTATTGGCTAACTAATAACTAGTTTATTTCATCAGTACTGTAATTTTATTTATTTCTACCCACTTCCTTTTTGTTTGTAGTCTTAGGGCAGTGCCGAAATAGCACAGAGCCAAAGAAACTGCCAACCACGGAAGAGGAGCAGATATACCCTTGGGATACATGTGCTGCAGTACATGATGTTAGGCTTTCGTTATTACAGCGTTTTTTTAAGGATGTAAGTACTCATTATGATTGAATAGTACTCTTTGACTCTCAAGTTGGTGGATATTCCCCTCAAGTCCATTAGCATATGATATTATGGTTCTTATTTTGCAACCTAAATTGCCACGCTGATCGGAAGTTTATTTTTTAAAATGTAGGCAATGTTATTATATTTTATGGAAATCTTCTATTAAAGTTAAAATTTCAAATATTAAGATAATATAAAGTTTTAACAAAAATAACCATTCATATCTTTCATGACACAGTTCAGGAGGAAATACCTTTTAGATATGTAGTTTGAATATTCTAAGAACTCTTTAATTCTTTTGAGTTGTTTTTTGACAGGTATACAATAGAACTCATTACAGTGGTATTTAATATTGGTTTGTATAGACTCTATAGAGTATATATCTGTGAATGTGGTCTGTACTGTAGATTCCAGAATCTATAGACCCATAAGCCTTCACCTGCTGTATTGCTGGTAGTCTACCTGTGTCCTTCTCAGTTTTTTGTAGCTGGTTGTTTTAAAATAGTAAAGTATCCATAAGGATGGAAGAAGCCGCAGTGGCAGGCTCTTTAGCAAATGCCATGTGACTCTTGATTTGACTCAGGTAAACTACATGGGGGTGATACATACCCCATTGTATTGTAAGTCTTCTGCATGTTTAATTTGGTTCTTGTAATGAGGTTTCAAAATATTTTTTTATTAATTTATTTATTTATTTTTAGTTTACCACACACGGTTCTACATAGTTTTGAGTTCCAGATTTTCTCCCCTCTCTCCCCCCTCCCTCCCCAAGACGGCATGGAATCTCATATAACTGTCATGTATAACTTCGCATTGAATTATTTTATGCACTAGTCAAGTTGTGGAGAAGAATTTTGACCAATGGACTGAATCATGAGAAAGAAGAAACAGAACCAAAAAAAACAACCCAAAAACAAAAACAAAAGAGAAGCAAAAAAGGCGAGCATGTAGTGCGCCTCGATCTGTATTCAAACTTCACAGTTCTTTCTCTGGATGAAGATAGCATTCTCCATCGTGAGTCCCCTGGAGTTGTCCTTGCCCCTTAGGTTGCTGAGAAGAGCGCAGTATGTCAGGGTTGGTCCTCACAGAATCCATATATCTGTGGCTGTGCACAATGTTCTCCTGGCTCTGCTCCGCTCACTCAGCATTATGTCGTGTAGGTTTTTCCAGGTTGTTACGAAGTCTGCATCATCCCCATTTCTTATGGCACAGTAGTATTCCATCACCTTCATATACCACAGCTTGTTCAGCCATTCCCCAATTGATGGGCATCCCTTTGATTTCCAATTCTTGGCTACCACAAAAAGAGCTGCTATAAATATCCTTGTACATATGGGTCCTTTTCCCGCTTGTGTGATTTCTTTGGGATACAACCCTAGAAGTGGTATTGCTGGGTCAAAGGGTATGAACATATCTATAGCCCTTTGGGCATAGTTCCAAACTGCTCTCCAAAATGGCTGGATCAGCTCACAACTCCACCAGCAATGCAACAATGTTCCAATTTCCCCACATCCTTTCCAGCATTTATCATTTTCCTGTTTTGTTATTTTAGCCAATCTGACAGGAGAGATGTGGTATCTAAGAGTTGTTTTGATTTGCATTTCTCTAATCAGTAGTGATCCAGAGCATTTTTTCATATGCCTATAGATAGCTTTAATTTCTTCCTCTGAAAACTGCCTGTTCATATCCTTTGACCATTTCTCAATTGGGGAATGGCTTGTATTCCTATATATTTGGCTCAGTTCCCTGTATATTTTAGAAATGAGGCCTTTAGCAGAGATACTAGTTGCAAAGATTTTCTCCCAATTTTCTGCTTCCCTCCTAATTCTTGTTGCATTGGCTTTTTTTGTACAAAAACATTTCAACTTGACATAATCAAAATTATCCATTTTGCATTTTGTAATGCTCTCTATCTCTTGTTGGGTCATGAATTCTTTACTTTTCCATAAATCTGATAAAGTAAACTATTCCTTGCTTTCCCAAATTACTTATAGTGTCAGCTTTTACTCCTAAATCATGAACCCATTTTGACTTTATTTGGCATATGGTATAAGATATTGGTCTATGCTCAGTTTTTGCCCTACCATTTTCCAATTTTCCCAACAGTGTTTGTGAAATAGTGAATTATTAGCCCAGAAGCTGGCCTCTTTGGGTTTATCAAAGAGTAGATTGCTAAACTTGTTGATTTCTCCTACTTGTGTACCTATCCTATTCCACTGATCCACACCCCTGTTTCTTAACTAGTACCAGGCAGTTTTGATGACTGCTGCTGTATAGTACAGTTTAATATCTGGTGTGGCTAAGCCACCTTCTCTAGCATGTCTTTTCATTAATATCCTAGATACTCTAGACCTCTTGTTTTTCCAAATGAATTTTGTTATTATTTTGTCCAGCTCAGTAAAATAATTTTTTGGTAGTTCGATTGGTATGGCACTGAATAGATAGATTAATTTAGGTAAAATTGTCATTTTTATTATATTAGCTCGGCCTAACCATGAGCAACTGATATTTTTCCATTTATTTAGATCTGATTTTATTCGCGTGAAGTGTTTCATAGTTATGTTCATATAGGCCCTGGGTTTGTCTTGGCAAATAGACTCCCAAGTATTTTATAGTGCCTTCAGTAACTTTGAATGGAATTTCTCTTTCTATCTCTTGCTGTTGGGCTTTGTCAGTAATGTATAGGAATGCTGAGGATTTATGTGGGTTTATTTTATATCCTGCAACTTTGCTAAAGTTGTTTATTATTTCAAGTAGTTTTTTACTTGATTCTCTAGGATTCTCTAGAAAAATCATCATATCATCTGCAAAAAGTGATAATTTAGTTTCTTCTTTTCCTATTCTAATTCCTTCAATTTCCTTTTCTTCTCTTATTGCTACAGCTAACGTTTCTAGTACCAAATTGAATAATAGGGGTGATAATGGACATCCTTGTTTCACCCCTGATCTTATTGGGAATGCATCTAGTTTATCCCCATTACAAATAATGCTTGTCTATGGTTTTAGGTAGATGCTATTTATAATTTTGAGGAAGGTTCCACTTATTCCTATGCTTTCTAGTGTTTTTAATAGGAATGGGTGTTGTACTTTGTCAAAGGCTTTTTCTGCGTCTATTGAAATGATCATATGGTTTCTGCTAGTTTTGTTGTTGATATGGTCAATTATGCTAATAGTTTTCCTAATATTGAACCAGCCTTGCATTCCTGGAATAAATCCTACCTGGTCATAGTGTATTATTCTCATAATGAGTTGCTGCAATCTTTTTGCTAATATTTTATTTAAAATTTTTGCATCAATATTCATTAAAGAAATTGGTCTATAATTTTCTTTCCCATAAATTGATAACCTTAGAGATATGGATGAATATCTACAAAAACATAAACTGCCCAGGCTAACAGAGAAGGAAGTGAAATTTCTTAATATCCCCATATCAGAAAAAGAAATTGAACATGCCATCAATGAACTCCCAGATGGTTTTACATGTGAATTCTATCAAACATTTAAAGAACAACTAATTCCAATACTTTGTAGACTATTTGGGAAAATAGGGGAAGAAGGAGTCCTACCAAATTCTTTTTATGAGACAAATATGGTACTAATACCCAAACCAGGTAGAGTTAAAACAGAGAGGTTTCAAAATATTAAAATTTTTGATAGATTTCTTGCTAGCCAGCTCTTGGAGATTATTCCTTTATTAGATTTTAGAAGACTAGAAGTGTCTTTCTGCCCTCAATCCTCTACCCACAGTGGTATGAGCTAATGGACTGTTAGCTAATGGATATTATAGAGGTTCCAAAAAAAGACATCACTTTGAAATGCTGACCACTAGTGAGCCGAAGGACGCATGAGAATCTGGCTTCCCAGTTGGTGGGCCAAGGATAGTGTTGCTCCCTTCTCCTGAGGGAGACAGTAATAAATGAGAGGTGATAATTATGTAGTGGAAAGAGTTTTTGATTAGGCCTTGGAAGGCCCAGATTCTGGTACTACTTTTGCTCTCTATTAGATGGGGAGAATTTGGACAGGTCAAGTAACTTTTCTGAACCTCAGAGTCTTATAAGTAAAATGGACATAATAAGGCTTGGCCCTTCCTACCTCATGAAGATCAAATGAGATAATGGTCTTTGTAAGCTGTAAAATGCCATTAAAACATGCACAGTTATTATCATTAAGACTTTTCCAAAGGAAAAACTTAAATAAATAACCAAATTTTTACCTTAAAAGAAAGGAAAGAAAAAATAGTAAGATTTTGGAGTTGTGAGATTCTAGTTCATATTACTGGAGTGTTGAGTAGGTGTTCTGTCAAGCTTTGCCAAGATGAGTGAGGTGATCAGTTCCTCCTATGTTTAATCTCTGCTCAGTAGGCAAACTTTGTTTCCGTCAGTTCAGAAGCATGCCACACACATTCTTACATCTGCTTGGTTCTACTTTTATTCAGCGATACCTGAAAGTACATGTTCCATAACTGGTTGAGATGCAGCTGTTTTTGTCCACCCAGCGTATGCCACTTCAGCTTCCTCAAAGGGTATATCTCTTGGACTTGTAGTTATATGCATGTCTACGAATAGAAATAGTATGGACCTAATTGGACACTTCTGTTATAGTATTTCTTTTTTTTAATTTATTAATTTCAGTTTTCATCATTCACTTCCATAAGTTTTAAATTTTCTCCCCTTCCCTTTCTCCTCCCTCCCCAAGATGGCATGAAATCCGATATGTGCTCTACACATACATTTCTATTAAACACATTTTCACATTAGTCACGTTGCATAGAAGAATTACAACAAATCAGAGAAACTATGAGAAAGAAAACAAAACAAAAGAGAAAATAGTCTGCTTCACTCTGCAGTCTGACTCCATAGTTCTTTCTCTGGATGTAGATGGCATTTTCCATTATGAATCCTTTGGAAAAGTTTTAGGTCCTTGCATTGCTAAGAAGGGCTAAGTCTATCAAAATTAGTTCTCGCGTACTGTGGCTGTTACTGTGTACAGTGTTGTCCTGGTTCTGCTCATTTTAGTCAGCATCAGTTCATATAAGTCTTTCCAGGTTTTTCTGAAGTCCACCTGCTCATCATTTCTTGTAGCACAATAGTATTCCATTACATTCATATACCACAACTTGTTCAGCCATTCCTAAATTGAGGGGCATCCCCTCAATTTCCAGTTCTTGGCCACCACAAAGAGAGCTGCTATAAATATTTTTTACATGTGGGTCCTTTTCCCATTTTTGTGATCTCTTTGTGATACAGCCCTAGAAGTGGTATTGCTAGGTCAAAGGGTATGCACATTTTTATAGCCCTTTGGGCATAATTATAAATTGTTTTCCAGAATGATTGAATCATCTCACAGCCCTGCCAACAATGAATTAGTGTTCCAACTTCCCACATCTTCTCCAACATTTATCATTTTCCTGTTTTGTCATGTTAGCTAATCTGATAGGTGTGATGTGGTACTTCAGAGTTGTTTTCATTTGCATCTCTCTGATCAGTAGTGATTTAGAACATTTTTTCATATGACTATAGATAGATTTAATTTCTTCCTCTGAAAATTGCCTGTTCATATCCTTTAATCATTTATCAATTGGGAAATGACTTGTATTTTTGTAAATTTGACTCAGTTTTCCATGTATTTTAGAAATGAGGCCTTTATCAGAGACACTGGTTGTAAAAATTCTTTCCCAGTTTTCTGCTTCCCTCTTAATCTTGGTTGCATTGGCTTTGTGCAAAAACTTTTCAATTTAATGTAATCAAAACTATCCATTTTGCATTTCATAATGCTCTCTATCTCTTATTTGGTTTTATATTTTTTTTGAGGTGCTACATCTGAATCTTATTTCTTGATCTTTGCTTTGGATTTTCTGGTGTGCTAATTAGTGAGGAGACAGGATGTGTTCTCTTTTTGATTTTTGCTTTGACGTCTTTTGGCCTTTTGATTTGTTCATGGCCTTGCTTATGGGACAGTCTTTTAGCACATAACCTAGACTTGTGTGGCCATGGCAAAACTTTGTATAGGATGAGGCCATCAGGAATGTTGCCAAGCAAGTGAGAATTTTGTAGATGTATTTTGTCTAGACAGGTTTATTTTATTGAAATAAATATAATTGTTTTCAATTAAAATTTTGTTTTCTACTTCCCCTGATTAGGAGGGTAGGAATGGGAAGAGAAACAAAACTCTTGTAACAAATACGCATAGTCAAGCAAAACAAATTCCTGCATTGTCTGTATCCAGCAATGTCACATATTTCTTTTAACGGGACAGAATTTCCAAGATGGGGATTTTGCCTTTGTGATTGCATCAGACACAGCAAAGCTTTCTTAAATTCATAGGTAGAGTGGAATGTTTATATCATAAAATGTTTTACGAATCCTAAAGGGAGTTTCTTACACTTACAGGTGAGCTTTCCATGGCTTGAGTTTTTTGGGCTTAATTAGCCATACCGAAACACATTCATAGGCAACTTTAATGCAAACTGTCCCAACAGATGTTGTTATTTTTTCCCTTACAATGTACCCTTTCTCCAAACATCCCTGTTTCTGTTGAGGGTACCAGCAGCCTTCTTGTCACTCAAGTTTGCCACCTTGGAGTAATCATTGATTCTTCCCTCTCTCTTATACCTGATATCCAATCAGTTTGCCAAGTCTTGTGAAGTCTATATCTACAGTGTCTCTTATTTCTTTTATAATTTTTACTAATTCCTGTCATCCTAGTTCAGTCTCTCATTAGCTCTTGTCTGGATTATTGCAGTAGCTTATAAGTTGTCTCTACTTTGAGGCTCTCTCCCTCTCTAATCCTTTCCCCACTTATTTATCAATATAATCTTAAAGTACAGTTCTGGCCACTTCATAAAGAATTTTGGGGGGATTTCTGTTGCCAGTAGAATAAAAACATACTCTTATTTGAAATTCTTCACAGTCTGACTCTACCAGTTTACCTCTGTGGACTTATTTCGCATTATTCCCTTTCACATACCCAATGTTCTAGCCAAACTGGCGTTCCTGTTATTTGATGAACTTGGCATTCATTCCAGAATCATCTTCTGTGTCTTTTCACAGCCTGTCTTACATACCTGAAAAGCACCTTATCCTCTCTTTTACTTCCTTTAAGACTTAACTCAGGTGCCCCTTCCTATGGGAAGCCTTTCCTGATTTCCTCTAGTTGTTAATGTTTTTTCCCCCTCTTCAAATTATTTTGTATTATCGGTATAAATGTTGTATCTCTCCCAGTAGAATGTAAGGCCCTTGAGGTCAGGAGCTGTTTTTCATTTTTTCCCTTATATCTCTGTTGCCTTGTACATATCAGACATTTAGTAAATGCTTTTATTTTTGTTGGCTAGGAATTATGGCTTTCTTACTTGCCACAGCCTAATGCCGCATGGACAGTGTCATCTGCGTCAACATGTTATTTTCATCTTCAAGCCGTTTCTCATATTTTCTATCTGAATGTCTTTGCTTTCTTTCTTTCTTCCAAATCCTACTTATTCCTAAGGTGCTATCTGACATACCGCCTCCTTCACAAAAATCTGCCCCAATTTCACCAGTGTCTGTCATTGGCTTTTTCTCTTCTGATCTCCTTTTGCACAAAATGCCTATGTCACTCACTTTGTCAGTTCATTTTCATTCTGCCTTGAATTGTCAATTAACTGTTTCAATTGTCTATGTCTTGACATTCCAACTAATGTGTAACATACTAGAGGTTACAGGGACTGTGTCTTATATTTCTTTTGTACTTCCCTACAGAGGTGTGCATATAGGAGGTGCTTAATAAATATTTATTAAATGAATGAAGCTTTGTGTAGCTCATATACTTTTTAGCCAAAATGCAAAGTAGTGTTACTTAATCCTAAAATTGTTATGTATATTTGTTAAAGCTTTTTTCCTTAAAGCTCAATTGCATGCATTGTCATTTAAAAATTATAACCATTTAGGAAGGTCACGTATTTTGTGAAGAAATCAAAGGTGTTTGTTTGTACATTAGTTCAAGAATTCTTGCTTACTGACTCCAACCACTGTTGGATTAGAATCTCCAATAAAGCATCCAACAGTAGGTCTTTAAAGATAATAAACAAGTTGGCATTTTCTTCTTAACTACTTTGATAAAAATAATATTAGTTCCATTTTTAAAATACAGTGCCAAAGAAAGCAGCTTGTTCATTATATTACTAAATATTAAATTTTAAAAATGATGTTAATGCCAAAATCTGCTGGTACTTCAAAGCAGTTCTGAAATGTAAAAGGAAGACAGGTCAACCTCCTGTAGTTTTTCTGATTTGCGAACAGTAGAAGGCTATTCACCTACTGTGCATATTTGATTTGTGCTGATATACATCTTTAAGTCTGCGAAGAAAATCACTCTTTAATCAGCAGTATTTTTCCCTATTCCTTCCTTCCTTCCTTCCTTCCTTCCTTCCTTCCTTCCTTCCTTCCTTCCTTCCTTCCTTCCTTCCTTCCTCTCTCTCTCTCTGTCTCTCTCTTTCTTTCTTTCTTTCTTTCTTTCTTTCTTTCTCTGAAAATTTAAGTAAGGCCTCTTGAGATTGAGTTTATCTGTATAATATAACTTGTACTCTATTATCATAGAGCACTTTGGACATAATTGGTACTTAATAAATGTTTCTTTGATTGAATATTGCAGTTTTTCCTTAAAAATTAATTTTTAAGGAGAATCTTGTTTTAACCTCACCTCCCTCCATTTAATGATTCTCAGATTTTTCATCCTGTCATTTCATTGTGGTATCCTGCCATACCGCATTCCCTTTAAAAAATTGTGTGTCAGACAGTGTTCATTTTATTTTTCTTTTTATGTTTTTATTATGAACTTAAGCTTTTCAAACAGTAACCTATCTAGTATACAAAAAAACCAGAAAAGATTATATTTTATATTACTTTTTGCACGTTTTATATGTCTAACATAAAGGCATACACACATATGTGTATGAAAATATAGGCATGTATACATGTATACATATATTATATACACATATATGTATGTATACACATATACATATATGCACTCACATGTATGAGAAATTTATCTTTTTAGTCACTATCAGAGGGGAACAAGCATTTATAAAGTGCTTGCTATGTGCCAGGTACTGCACTAAGTGCTTTACAAATATTATCTCATTTGATCCTCGCAGTAATCCAAGAGGTAGGTATTAGTAGAATCCTCATTTTGCTATTGAGGTAGACAGTAGTTCAGTAATTTTTCTAGTGTTGCACAGTAAATTTCTGAGGCTGTATTTGAACTCAGGTCCTCCTTACTCCAGAAGGCCCAACAGCTTATCTACTGTGACACCTAGCTGCTGATATCACTATTGAACAGACAATTGGAACTTCTTGGCACTGTTTATTTTCTTAACAGGATAGCAGATCTTAAAAACTTATGGAGGAACATGGTTAAATTAAAAGAGATCTCCTGTTTATCATCACCGCACCAAACATCTATCAAGATCCTATGTTTTACTTCCCTTTAGAATTATCATCCTGGTGGCAGTTGCTGCTGTTTCCAGCCTGAACTTTTAGAACTATAAGAGTGACATGTTAAAAAAAAATGTAAAATTCTAATTTACTGTGTCAAAACTCCTTTTGGTATTGGAGGAGAAAGTTCTGGCTAACCAACAGCACATTAGGTTTTTTTTTAAAGCTATGTCCTAGGAAACAAGGTTTGTTCTGTGTTATTCCTAAACCTGTGTTTAATGTTTTAAACTGGATTCTAATATACTTTAAATATGTCCATAATCAAAGGCTTTTAGGATATTAATAGAACTGTTGATTTATATCAAAATAGGGGAAAAACACCAGAGTTACACATCTCTTTTACCTGACCAGGAGTAAAGTTTTTCCTAATAGAAAAAGTGAATTTTCTACATAATTGAAGACTTATTCCTTTATAGCAATTTAAAAAAATTATAACCAATTTTGGTTAAATTTTTTTGAAAATACATTGAACAATTTGCATCTTTGTTAAATAAAATATTATAATACAAGTTGAGCTTGGTGACTCAAAAATTATCTGACCATTATCATATTAGGCTTTGATACCGTGATGTTCTCAGGATCTATTGAAGAATGTAGAGCTATTTACTCTCATGCTAAATAACTCCAGTCCTTTGTCTATATTTCTTTCTCTCTCCTTTATGTTGAATTGTCACTTCTTGCTGTTGTCATGATGTCCCTAAAAGCTCCATGGCCCTTTCTAATTTGTTGCTTTTAATTTGTTGTTATCTGGGAATTCATATGAGTAAACTGTTAGAATTGTTTCCAAAGTAAGTTAGTAGGCTTTTTGTGAGGGCTTAAAGCTCTCATATGAATAAAGTGCAGAGCTTCTATGTAAGAACATTGACATACATTTTGACTGTGCAATGATCCCTCGCCCTTTTTTTTTTTTTGCTTATTTCCTGATTCTTGGCAATTTTTTTGGAAAGTCAAGGTTGCCTGCTGTATGACTTTTGAGTTAAAGGGGACATTGTTGTATATGCCTGACAAAAAATTAAGTCCATGTAATTTTACTTTTATACCTAACTGCAGTATATTTATGGTTTAGAGTTAAGTTTTGTGGAGGTATGATTGTTTCATCAGACATACATGTTCATATTTTTAATAATCACAGAAGCTTGGGAGCTAACATTTGTAGTATTTTATTTTAAAGAGAGATTACCTTGAGATAAGTTGTATACTGCTTTGTATCACAAAAATATAAATTTCTAAAGCAGGGAAGAAGTGTGTAATAATTTTTTGTTTTATGTGAGTATATATAAATTGCTTTAAATGTGTGTGTATTTACAACTTGCTATATTTTGCTTAACTTCTTAGAGTTCCTGTCTCCAGGCTGTATCAATTGGCTGGGAAGGAGGTGTTTATGTACAAACTTGTGGACACACATTACACATTGATTGCCATAAATCATACATGGAATCATTACGGGTAAGTTTGTTAGAAAAATGCAAAAAAAAATTTATGGTGTTGATTTCCATTTAAGGCCCGGGATGTTTGAATATATTTCCTCTGGGCTTAATAACCATGGTAACACTATGTTAGCTCTCAGCAACAATTGTTGGGTTCCAATGGACTAGTTGTGTGTTTACCTTTGCAACACCTTACAAGGAAGAGATGCATTACAAACATTTGTTGAACAGAATGGATTGATTTAGTTTAACCCCCTGTTTTTCAGGCTTGGCCCAAGATCCTTTGAGGGAAGATCACACTCCCGAAAATTAGAATAACTCTTGATTGAGAAAGAGGCTCTATTAAAGGGTGTCGTTGTTTGTAAGACTGAGTCATAAAATGCATCTTTCTTCGATGCCCACCTCAGATGCTATGCTGCTTCTTCCTTAAGCTGGCTTTTATGCCCTTCATCTGCCTCTTTAGTTTTCCCCAAAGCACTTTGTATCTATCCTCTGCCTCTATTATATTTCCCCTTGTATTATACCTAATTTTGTTTGTATTTCAGTTTGGAAAGGGTATTGCTTTTGGACTCAGGAGAGTCTTGGGTTTGAGTCCCAGCTCCAATATTTACTAAGTTGTATAATATAAGCAAGCCACTTAAGCTCATTTCTCCTCATCTATAAAATGGGGATAGTAAGACCTTTAATACTTATTTTATGGGGTTGTTATGAGGATAAAATGAAGTATATATGAAAACCTTAAGTAAATATGAGTTATTATGATCATTGACAACTTTATTATCATATCCTTCCTATTAGATTATGAGCTCTAAGGCCCAAAGAACTATGCTATTTTTTTCAGTTTTGTCTCTTGGGCCTAGTATAGTCCCTTGTATAGTAAATGTGAGTAGAATTAAATTCTTATACCATAGACATGTAATTTATATAAAATTAAACAAAGATAATATTATTAATGGTGCTCCTCATTTTGGCATACAGTTGTGATTGAAAAGCTACACTTGTGACAGAAAAAGTCTGGTTTTGGTTTGCAGTATATAAATTTTTTTTTGCAGTCTCTGGCAATGCTTTTGACTCTGCTTTGTTGGTTGGGATTGTGAAAATATCAGAATCCAAAAGATTCAGTTGCTTTGTTCATTGTGTTTGGTAATGACTGCTAACAGGTTGCAGGGACTTCTACTTTTTGGTTCTTTATGTGGAACTTTTGAGATTGGTTGCATATAGTAAGTGGACTAAACTGTGTAAATTTTTCAGTTACCAAGCCCAAGACTCATAGCTTGCCCAAAGCTATTAATATTGATTATTAATATTAATAATTCCATTTATTTTCTAATAATAGCATAGTGAAGGAGATAAGTAGTATAAAAGAAGATTAGGTCTGTGCTCACATATTGCTTTGTCCAAGGTCCAGTTCATCCTGTCCTTTTCTTTTGTCTAGAAGAGGCTTTTGAGCAGTTAGGCAAATGTCTGAGGTATGCAAGACTATGTATACACAGTGCATGAAGGATAAAAAGAAACAAATTCATATTATTTAGAAATTGATGGAAGATAGAACTGCATAAACTAGTACTAGCCTTTGGAAATAGACCTTGAAGGTTAGCATATCAATTCTGTGAAAATGTTAGTTAAGTTAAACTAGGAATTAATAGCCCAAAGAGTTATATAGGGATTGAAATGGCAAAGAGGAGAAATATGGTAGTTTAGTCTAGATAAAATTGCTGAAGGCATCTTATTCTATATCTGTTTTTAGCTTTATTTATACTTATGATGCTACCATTATCAGAATAGAAAGGCATTCTGCTTCCTGAAAAATATATGGTATCTTTTTACTACAGTAGTGGGAAATTAAAATTAAAGTTTAATTGTCATTGTCCAGAATTTTATATTTTAAATTTGTATAGAGTTGTATTTTTCTAGAGCCTTATTGAAGTTCAGTTTAAAATAAAAAGTTGAAAATTGCAAACATTAGGCAAACTAACTTTTTTGGTGTTCTGACAAAAAAAAATTCAGCTGTTTGACTGAATTCTGTCATTTTAAGTGAGCCAATTTGTGTTTAGACAGCTGTATACATTTTTAAACATGCATATAAATGTATTGTTAAATGTGCACATGTATAGGTTTCTTTTATGGCATATTTACAGTAAAATAGAACTAATCATTTTGATAGTTATTAGCCTCTAAATCTAGAGCTTTTACTTTAGTCTTTGGCAAAATGTATATTAAGTAAGTTGGGGCAGCTAGGTGGCGCAGTGAGTAGAGCACCGGCCCTAGAGTCAGGAGGACCTGAGTTCAAATTCAGTCTCAGACACTTGACACACTTACTAGCCATGTGACCTTGGGCAAGTCATGTAACACCAATTGCCCTGCCTTCCCTCCAAAAAAAAATATTAAGTTGTCAGACACTCAATTCTTGCTCTTCCAAGTAATCTTTTCTCTTCTTTATGTCTTTTTATAGTTCTTTTTTTTCTCTTCTTCTTGTCTTTTAAGTAATAATTGTTTGGTCCATTATAATATTTATACATTCAACAAAATGCTTGCCTCTTCAAATAAACAGTGTTAATCAAGATTTGATAGCTGGAAAAATCAGTGTACAGAGTAAACTCAAAGTAATAGGCAGTTCAGAATCAGAACAAAAATACTCCTGCTTAAGTCAGTATGTATACATTATTTAAATGTTTCATATAGTACTGTGAAATTAAAATGAATATTGGAACTAAGGCAAAATATCTGTTTCTCGGTAGCTAGCATTTTACAGTTGAGGAAACTGAGGCAGGCAGTGCTTAAGTGACTTGCCCAGAATCACATAACTCATAAGTATCGAGGCCAGATTTGAACTTAGATCTTTCTGCCTCTTTGTCTGTCAATCTAATCTATCTTTAAAATTTGCCAAAACAGTTAATAGCATTCACTGAAATATGACTCCATTTGATGACACTGCCTCCCTCACTCCCCTTTCCAGCACTGGTTACACTTTCATAAACTTCCACTCCCTGGCCATGGTAGAGGAATTGGAATATTCCTTGTACCCATTGCAATTCTAGATTCTTCCCTATTTATTAGCTACCTCTCCTCTTTTGTGGTTCATACTTGACAAATATATCGCCTAATCCATTATCTCCTAACACCAGAACATTCTTTTCCTTCCTCACAGTCTGCCTCTACACCCTAACTTCTGCCTTGTGAATATTGTATGTGTGTACGTATACACACACATACACACCGCTACGCCCCCACCCAGACTTTTCCTCAAAAACTTTAATTTCCCAGTTCCTCAATCTACATATTTCATATGCCATCCTCCATCACCCCACCCCATCTATACACTGTGATGGTCATTTCCCTGATCTTGCCAGAAATGTTCTACTTTATATTCATGAACTCTGAAATTTTTTTTTATCTGATCATCACTTTTTACTTCACCAAAAAAACTCAGACCTCATGATAACTGTGTTTTCTCTCTGTCTGTTCTCACATACTTCTCACGTCACCCTCTACTATTTCTTCCACTCCAGTATTTGATGAAGAGGTAGTCTTTCTCCTTGCCAAGGCTTATCTGTCTGCATATATCCCTGATCCTCTTCTTTCTTGTCTGTCTATAGCAGATTGCCCTTATTATTTCCAATTATCAATCTTACTCTTTCTCTAAGTAAGATCTTTAGTCTTTCCTTATCTACTGGCTCTTTCTTGCTTCCTACAAATACACCTATGTCTCCCCTATCCTTAAAAAATAAAACAAAAAACTTTTCACCAGATCCTACTGTCTCTGCTAGCTATTGTCTAATTTTAAAAGCTATCTCTAAATAATGCCTTCACTTCTTTCACATCTACACCATCTAAAATTTGGGTTTTAACCTTACCATTCCACTGAAACTTTTTTCCAGAGCTAAATAGTCTCTTACTCTCCAGATCTAATGGCCTTTTGTCAGTCTTCATCTTTCTTGATTTCCTTGCAACATCTAACACTGTTGACTGGCTTTCTATCTTGGATACTTTAGGGTTTTAAAATTTTTTTTTAGATTTTTTAGTTCTTCAGTTCCACTATTTTTTGAGTTCCAAATTTTCTTCCCCTCCCTCCCCTCCCCTTTCCTTCCCTTCCTCCACCCTTCCAAGAAGGCATGGAATCTGATATATGTTCTACATATACTCACATTAACCTTACTTACACAATAGTCAAGTTGCAAAGAAGAATTAAGAATTATGACCAATGGAATGAATCATGAGAAAGAAGAGACAAAACCCCAAAAAAGAGAGAAAAAAAAGGAGAGCAAATAGTTTGCCACAATCTGCATTCATATTCCATAGTTTTTTCTCTGGATGTAGATAGCTCTTTCTATCATGAGTCCTTTGGATCTGTCTTTGAACCTTGTATTACTGAGAAGAGCCAAGTCTATAAAGGTTAGTCAGCACAGAAGCAATATATCTGTGGTTGTGTACCGTGTTCTCCTGGTTCTGCTCCCCTCACTCAGCATCATATCGTGTAGGTCTTTCCAGGTTATTATGAAGTCCGTATCTTCTCCATTTCTTATAGCACAATAGTATTCCATTACATTCACATACCACAACTTGTTTAGCCATTCCCCAATTGATGGGCATCCCTTTGATTTCCAATTCTTTGCTACCACAAAAAGAGCTGCTATCAATATTTTTGTACATATGGGTCCCTTTCCCACTTGTGTGATCTCTTTGGGATACAGCCCTAGAAGTGGTATTGCTGGGTTAAAGGGTATGCACATTTTTATAGCCCTTTGGGCGTAGTTCCAGATTGCTGTCCAGAATGGCTGGATCCATTCACAATTCCACCAACAATGTAGCAGCGTTCCAATTTTCCCACATCCTCTCCAGCATTTATCATTTTCCTGTTTTGTCATATTAGCCAATCTGCCAGGAGAGATGTGGTACCTAAGAGTTGTTTTGATTTGCATTTCTCTAATCATTAGTGATTTAGAGCATTTTTTCATATGCCTGTAGATATCTTTTGCTTCATTGTCAATGGTACCTTGTAGCAGGATATGGAGTCCTTCCTTATCTCTTTTAATTAGATCTATCTTTGCTTTTGCTTTGTCTGAGATTAGGATTGCTACCCCTGCTTTTTTTACTTTAGCTGAAGCACAATATCTTCTACTCCAGCCTTTTACCTTTACCCTGTGTGTATCCCACTGTTTCAAATGTGTTTCTTGTAAACAACATATTGTAGGAGTATGGTTTTTAATCCACTCTGCTGTCTGCCTCCATTTTATGGGAGAGTTCATCCC
Source organism: Trichosurus vulpecula (assembly GCF_011100635.1). Classification (NCBI taxonomy): domain Eukaryota; kingdom Metazoa; phylum Chordata; class Mammalia; order Diprotodontia; family Phalangeridae; genus Trichosurus; species Trichosurus vulpecula. The sequence goes on from NC_050574.1 coordinate 223,588,903, forward strand.
ATTCACATTTACAATAATGATTACCATCTTTGTCTTTTTCTCCATCTTATTTCCCACCCCCCGTTTATGCTTTTATTTCTCCCTTCTCCCTTCCACTCCTCAAAAGAGTTTTGCTTTTGATCTCTGTTTTCCTCAAGAGATGAAAAAGAAATTAGAATAGGCAAAGAAGAAACTAAGTTATCACTCTTTGCAGATGATATGATGATTTACTTAGGGAATCCTAGAGAATCAAGTGAAAAACTACTTGAAATAATGAAAAACTTTAGCAAAGTCGCAGGACATAAAACAAACCCACATAAATCCTTGGCGTTCCTATATATTACTAACAAAGCCCAACAGCAAGAGATAGAAAGAGAAATTCCATTTAAAGTTATTGTAGGCACTATAAAATATTTGGGAGTCTACCTGCCAAGACAAACCCAGGGCCTATATGAACATAATTACGAAACACCCTTCACACAAATAAAGTCAGATCTAAATAAATGGAAAAACATCAGTTGCTTGTGGTTAGGCTGAGCTAATATAATAAAAAGACAATTTTACCTAAATTAATTTACTTTTTTAGTGCCATACCAATCAAACTACCAAAAATTTATTTTACAGAGCCGGATAAAATCTGGAAGAATAAGAGGGCCAGAATATCAAGGGAATTAATGAAAAGAAATGCTAGGGAAGGTCGCCTAGCCATAGCAGATATTAAACTGTACTATAAAGCAGCGGTCATCAAAACTACTTGGTACTGGCTAAGAAATAGAGTGGTGGATCAGTGGAATAGGTTAGGTACACAGGTTGCAGTAGTCAATTACTATAGCAATCTACTCTTTGATAAACCCAAAAAATCCATCTTTTGGGCTAAGAATTCATTATTTCACAAAAACCGCTGAGAAAATTGGAAAATGGTATGGCAGAAACTGGGCATAGACCAATATCTTACACCATATACCAAAGTAAAATGAAAATGAGTTCATGATTTAGGAATAAAGGTTGATGCTATATAAGCAATTTGGGAGAGCAAGGAATAGTTTACCTGTCAGATTTATGGGAAAGGGAAGAATTCATGACCCAACAAGAGACAGCATTACAAGATGCAAATAGATAATTTTGATTAAGTTAAATTGAAAATTTTTTTGTATAAAAAAGCCAATGAAACAAAGATTAGGAGGGAAGCAGAAAATTGGGAGAAAATCTTTACAACCAGTGTCTCTGATGAAGGCCTCATATCTAAAATATACAGGGAACTGAGCCAATTTATAGGAATACAAGTCATTCCTAAGTTGAGAAATGGTCAAAGGATATGAACAGACAGTTTTCAGAGGAAGAAATTAAAGATACTTTAGGTTTTTATGAATCTAATTTAGATTAAAAAACAACTTTCTTGTAAGCTTTCCTACCTGACAGTTTTCTTTGCTAGATTCTTATCTACATAATGGCCACTAATCATGGGTATCCTCCAAGGCTTAGTGAAGGGCCTTCTTCCCTTTTCTTTATATACTCTCTCACTTGGTGATCTCATCAACTCCCATGGATTTACTGATTGATCATTTGTATGAAAGTGATTCCTAGATCAATATAGCCATTCTTAGTCTGTATTCTGAGCTCCAGTCTGATGTAACCAATTACCTATTAGATAACTCACTTTGGACATCTTGTAGACATCTCAAACTCAACATAACTTTTCCAAGACCAAGAACCCTATCCACAGGGTCGGAGTAATGGTGGAGTGAATGAACGAAGCATTTAATAAACCTTTACTATGTGCAGATTACTGTGCTAAGAATTGAGGATACAAATAGAAAAGTAGGGGAGACAATACATATGGAAGATTTTAGTTGTTGGTCATATGGAAAGCTTTTGTGGGTCCTTAGGTAGGACTGGGATGCTGCCACTTTCAGGGCTCTTGAACTCATCTGCCTTTTCATCTCAGTTGGCCACCAGTTGTTGGTAGTCGTGGTAGGAAGGTGAGCCTCTTCTCTACGAGAATTTTTCTTATCAACGATGGCTGCTGGGACTGCATTGGAAATGTCTTGAGGTTTGGGGGACACTGCTATTCACAAGGCTCTTGGACCCGGGATCTTGGGTTGCCTTCATTAGGGTCTGAGGAGAGATAGTGGTCAAGGTAGTAGTGGTTTAACTCATTTGGCACATGCCACCTCCCATCCCTCGCTCAGGGTACCCTGGCTGATTCAGGTGGACTGAAAAGCAGAGCAAGTGACTCTAGTCCTTCATGGAAGTAGCTCTTTGCTTCCTACAAAGTTGAAAATATTTCAGAATGTAGCATTTTCCTCAAAGGTCTTCTCCAATTGATACGACGTCTTCAGGGCCTCTGGAGTTTGCTGATGGGAGACTTGCAAGGTGGCATTGGATCAGCATTTGTAATTCATCCTCTCTCTTATAAATGACTCTCTCTCTCCTCTCCCATACTAAAATGTTTATTATCATGTGACCTGTATGTATAAATTATTGTATACACTATGGATCCAGAGTGATGGTAAATCTGGATAATAACAATATAGTAGTCAAGGGATCAGGATTCACTAACTGACATATATTGTCATATTGGTTGATTGAAAGAACTCTCTACTGGGTTCAACTGCCAACATTTTAAGTTCAAATTCTACCTCTTGACTAGTTGTGTAACCTCTCTGAGCTTCGGTTTCCTTAACTACAAAATACAGTTAATTATGCCTTTGGTAAGCAATTCATAGGGTGGCATCAGGTAGGTCACAAATTTGAAAAAATGCCAGTTTGATAAGGATGAGACAGAGATTTGGTAACACATAATATGTTGGCAGGGAATCTCTCTGTAGACATTCATGCAAAGTGGAATCTATATGGCCATGAGAGATTTAGTTTCAGCTAAGGAATTATATTTCTTGGCTTTTTGAGGAATACTACCATTGTATGATCTGTGGATTCTCTTACTAACCTGCTATAGCTCCTCATGACTTTGAAGTGGATGCTAGAGTGGGAAGCCACATTAAGTGACCTGAAGAAATGGTTTACCTTAGCCCTTATATTGCTATTTTTGTATGGCTGGAAACTGTGGATACAAATGCATCTGGTGTTTTCACAGAAACCATCCTCTTATAAGCCACATCATCTACCATCAGTTCTTATCCCTGTCTGTACTTTTTCTAGGAGTTGGCCATTGCAGACAAACTGTATATGTGTGTGTGTGTGTGTGTCTGTGTGTGTGTAATAGTTACTAAGTTTTCAAAACCATGTTTAAGTCATGGATACCCTATTTCAAAGGAACATGGCACCTTATTATTTTTTACTCATGAGAATGCAGAGGACTTTGATTGCCTTGTGTCTTGATCAGTGCCAGATCTACTGGATGCTATTCACTTTAATTTCCAAACATTGCTATATTTGAGCAGATGTGCTAAAACAAATTTAGATACCCAATAGATTAGACACCCAGTGGATTAGTCACCTCTGAATAGAATGTACCATAGACTTTAAATTTTGCTGCCACTCAACCTCAATTTCTCAATTTCTGTCATACGTTAAACATGTATTAAGCACCTACTATGTGCCAGGCATTGTGCTAAGCATGGAGATACAAACACAAACTCCTGTGCTCAAGGAGCTTACAGTCTGGTAGGTAGAGACAACATATAAAAAGGAAGCTGAAAATGGAAAGCAGGTAGGCCTGGCCTAGGGGCAGGATGAAGAAATTTAAGAAATCCAAAAGCAGTGTAGCTGGTGGGAAATGGGGAGAAGACTATGCTGAGCTCTTTTCTTCAGTGGAGGAGCTGGAATCTAAAACTCTGCCTTCCAGTCAGAGGGTCTAATCAGAGAGGCAGAGGCCACTGATTAAGGTGTGAGTCCTAGATAGATTGAGGCCATAGGGTACTGATGAAAGGTGAGTACCAGGCAGATTCAGCTTTGCGAGATAATGAGATTTCTGAATGACGAGTTTCCTGGGGAAAGATGGCATGATGAAGAGCCCAAAGAAGTCCAAAAGCAGTGTTGCTGGTGGGAAATACCTACCCTCCAGTAAGGCACAGAAACTGTACCAACAGGAGACTGAATTTCTGGGCGTTTTTGAATCTACTTGTATCACTATGTATTTAATGAGATCAGACAGAACTATACATTGCAGACTCATTACCATATGGGTTTAGAACTCAAAATTACTTTAAAGGTAAAACTGTATTATAAGGAGATACTTCTGTTATTTTCAGTGGCAAACACCATGGATAGAAATCTAGGAAAAAACCAATAGTATGCAAGATGAAACAACTATACTATAGCAGTTGGTGCTACATGGAAGATCCAGGCTGTAGGCTTGCTTAATATTAATATATAATCTGGAGAGGCCTGATAAGTGATGTTCCACCTCTGCAGCCATGGTCCAGTTATGGGCCACAGGGATCTGTTCAAGACTTTACACATAATCCCCTGTGACTCTTGGTAGATGTAACTATGACATCTGTCAGCATATCTAGTCTTGTGAAATGTGCTTTGGCCAAGAATCTTGTGGGATGACCATTGGGCTTGTTGCAACATTTTTTAACTACCATCTATCCCTGGGTGGCAGTAATCAATCAACAAATATTTATTAAGTACCTTTTATGCATCAGAATGTAGTAGGTGCTGGGAATATAAATGATGGATTTTAGCAATGCTCTGCGCCTGTCCCAGGTATACAGTGAAATTTTGGTGGTAGCCAAGGTGTCTCACTTCTTTTTCTCTTCTGGACCTCTCACCACTGCTGAGTCTGCCTGCCTCTTCCTGAAGGAGGTTTTTCATCTCCTTGGTCTTCTCGCTCATAACCCTTCTGAGGTACAGAGTCTGCCTCATTTTTCTGGACTCCTGGATGTGTTAATTTCCTATACTATTACTAAGCAAAGATTTCTCTGTCCATAGCATATCACTCTCAGTCTGATGGACAGACAGAGCACATGAATCATTAACCCTAAATAGTATCTTCTATGCTTTACTTTCTACTATCATGAATATAGTACTTGTAGCCTATTCTGTAAATGTTATGATAATAATAAGAAGAATGGTTCATTTGTCTACCCAGAGCATACTCTTTGTCTTCTACTCTTAGTTACTGATTTTTTTTTCCTTTACTCACCATGTACACTACACTCCCCACTGTAAATGAATACCTGAGAGATTTAGAGATAGAACAGGCTGACTTCCAGTGCCCTATAAGTAGCCAAAGTCATGAACAAAGAGGTCTACTGCTTTTGCACCCTTATGGAGCCCTTCACTGTAGGAGAAACAGGTCTAGCTTTCTTTCTATAATTGAGGCACTCATTGACTAGGACGATAGGCCTCTTTCTCATTACTTAGGTGGTGATTTCTCTGTCCTACTGACTAGTATTACCTTCCACATCATGTATATTCCTCCTCCTTCCCCTCTTAGAGCAGGGTTCACTATATTTGATAGCATTCTAATTAGTATACTTGAAATTGAACTGTTTCATTGGTGAAGGTCATACTTGTGTGACTGCTGAGGTTTGAGAAATTTCTTAACAGGTGACATTTTTTGTTGTTCATGAGAGTACTTGAGATTGGCTACTATTGTTTTCTTAAGATAACCAAATTTATGTTGCTTTTACTTTTTAAGTTAATTACCTCTGGAAAAAAAAACTCCCTTCAAAAGTGCAATATCATAGCTTTGTCTTTCTGTAAATACATACATATATTTGTTAGCACAATTATAACATTTATTCCATTTTTTTTAGAATGACCAGGTTCTTCAGGGTTTCTCAGTGGAGAAAGGAGAATTCACATGCCCACTCTGTCGTCAGTTTGCTAACAGTGTTCTTCCCTGTTATCCTGGAAACAATGTGGAAAATAGCCTTTGGCAGTGTCATAGTAACAAGAGCCTGCAAGAACTCATAAAAGAGGTTGAAGAACTTCAAGAACAGCTGGGAATTTTCCCAGTAAGCATCAGTGTAAGGCAGAAAGATCCTTGTTAATTTGCTTCTACTTTTCAACCTTCCTTTTCACTCAGTTTCTCTGAGACTCACTTATATTTTTTATGAATTTAATGGAAATTGCCTTAAAGGTTTTGACTTCTGTTATTTTATTGAGCAAAAACAAAAGTAAGAATAGACATGTTATTACCAAAGGCTGTAATTATCTTCTGTTGAAATTGTTGTAGTTTTAATATTGTATTTTCTGGATTGTAAAAACCCATATGTTTTTGTGTTCTTAGGCACCTTTCATATAATTGTATTATTATAGACATCTCATATGTTATTTCTTTGTGATGAAAAGCACAATTTAGTTTACAAATGTACCTATTGATAACACATTTTACACAGAACTACATACATATATTTGTTAATACACAGATATTTATAAAACTGTATAAATGAAAAAGATTATATATTAATATTAAGCAAGCCTACAGCCTAGATCTTTCATGTAACACCAGCTGCTATAGTATAGTTGTCTCATCTTGCATACTATTGTTTTTTTCCTAGATTTCTATCCATGGTGTTTGCCACTATAAATAACAGAACACAGTTTTACCTTTAAAGTAATTTTGGGTTCTAGACCCATGTGGTATTGAGTCTCCAATGTATAGTTATGCCTGGTCTCATTAAATAAATATATTCATGAAAAGTTAAATGTTTATGATTTTTATAAGTTGAATAATCACTAGGGGAGCTAGGTATTTGAAAGAATTATATGGCATATTACACTGTCATTTAAAAATAATTTCTTTTGTAAGGTGAATTTACCTTGCAATATATTTAAATTTGTATGTATTAGATTTTCTCAAAGTGAGGCATCCTTTATTACATTAAAAGTCAATCAGTCAGTAAACTTTTATTAAATGCTTACTATGACCAGGCATTGTGCTAAACACTAGTAATTAAAAAAAAAAAAGAGGCAAAAGATAGTCCTTGCCCTCAAGGAGCTCCCAGTCTAATGGGGGAGACAACAATCTATATACAGGAAAAACAGGAAATAATTATAAAAGAAGGAAGGAACTAGAATTAAGAAGGTTTGAGAAGGGCTTCCTGCAGAAGGTGAGATTTTAATTGAGACTTGAAGGAAGCTTGTAGATGAAGATGAAGAGAGGTAGTATTTCAGATATGGAGGACAATCAGAGAAAATGGCTAGAGTTGAGAGATAAAATGTCTTGTTCATAGGACAACAAGGAGGCCAGTGTCACTGGATTGAAGAATATGTAGCAGGGGGTAAAGTATAAGAAAACTAGAAAGGGGTAGGAGGATTGGTTATGAAGGACCAAACAGAGCCATTTGATTGTGGAGGCAATAGAGGGCTATTAGAGTTTTTTGAATAGGGTGGTGACATGACTGGACCTGTCTTTAGGAAAATCACTTTGGTGGCTTGAATGGAGGATGGATTGGAGTGGGAGGAGGCTTGAGGTAGGCAGATCCACCAGCAGGCTATTGCAATAGTCTAAGTATGAGTTGATGAAGGCGTGTGCTAGGTTTATGGTCATACTAGAGTAGAGAAGGGGGCATATTTGAGAGATGTAGCAAAGGTGAAATCAGCAGACCAGATCGGATTTTGGGGTTGAGAAATATTGAAGAGTCCAGGGTGACGCCTAGGTTATGAACCTAAGGAAATGGGAGGATGGTGTTGCCCTAGACAGAAATAGGGGGAAGTTAAGAAGGATGAGGGAGGATTCAGGGGGAAAGATAATGAGTTCAGTTTTGGACACATTGAGTTTAAAATGTCTATTAGAGAATGAGTCTGAGATATCTGAAAGGTAGTTGGAGATGTGAGACTGAAGATCACCAGAGAGTTTAGAGCAGGATAGGTAGATCTGAATATCAGCACAGAGATGGTAATTAAATTGATGAAGTCGTACAGAGGGAGAAGAGAAGAGTACCCGGGACAGAACCTTGTGGACACTGAAGGTTAGAGGGCATAATCTGGAGGAGGATCCAGTAATGGAGATTGAGAAAGAGTAGTCTGTAGGTAGGAGAACCAAGAAAGAGTGGTGTCCCAAAAGCCTAGAGACATGAGAATATCAAGAAGAATGTGGTCAACAGTATCAAAGGCTGCAGAGAGAAAGATGAATGAAGACCAAGAAAGGGCCATTGGATTTTGGCAGTTGAGTTCATTGGTTACTTTGGAGGAGAGCAGTTTGGTGGAATGATGAGATAGGATGCTGGATTATAAGATATTAAGAAGAAAGTGAGAGTAAAAGTGGAAGCACCTAGTGTAAGTAGTCTTTTCAAGGAGTTTGGCTACAAAGGATAGAAGAGATATACGAAAATAGTTAGCAGGGTTAAGATGGGAGAGATCAGGGTATATTTGTAGGCAGTAAGGAAGGGGAGCCGGAAGATAGGGAGAGATCGAAGATAAGTGAAGAGTGAGGATGACAGAGGAGCAATCTGTAGAAGAAAATGGGATAGAATGGGTTGCTTTTGCAGATGGAGGGTTAGATCTTGCTAAGGAGTAAGGCCACCTTTTGTGTGATAGGGATGAAGGCAGAGATAGTGGCAGAAGGCTTCTGAATGATATGAGATGAGGAAGAGAGGAGAGAAGAGGGAGCTCACAGGGAATGACCTCAGTTTTTTCTATAAAATATGAGGCACGGTTCCTTAAAAATAAAACAGTAAATGAAAAAGTAGACCCTTTGCTTGCATAGAGATTAAACTTTATCTGTTAAAGTATCCCCCAGAGGGGGCAGCTGGATGGTGCAGTGAGTAGAGCACCGGCCCTGGAGTCAGGAGGACCTGAGTTCAAATGCGGTCTCAGATACTTGACACACTTACTAGCTGTGTGACATTGGGCATGTCACTTAACCCCAATTGCCCTGCCAAAAAGCAAAAAAAAAAAAAAAGTGTCCCCCAGAGTATGAGATAAGGTTGTGAAAACTAAAGTATTGAAATAAGAGGGGGGAAAACCCTTTATCATTTTGTTTCTTTATGTATTTTAAAGTCTACTAAGCACAATGCCTGCCACATAGTAAACACTTAAGAATGCCCAGTGTATTTATTTATGTAGTTATCTAATAATTATTAGTTATAAATTTTTACATTTTAATTTTTTTTATGTCTTTTAATAATGAAGAATGTATTGATATTGTACTTCTGTTGACAAATGTAAAGTATAGTGAACTTTTTGTTGTTGTTGTTATTGTTAGTCAGAAACCAACTTAAGTAAAGAAATGGAATCTGTAATGAAGGATATCAAAAGTACTACACAAAAGAAATACACAGACTATAGCAAGACTCCTGGCTCACCAGACAATGATTTTCTCTTTATGTATTCTGTAGCTAGGTAAGTACGATATTTAATTTTTAAGAGTTTTCTCAGTTTTTGTCACTCACTGGTATTGTTGAATGGACCTTTATTTTATCTAGTCACAAAGGTTCACTTAACAGGAGGGATATCTTTTATACTTTTTCTGTCTTGATTTAAACCACTGTTCTTGTTGTAAACTTCCCACTGTGCCTATGGACATCAAATCTTATTTCATTTAGGTGGTTTTTAAGAAAAAAAAAATCTGGGAGTATTTTTTGTAGTTGATACTGATTTAAGCATTATAGAATGGTGGGGCAGGTGGGGATTGTTAGTGAGTGTTCCAAATTGTATAATTCAAAATAGGTTGGTTTTTGTTAAAAGGTTTCTGGTACACTTCAGAAATCACTGTTTTCAGTTTGTCAGGCCTATATGTAAAAAGAGAAAGGTTTGTTTCCCAAAACATTGTATTTACCTGTGTAATGAAGGAGGTAGGGAGAAGAAAGCTGAACTTGTTCTGTCTTGTCCCTCATTTAGCTACAGAAGCCCAGAGAAGAGAAGTTTTTAAATATGTAATATTTTAAATTTTTATTTTTTAAAATAGCATCTAGAGAGAGGCGATAGCTGTTGAAAAGTAGCTTAATTGGACCAGAGTCAAATGAAAGAAGAGCCAACTGTATTCCACAAGTTGTAGCTAGCAGGATGCAGATGAGACTTTGCTGCCTTTCATCTCCCAAATTAGATGAAAATAACCTAATTTAATAGTGGATATGAAGTACTGAGGAATTTGTCTACTTAGAAGTTTTGGAGAAGTTTGTCCCAAGGGCAGTAATGGCAAGCAGAAGAGAAACTGACATTCAGCTAGAGATTTTTTTTTGCTAACTTTTTCTGCAGCAGTTGATTATTGTCAGTTTCTCTACTTTTATGATCCAATTCTTTAAAAAAAATTTTTAAAAAAATTTATTTGTAACATTCGTTAAAAAAAAAATTTGAGTTCCAAATTCTCTCCCTCCCTCTCTCCTGCCCGTTCCCCACCCATTAAGAAGGCAAGTAATACTAGATCAGTCGTATGTAGTGAAATCATGCAAACCATATTTCCGTATTAGCCATGTTGAAAAAAACAACCACCAAACAAAAAACCAAGAAAAATAAAGGAAGTGAGGGCAGCTAGGTGGCACAGTCAATAGAGCGCTGGCCCTGGAGTCAGGAGGACCTGAGTTCAAATGTGGCCTCAAACACTGTGTGACCTTGGGCAAGTCACTTAACGCTGATTGCTAAGCCTCCCCCTTTCTGCCTCCCCGCCAAAAGAAAAGATAAATAAAGAAAGTAAAAAAAGCATGCTCAGGGTTCATCAGTTTTTGGAGTCTGAATACAGATTGAAGGATACTTTTACTTTATTTTTCTGATTTTTTCTTTTTGGTCTGTTTTTTCTTTCACTACATGACTAATATGGAAATAGGTTTACATGACTGCACATGTATAACCTATGTGACATTGCTTGCCTTTGCAATGAGGGGGAAAGGAGAGGGAGGAGGAGAATTTGGAACTCAAAATTTTAAAGAACAAATGTTAAAAAATTTTTTTTACATGTAATTGGGGAAAAATAAAATATTACATAATTAAAAAAAGAAAAATAGGAAAAAGTCAGTAAAAGTTGGGGGGAAAAGAGTTCATCAGTTTTCTCTTTGGAGTGGGGAGAGTATTTTTCCTTATGGGTCCTTTGGAATTTTTGCGACCCTATTCTAGAGTTTGTTTAAGGTTCCTGTTGGCAGGACAGGTCTTTTGTTTATTTTACCTATTGCTTTTAAGGGAAATCTTTGATTACAGTAAAGTATGTTGTAGTTGGCATTTAATAAAAAATTACTTTAGATTTATGTATTCATAATAAAAGACTTTTAATTATAATATTAACAAGAAAATAGTGATATATTTCTTTAAATTTCTTTCTATAAATTCTTGCTTCTGGAAGGAATGTAAGCTGTGACATCACATGCAGCCGCCTTGCTCACTTCAGAAAGAGTAGTACCAGTGTCAACTAGTGGCCAAACTGTAACTCCTCAGTAATGAGTGACAGACATAAACACAAACTAGTGACTGAATCAAATAATATAAAACTAGTATTTGATGATTTTTAAAAGTACTTTGTATTCGTTATCTCACTCGGCCTTCACAGCTGTTTGAGGTTGGTAGTACTGAAGAAGTTAGGGAGAATGCCAAGGCAGAGTTGCCTGAAACTAATTCACACACTCAAGCCTTCTTTTAGTCAAGTGGCAAAAAGTTTATTGTAACACCCATAGTAGTGGGGGAAATTCCTTTGGGAAGCTTCAACTTAATGGGGTGAATCTAAAACCAAGTATGCTAATTAGGTGGTGGTGGCGGGTGGGGTGGGGTTAGGGAGTGGTCAGTATATGTAAGTAGTCTAGGTGCTGGGTCGCTGGAATATATGGGAAAACTCAGAGAGTCAACAGGGGTAACTTTGTTGAGGGGATCAGAGAGCCTGGGAAAGAATCCTGGGGGCAGGCGCCCTGAGATAGCTTTTATCTGAGCAGTTGCAGAGTCAACTCTATGCCTGTAACAAGGAGAGAATTTTCTTACAGCAGGGTGGTGGGGGGGGATTTTAGGTTGCTTAGACAGGGTCCTGAGGGTTTTTTGGGATCTAGGTCCCACCACCTCTTCATTCCCCCCTCAAACAAATGGGACCCAAAATCTTTTGGGTCAAGGGGCAGAAGTCTCAGCTTCTGAAATTACTTCCTGCTAGCAAGGGAGGTAGAGCTGTCCCTGCCTCTCTGGGTGCCTGCGGGGAGGTTGACTGGAACAGAGTATAGGCTACATTCAGGGGATGGTGGTGGGCGGACATGGACTGGTATCCATTGTTTGCTACCAACTGTAGATGACTGGCCTATAGTCTGGGAGACAAATCTGACAAGCGAGTTCAGTATACGGGGCCCAGATATAAGGAGAATTAAAAGAGGTGTCTGAATGGGGGAGAATAAAGAAAGGAACCAAAAGCCTCATTAGAATCATTTACATAGAATTATCTGATCTTGTTACTTTCTCAGAAGTTTCCACTCTGATTCCAATTCTTTTAGGAGGATTAGATGCTGTTGACATGAAAATATAAGTAACAACATTCTTGTAGGTAGACATTTTCCACCCTTGAGTACAATAGTTATACAAATGAATTTGCTTACAAGAGACCGACTTTACTACAAATATAGTAAAAGACTTCGGAGGATATTGAAGTAATTAATTCCACAACAGTGCCTATCAATAAGTTTTTCATAATAAAATGTGTTTATACTTCAGGATCCACAGTACGAACAGGTGTTATTTCTACATTAGTAATAAACTTGAATGAAATTGACTTTTCCACAAAATATTCTATGTTACTCCCCTCTAAGAAAAGGGATTGCACTGAAATTCCTTTCTCCAAACTAAACTGAAGATGTTTGTGATTTAGTTTCAGTAATTAATAGAATAGCAGCTAGGACCTTCAATCAGTTAATCCCATTTTACAGATGATGAAACTGAGGCTCAGAGAGATTAAGGGTAAAAACAAAGCATGATATTGAAAGGGAGAAGGATGAGTCACAAAACTGAAATAAATTTTAAAATGGGAAATATTCTGATCAGTGTACTGTTAGTGAAAGATGGTGGTATTTAGCTTTTTCTGGTCCATGAATAATAATTATATACTGAGAGAACAATGAAAATAAGATGTGTGATTTTATTTGTGATTTGAAACTTAGGTGTTAAGTACGTAGTTTACGTAGAAAGACACCATCGTTTGAATATGTTAAACGTCCAAAGTAAGAGCAAATATAATATTCTAGCTCATTTATTCTTCTGGTTACCTGAGGGTTGTCCATAGAGAGCATCCATGGATAATCAATTTTCAAGGATCTTGTAGTATCTGAGAGCTCTCTTTATTCTTATCACTGGTCTTAACTGATAATGCTTATAAACTACTTTGTAAATTTTAAATTAGTTATACAAATGATTTTATGATCACTCTATAGTATTGTAGGTTTGTAGTAATTCTAGGAAATTGGACAGATTCTTTATGGATCCATAAACTGGAATGTGCTCATGCTTTTTTAAAAATAAGTACAAGATCAGTTCATCTTCCTGGTTCTTATCGGTTATTAAAGCGTAAAAAATTCTGATTATTTGAGATTTCAAGGGTTTGGATTCTGAATAAATGGGAATGTATTGTGCATAAACTTTAATCCCCTTTTACTCTAAATAATACATTGAGAAATATGTGTTGCCTTAAATTTTGAGGTCCATTTTCTCCTCTTTACAGAAATCTCTTAATAACACTGAACCAAAAAGGGAACATAATTGTGAGCTAGAATACTGACCATGATTTTTCAAGATGAGAGTAGAGGGTGAGGGGTTGGTTGTATAGTACAATAGTAACTTTGCAGAAAGCATATAAAGCTTTTGCTTTGCCATTTTATGGCTTAAAAGAGGCAGATTAAGCCAATTCAATTCATCTAACATTTATTAAATATCTACTACTTTAAGGCAATGAGCATGACTTTTCTTCTCTTTGTATTCCTGTGGAATGTAAGCTTCTTGAGGGCTGAGACTGTTAAGGCTTTGGTTTTTTTTAATTTTGTTTTGTTTTTTGTCTTTGTATCCATAATATCTAGCACAGTGCATTGCACCTTGATGATTAATAAATGTCTGAATTGAAAAAAATGAGTGACCCTCAAAAAGATGAAAAGCAACATAGTCATTTTTCAGAGTTCTTACGATTTAGATAGATGATGATAATGCAAGTTAGAGTGAGGCAAATACATAGGAGAGTTTAAACAGGCATGAGACATTTGGGGAGAGAACAGTCACTTCTGGTTGAGGAGTCAAGGTACACTTTGCAGAGTAGGTACCATTTTAGCAACTGGGTCTTGAAGAAAACAAAGGATTTTTATTAGGCAGAGATGTAGAGGGAGGCTATTTCAGACATGGGAGACAGTGGATGCAAATGTATGGAAAAATCTTGATGAGACTGAAGAATAGGTAGCAGTCTAGTTTTACTGGAAAATAGATTGAGTGAAGGTAAGTAATGTAAGAATAATGGAGAGGAAGATTGGAACCTCATTTTGGAGGGGCCAGAGTAAGGAGTGTATTTATAGGAGTCATTGAATGTTTTTGAGCAGGGCAGTACCAGGAAGATTATTTTTCCACTTGTACGAAGGAAGAGAGAGAAAAGGATAGAGGAAGGAGGCCAATTAGGATAATATTGTAATAGTCCAGACAAGAGGTAATAAGAGTCAACCATGGTAGTCACCATAGGAAAAGAAAGGAAGGGACAGATATGAGAGAGATATTTTGGAAGTGAAATTCATAGGACATAGTGCTTGATTGGATATAGGGGATACAGGAGAGGGAAAATTGACAATGACACCAATGTTTTTAGCCCGAGGGACTGTGATGACAACAACAGTGTCAATGATGCTAGGTAAGTGAGGAGATATGCAAGAATTGTGAGAAAAATGATAACTTCAGTTTTTAACACTGAATTTGAGTTATTGGTAGGATCTACCGATGGAGTTTTACATCAAGTATGTGGAAATTTAAGACAGCAGAGATTGGGGCAAGATAGATGTGGGAGCCATTCACATGGAGATGTAATAGTTGAAGCCATGGGCATGAATGAGATGGCTAAGGGAGTGAGACTTGTTGGGAGAAGAGAATAGGGGCATTGACAGAGCCTTGGAAGGTGACCAGCTTTGCCAAGCAAAGGGGAAGAAAAGGAACTGTTGAGGAGACAGAGAAAGCGGGTGTTCAGAGAGTCAGGAAGAAAACTGTGGTAGTGCTTCAGTACTACAGAAAGCAAATGCAGACGAGACTATCAAAAAGGGATGTGATTGGCAATATCATATGTTGTAGTAGAGATCATACATCGCTGATGAGAATTCAGAAAAGATCTTTGGAATTGGCAGTTAGGAGATCCTTGATGACCTTGGACAGAGTGGTTTCAGTAGAGGGATGAAGAAAGAAGCCCCATTGCACAGAATTGAGGAGCAACTGGCCAGGAAGTAGAAGGAGCAAACAAACTCTTTATTCTAAAAGTATGGCAGGAGAAGTCTAGGATCAAAGGAATGTTTTTCTTTTTTGGATTCTAGAATCCTGAACATATGTGTTCACAAATGAGGAATAGTGTAGAGGAAGGACTGGAAATAAAAGAGAGAAAAAATGATGATCCATATAGTATAGTCTTGGAGTAGACAGGAGAGGAAATGGAATCAAGGACACAAGTGGAAGGATGAGGCTCCGCAAGGAGGTCCAGCTCTGAGAATGAAAGGAAATCAGGAGAGAATCTGATGACATTCATAGATTAAAAGCGTGGAGGAGGGGAGATAAGAAGCTCATGCTAGGTGGCTTAAGTTTTCTGAGCAGAGTAGGAAATCGGGTCATCTAAGAGAAGGTGAAAAATTTGTTTAATAAAGCTGCAGATGCTTTTGTCTCCTATCTTGCCCTAATCCTCTACTGTTGGCAGAGGCTAAAGACACAAAGTAATGATTCATGGAGTCAGAAGTATATCTCTAATATAACTCCTCTTTTTTCTTGAGATAGGCCCCTACAAAGTAACTCACAGTGAGTGTTTACTTACTTTAAGATTCACTTGGAGCAACTACAACGAAAGCCTTAAACTTATTTAAAATATCACTTATACAACACAGAATGTTGTGTGTTTGAAATGTAAATTTCTTAAGTTAGGATCCAGGTCTTTACAGTTCTATTTTGTAAACTTCATCTGGCATAGTTTAATCATACAGTACCTACTTATAATGATGTAAATTTTTATTCTCTTAAGGTTTAGTCAGCATCCAGTGGAAAGATGATTGCATTTAGAGTAAGAGGACTGAGGTTCAAGTCCTGTTGGTCACTGACTATTTACATCATCTTAAACAAGTCACTTAACACCTCTGGGTTGAGGTTTCCTTATTTGCTAAATGAGTACATTGTACTGTATGGCATCCAAGGGCTCTTTCAGATCTAAGTCTCTTAGCCTATGATCTTCGTCTCATACAGATGCCATAAGAATCTCAAGCTTAACTTGTCTTTAATGGAGCTTATTATCTTTGCCCTAAAACCTACCCTTTATATTAACTTCACTGTTTCTCTTAAGGGTGCCTCAACCCTTGACTCTCCGCTCTCCCTCAATCCCCATATGCAGTCACTTGTGAGGTCTTGTTCATTTTTCCTTCTTAACTCCTTTCCTATCCATTATCTTTCTACTTCCTATTGTTACTATTCTAGAAGCACTTACCTCTTGTTTGGACTATTTCAATAGCTGCCTAATTAGTTTCCCTGCTCAGGCTCAATCAGTCATTCAATCAACAAAATATTTTTTAGGCACCTGCTGTGGGCCAGGTTACTGTGCTAGGGGTTGATAAAAAGACAAAAATGAAACAACTCCTATCCTCATTGAGTTTATTTTTTTTTGCCCTGTCAATCTTAAAGTCCTTTATAAATGCTTGTTGGTTATTATTATTCAGAGAGACATTATATATGGATAAGGTAATCTGATGGGGAAGTCACTCACTATCAGCTGGACAGATCAGAAAAGACCTCACGTAGAAGGGATCTAGGGATTATAAGGAGGGAGAAATTCATTTTGTGCATGGAGACTAGTTCCCATGCAAAGACAGGGAGAGACAAGAGATAGAGTACCATGTCTAAGGAATAGCAGAAAGGCTAATCTGGCTGAACCAAAGAATACAGGAATAGAAGGAATGTATAATATGCTCAATAGGTAAGTTGGTGCCAGGTTGGGAAGGACTTTAGCTGATTAACAAAGGGGTTTTTTGTGCTTGATCCTAGATGCACTAAGGAACCAGTGGGGTTTATTGAGCGATGAAGTGATGTGGTCAAACCTGTGCTTTAGAAATACCTTTTTGGCAAATATGTGGAGGCTGGATTAGAGTGGGCAGAGACTTGAGACACAGTGACCAATTCAGAGACTGTTATAGTAGTCCAAGCCCTAAGAGATAATGAGGACCTGGATGACAATGTTGGCTGTCTGAGTAGACAAAGTAGGTGATTTTGTGGAGGTAGTGTTAGCAAGACTTTACAGCAGATTGGAGGAGAAAAAAGTGGGGTGAGGAAGAGTGAGTAGGTGAGTATGACTAATATTAACCTAGGCAACTAGAAGAATGGTAGTGCCCTTAGCAGACCTAGACAATTTCGGAAAAAAGTGCCAGTTTGTAGAGAAAGATAATGATTTCTGTTTTGGATGTGGTAAATATGAAATGCTTATGGCACATTCACTTCAACATGTCTGATGGGTATTTGGTGACATAGAACTAGAGCATGAGAGGCTAGGTCTGGCTATGTAGATTTGGGAGTTTTCTACTTATAGATAATAATTAAATCCCTGGAATCTGATAAAGTCACTGAGAATGAAAGTAGTGAAGAGAAGAAGCCCAGGAAAAAGTTATGGGATATACTCAAAAGGGGTTGGGATGTGGATGTTGATTCAGCAAATGAGATTGAGATAGGAGTTCATGATTGAATTATTAAAATTATTTTAATAATAAATATGTTAATTAAAATATTTTAAAAACTTCATTATTCCCTAAATCATGTTTTGTAAACATTGGATATTCATTTCTGTTAAAAGTCTGTAGTGGTTTAAATGTCTCTTTAATTCTGGTTTCTCAAAGACCATTTCTCCCAGAGGGGTTCATTATTATAATTGCTTACTATTTATTATTGAAATTGAATTCTTTGGAGAGGGAAGCACAATATTTCTAACGATTGACTCCAGCCCCTGAAACTACTTCCCATAATGATTTGTTAGCACTTTAAAGAAGAAAAAATAAAACATCTAACAATAGAATTTAGTGTAGCATACATCTATTTTTTTTTCTTTTAGGTGCTTGGAGAAATCTTAGAGGAATTTGCTGATTTTAGCCTTCGAGTTGTAAAGAAGCTATTTGAAGGATATATTTGTTTGCAATTCAGTGAAACAAAATGCTTCTTTTCAAGTTTTATTATATTTCTAAATAAATGTTTGAGTATGGTAGGGCACATTCTTTGCTTGGACAAAGGAATATATCTTTCCCAAATACCAAATTATATGATACTGTTTATATCAAAATAAGGAATGATAGAGATTTCAGGGATTATTTTGAGACATTCTAGCCCCTAGCATTCTAGGTTGGACATGATTTGGAGCTGTTGATAAATAGGAATGAAGACTTGTCTTGTGATTTGATACAGAGAACTCCTAGGTGAGGAAACTCACTGTCAGTGCAGGCCACCATCTTCTCTGCAATTTATAGTATTCAGAAGTTGCTTCAAGCACTAAGAGGTTCAGTGACTTCCCTAGGGTAGCATAGCCAACATGTGTCAGAGGTGGGACGTGAACTCTCATCTTCTTGGCTTCTAGCCAGAGCATTATGTCTTCTGGTGACAGATAGAGATGTAATAGAGAAGTCTTAGAAAGCCGAACTGTAGCGAAGATAAGCAAACAGGAGTGGAGATATAGATTTGAGGGTCACAAATATATAATAATGATTTAAATCATATAGTAGATTATCCTTTCAAGATAGAAAACATATTGGTATCTCTTGCCTTATTCACTTTGTGTATTTCTGAAAAGTTACTTGTAAATGTAAAATTTGTCATTCAACTCATGATAAATGTGTGATGAGTGTACGCTTGACATTCCTTAGCATGAATCTTTGTTGAAAAACAAATAATTTTCTGTAAAGCCAGTAATTATTTTTTTCGTACAAATCCAGATTTTCACAAGTATCTGATTTATTTAAATAAAGGAACATCACTAGAGTGAATATTGGAAAGCCTTAAATTGAGCCATAGGAGACTAGTTGATGCATTTAGCTAAGTACACCAATGAAACAAGGAAAGGAAGGAAAGAAAGAAAAAAAGGAACAGACAGACTGGATAGATGAATGAAGACCAGGAGAATCTTGTGTTACTGGTTTCACCTGCCCTATAACCAAGACAAGACAGCATCATTTAGTCAATCAAAAAGAATCTGCAGAGTTTTTGTTATATGCAGTGTTTTGCTAATGCTTCTGGGAAGAAGCATATCCAAGTGCAGAGGACATCCAAGACATAAGGCTTGTCATCAAGAATCTTTCTTCTTATGGAGAAAACTAGTGCACATAAAATAACATCAAATATGCAAAACAATAGAATTAAGTTCTGAATTGTGCCACAGACTATAAGTACTTTAAAAGCTTAGAGTAAGTCCCCAAAAGTTGGAGCGCTCGAGAATGACTTGTGGAGGAGGTAAAGCATGAACTAGATCTTGTAATTCAGTAAATTTTGGATAAGTGGATAAGACGAATGTGGGAAACGACATGAGTGAAGACACAGAAACAGGAAGAGTTATTCTTTTTTAAAAAAATTTATTTAGTCTTAGTTTTCAACATTCATGTCCATAAGATTTTGAGTTCTAAATTTTCTCCCTCTTATTCTCCTCCCTCCTCCCTAAGATGCCATGCAATCTGATATAGGCTATGCATATACATTCATATTAAATATATTTTCACATTAGTCATGTTGTAACAAAGAATTAGAACCAATGGGAAAAACCATGAGAAAGAAGAAGCCCCCCCTACCCCCGCCTCCAAGAGCAAATTGTATGTTTTGATCTGCATTCAGACTCCATAGTGCTTTTTTCTGGATGTAGATAGCATTTTCCATCATGAATCTTTTGGAGTTGTCTTAGATCCATGTATTGCTGAGAAGAGCTAAGTCTATGAAAGTTGGTCTTTGCACAGTGTTGCTGTTTACTGTGTACAATGTTTTCCTGGTTCTGCTCACTTCACTCAGCATCAGTTCATGTAAGTCTTTCCAGGTTTTTCTGAAGTCCACCTGCTCGTCATTTCTTATGGAACAATAGTATTCCATTACATTCATATACCACAACTTATTCAGTCATTCCCCAACTGATGGGCATCCCCTCAATTTCCAATTCTTGGCTACCACAAAAGGAGCTGCTATAAATATTTTTGTACATGTGGGTCTTTTCTCCCATTTTTATGATTTCTTTGGGATACATACCTGGAAGTGGTATTGCTGAGTCAGTGAGTATCTACAATTTTATAGCCCTTTGGGTATAGTTCCAAATTTCTCTCCAGAATGGTTGGATCAATTTACAACTCAACCAGCAATGCATTGGTGTTCCAGTTTTCCCACATCTTCTCCAACATTAATCATTTTTCCTGTTTTGTCATGTTAGCCAATCTGATAGGTTTGAGGTGGTACTTTAGAGTTGTTTTGATTTCCATTTCTCTAATCAGTAGTGATTTAGAGCAGGGTTGTCCAACTGTAGGTTTTTATTGAAACAATAGACAATATATTTTGATTTACCATTTTAGTGAGAGCTCTGGGGTAGCACTGTGGGCTGCATGTGACCTGCAGGCCGCATTTTGGACAGCCCTGATTTAGAGCATTTTTTTCATATGACTATAGATAGCTTTAATTTCTTCCTCTGAAAACTGTCTGTTCATATTCTTTGACCATTTATCAATTGGGGAATGACTTGCATTCTTATAAATTTGACTCAGTTCTCTATATATTTTAGAAATGAGTATGCTTATTCTTATGGAGTGGTGAGTAACCACAGTTTGATAGAGGACTGCTGAGTAAATGGAGGCTTTGGGTATAGCCACTGTATTATCTATGATAGAAAGGGGAAACTGCCCAATAGGGATGATAGATCAAATGATGCCTTCTTCATAGTTGTGAAAAGCTGGCATATGGATAAAATCTGAGGAAAAGGAGAAATGAGGATAAAGATTAGAGTAGTTTCATTATGTAGAAAGTATTTTGAGTACAGACAACTGAAAGAAAGCTGTTAGAGTTGTCCATTTTTATTCTGTCAGGGTTTGGGACAGAGGAAGAAGGGATTAATTTAGCTATGAAAAGCAATCCTCAGTTCTTTCTCAAACTAAAGAGATTCTCTCTCTTTTTAACTCTTTTCCCAAGTCAATGTGAGTATATTTATATTAAACAATATGGAATGCAAGAGTTTACTTCTCTCCATGCTCAGAAAATTACGTATTCAGAAAGAGGGGTAGGGAGAGAGAATTTAGTAGTGTGAATTTCTCAGCAGTTAGGAAAGGGCAGGCATTTATTGGGTATATAATATGATTTTTTTCTCTTTTGTATAACTTATCTGTCTATATACAGAACAGACATATTTATGTTTCTTATATACATGTATGTAAATATAGTTATAATAAAAATATACACAGATATGTGTATTAATGTAAAATTAATTTAAAGGGATTACCTTTGGCATGACTGAGATGGGATTGAAATTTGTGATGGGAGGTGATCCCTGATATTATCAAAGATTATCAGGGCACATGGCAGTAAGTGAGAACTTTGGGCAGGTATTTCACATTACAAGAGAAGCTGGGCCAGTGATCTTTCCACCATTGTCTGAAACACTGAAATAAAATCAGTAGCATTTCCCCCAGAATACTTTAGATTTAATCCACAGTTGATGTATTATCTTATCTTATTTATGACAGAATGAAAAACTGAAAGTGTTCTTACCTTTATGTTTTAATAAGACTATTTGCATCTTTTAGAGAAATAAAATGTAAAAATTCTGGATTTGACATTTATTCATTAGAAATTGTTAGTATTTCTAGCTAGCTCTTTTAAATACTATCTAGGCGATCTCAGTTTTTATAAGAGAATATAGCCATTAATTTTTTTCTACAGATTTAGGCAACAGAAGATTTGTGAAAACAAAATATATTGATCTCATTTATATTCCATTGATGAAGGAACACATGCTGGTCTCCGCTCGCTTTCTGTCCACTAATATGAAATCCTTGTCCCTGCTTCTTTGCTGGTAGGTTTTTAGAAGTTCAGTGAGCAATGCAAATCGCCTGAAGAGTGGAAAATTCCCTTGTCACACAGATGCCCTTATCAGCAGCAACCAGATGGAGCTCTGAGCAGGAACATTATCAATGTTAAATTGCTTTTTTTCCCCTTGAGTAGAGAGGATTAAAGCATTCCTTCAGAAATGGGTGGCAATGCTGCAACTTAAGGATATTAATATTTGGAGGAGTTAGTATTTTTAGAAGCAAAAATATGGAAATACCTTACCAAAATATTTCATACTCAAAACTTAAATATTTCCAAATATTTTCTTATAAATGAAATAGTAGTATATTCTTTCCATAGTGTACTGTAAAAGAGTTAGTTTTAAGTTTTGTAAATATTTTTTAAATGATGCCTTTGTTACTGATATGAATTCCAAATCTTGTATATAAATTATTCAGTTTCAACAATAGAAAAGCATGTTTACAGAAAATAGTTTCAGAGAAAATATTTTGTATTGTCTGATCTTTTTTTGATGAAAGGTAAAACAATATTTTAAAACATCCAATTTAAATATTTTATAAAATTTTATTCATGAATTTGGTATAATTAATTAGAGCTTCACTGTACCATTAAAGTACTTAGGAGTAACTTTTCAGTTCTCCATGAATTTATGTATAGACCTAATTAAAAAATACTCATTAATTATTGCTATGATGTAAGGTAATAATTGCTAAGCACCTTGCAAATGCAATATTATATTATTAATAGTAATAGTAGTAGTAGTAGTAATGTTCATAAATGTTAATAGTCATCTGTGTTTTCTGGAGAATTTATCTTGGAGGTTGATAAAAGAGATTGCTTTTTATAGTTTTGTGATATCTTTAGACTCATGTTAGTGATGGCGTCTATAATGTTTAAAATGTTGCCTGAACTCTGAAAGTTGACCTATTTCTCTCAAGGAAAATATATATGTTTGTAATTTGTATTAATGAAAATATCAATGGTTAAGAATGCATTTCCTGTATACTTTCTCATTAAGAATATAAACAGTTTCATGAAGTATTTTTAGAGATTTTTTCCCCTTAATGCCCAATTTTTCATTTTTTTGGTGGGGTGGAGAGGCAAAAGTTGAAGTGTGGCCACACTTATAGTGACAAATATAATTTTTTCACTGGTGCAAATCTGAATATGTAGAAAAGGGTGTCAGAATTGGTTTCTTTTCTGAATTTACACCTACAATATCAGTGTATAAATTAAACTATACTTTCACATATAACAGTGGGAAGGAGAGATTTCATTTTTATGTGTGTATGTTTATATAATTTAACCCCCAAAAGGACTAAGCTTTTAACCTAATGACTTTGTAAATTGTTTTAATGCTTTATTTATAGAACCAATTTGGAACTGGAGTTAATTCATCGTGGAGGAAATTTGTGTTCAGGTGGAGCAAGCACAGCTGGCAAACGATCTTGTTTGAGTGAGTATTTAAAATTATTAAATTCAGTTTGCTTTTGAACTAAATATTGAATTTTCAGAAACAAGTATAAAATAAGGCTTACTTTTTTAGTATAACTTGAAATATTTCCCAAATCTTTAAATTCATAACCCTTTACTATTATGATTAAACCTTTACAAGGCTAACCACATATTTCCCTGATTTTAAAGTATATTTCTAATCTAACATAACCTACTTAGGAAGCTTATGGATTTAGTAATGAAAGAAGATTGTATTCTCAGCTATAAAAAAATAATTGGCTTTTTCATCCCCTACCTTAGTTCTTTTAAAGGGGAACTTTTACATTGAATAGTTTTAAGAACACATATTATAGGCACTATTTATTTTGCCCATAGATTTCTTTCTAACATCCTACTAATTAAATTTGAAATAAGTTTGAAATATATTATTTTGTTATGTTCATAAAATTTCTGTATGAGTTTTCAGGTAAAAATATTTTTCTAGTTCACATTCTTTGTAGTAGTTGTGTCATTGATTGAAGTCTAATTTGGATGCTTAAAAATAGATTTTTTAAGAGTGTAATTTTAGTGCTACACTTAGTCCTAATTTTAATCATGTCATTTAGAAGAGTGATATCAAAGGTTGGCACAGAATATTAATTGTCACAGATTTATTTGATTACTGGCCAAATCCCTCTTTCCTACTTCCTTCTACCAAAAAAGTAAAGTGAGGATTGATTTTGGGGAGAGGGGAGGGTTATGATATACAGCTTGTTTTTCTAAAAAGGCTAAAAATAACTTTTCCAAAAAGTTATCAGTACATATTTGCTTTACTATGTTTGCCCTCGTGCATACTTTAAAAATAATGCATATATCTCATTGCAGTTTTTTTAAAGATGTGTGATTTGGGGGGAAATTATCAAGATGATTTTGAAAATATTAAGACTTTTTAAAAAATATGCTAAAATGATACCTTCCTAGTTATACTTAAAGTTTGTAAATGATAATTTGCTAAAGACTAGGGTAATTATTCACTTGTTGAAACATAAATAATTACTATATTTACATGTATTATAAATTAGAGATATATTGAAAAGAGTAACTTGGCACAAAGAAGATATCCTAGTTTTTATTCACTGTGCTTTCCATTATAGAATATATCCTATTTTGATACTTATCCTTAACTGTTATGTAACATTGGTATATAATTGAGAGAAAATTGTACTTAAGAATTAAAGTGATTTCAGTTATATAGTTTATCTTATGTTTTTCTCTGAAGCTGCCACATAAATTGATTTCCATATATCTGAACAGTTTTATGAGAATGCTAAGGACTGTTATGTCAGGTGATAATCTCAGTTTCAACTTAAACTCTTTAATGAGTTGTGTTATCTGGCCTTTATTGTTTTTCGATTATATTATATTAGTGATTTGTAGATGATTATATACCTGGTAGAAAAGAGACTTGCTAAAAATCCTTTGTTAATTTTACTCTAATTGTAAGGTGTAGTTTAATGTAATAATGTAGCTTTAGTGTTATTTTATTGCTAAAAATCTTTTGTAAATTTGACCCCAATTAATTGTAAGGTATATTTTTTGTAACTTTGATGTCATGTCATTTTCATTTGATTTCTTATTTCTTATTTATGTTCATATGACTTTAGACAACTTTTAACCAGAATGTCTTATGTCTTGGAATAAATTATTATCCTCTTGAATACATATTTACTTTATTTTAATGTATTATTTATTTTTAATATTCTTTTTGAATTTTGAGTACTAGATAATTATACTTTAATTTGTATTCAGAATTAATCAGTTCTCTCTTTGGAGGTGTATAACATTTTTTTCATCTTGAGTTCTTTGGAATTGTCTTGATCATTGTAACAAAGTAGCCCAGTTTTTCACAGTTGATCATTGTGACAACATAGCTGTAACTGCACAATGATCTCCTGGTTCTTCTCATTTCACTTTGCGTTGATTCATCATATAGATCTTGCCATGTTTTTTTTGAAACCACTCCCTTTGTCATTTCTAAAGCACGGTAGTTTCCCATCAAAATCATATGCCACAACTTGTTAAGCCATTCTCTAATTTATGAGAATCCCCTCAATTTCCAATTCTTTGCTACCACAAAAAGAGCTGCTATAAGTATTTTTGTACATATAGGTTATTTTCCTTTTTCCTTGAACTCTTTGAGGTATAGACCTTTTTGTTGTTTAGTTGTTTTAGTCATGTTTAACTCTTCGAGACCCTATTTCGGGTTTTCTTGGCGAAAACACGGGAGTGGTTTGCTATGAAGAAATGAGGCAAACAGGGTTAAGTGACTTGCCCAGGTTCACCCAGCTCGTAAGTGCCTCAGGCCAGATTTGAACTTGGGAAGATAAATCTTCTTGACTTCAGGCCCAGTGCTGTAGCACTGTATGACCTAGTTGCCTGTTTTAGATCTAGTAGTGGTATTGCTGGCCTTGGGCCCAATTAGCATTTTTTTGAAGCTTTGCTTGTAGCTGTTTTTACATTGTTTTCTTCTTCCTAGTTTATATCTTGCTCTTCTTGCCACCATAGGAGCTTTTCATAGTCAAGTTCTGTTTGTTTGTTTTCTCATTTTCCCTGCCTGTTTCTTGACTTTGAACTTTATGTTAAAGTTGGGCTCTCCTCATCTGGGGGTGGGGAGGCACTGTGCTTTTTTGTGTTGCTTGTCAGAACTAGCTTTGGAGGTCTGCAAGTTTTTGGTGTTTCTGAGTTGGTGTTATTCTGGGAGAGATGTGGGCACTGCTTTCCTGGACTGTGCTCTGGTTTTTACGGGCCCTTGCTCCCCTGCAGTCATAAATACTAGTGCTTCTCTTGGCCTCTGAATGGTGACTGGCCCTCTGTTCCCTTGTGATGGATCATAAGCACAACTGTGACCCAGAACTGCTTATGCGCAGTAGAGTTGCCGATCAGCACTAGCTGTACCCAGTGCCAGCAAAATGTCTCCTGTATTCTTTTTCTGACCAATTGTCTGACCCCCTTCCCCCCTTACCATCTCTGGCCTGAGAGCCCCTGAAGTTGCTACTGCTCCCTCAAAGACCCACTGCTGGCTCTGGGCCTTGCCCACCCCGGTGTTATAGACCTGCCCTGCTGATCTCCTAAGTTGTCTGGAAAAATGTCTCACTCTGACCTTTTGTTGCCTCTGCCTCCCCAAAATTTGATTTGAGGCATTATTTTAAAGTTGTTTGTAGGCGTATGTTGAGAGAGTTCAGCTGAGTCCGAGTCTGTGCTCTGCCTCTACATTTACTCTTAAAGAACTCTTCAAACAAGCATTTATAACTGTCATTTTTTTTTTCAAATTGATTTAAAAGCCCCAGTGGCTTATCAAGGTGAAAATGTGTGCTTCCAATCTAATGTCTGGGAAAGAATTCACAGTGGGGACAGTGAGCAAAAATAACCTATTAGTGTGTTGTTGATATTTCAATCCTTATCTATCAATCAATTGTTCTAGTTATTTGAAAGTCTTTTAGAAGAGTAGAGAGAATTAAAAATAAAACTTTTGCATGTTGGATGTCCCTAAATGAAAAACATTTACACAAACTACTTTTAGTTGATCTTCCTATCTTGAATAAGTAGGTCAATTAATAAACAATGCTATTCCTTGTAAGGACTACATTTTGTTCAACAAAGGTATATATAAATTCTAAATTTTTTTAAAAGTCAGATTACTTGTTTAATGTACTAAGAAAGCTCTTATCGGTCAGCTTCTTGTATATGATTTGAAAGTACATAAGAAAAAGTCTATAAATTTTAGTATAGTCTAGAATTTCTGAAAATTTTCATATTAGAATAATCTTAGTACTTTTCCAGAAAAGTAAATGTTGAATCTTGGATCTTAATTTAAAGAGGTGATATGTTGAGAAAAATGGTTTTGTTTTTGACCTTTTAGTTAGGGTATTAAAGCACAAACAGAAATCTTTTCTTCCCATAAAATCTTCATCACCATCCTGAGTCTTTAAACTGCAGATTCACTTCAGTCTGTGTTGAATCTGTACTTAATTCCTGTTTCAAATAAATTCCCTCAAAATATTGTATAAAGAGATTAATTTTGAAAGTTAAACCAAGAGAGGCAGAGTCAAATACCTGCTTTGACTCTTTTGTTACTGTTTATGATTTAATCTTGATATAATGTGTCATTTTATTAAAAAAAAAGAGGCAGAATTTACACAGTGAATGTCTATTTTTGTTAATCACTGTAGGCAGTCCAGCTTAGCTTTATTCGGGCAACTTGAAGTAGTTCTGTTGCATACTTAAAGGGTGAAATTTTGATATGATCTGAGAGTCTGAGGAAATTATTTTGACTTTCACTCCAAGCTGCAGTGAAGGGTGTATAGGTTTAGTGTGGAATATCAATGATAAGCCTTTAGAAAGTTATCCTTTGGTGGCCTGACCTTATTCTTTAAATACTTTCACTTTTATTGATTACTTCAGGGGATCTATAAAATAGTTCAAAGCCAGAATTACATGTTCTGTTTCACTAATAGTAAAAAAAATATACAAAATTATAAGGGTAGTAAAAAGGAACATATTATGAAAATAAGAGGAAATTTCTCTGAACTAGGGAGGCATTCCAGCAAAGAGGAAAAGAGTTCAGGATTTAGAATCAAAGAACGAGGATTCAAACCCTGACTTCTCCTGAATTTGTGAACCAGGACAAGCCATTTTTTGAGCCTCTGTAAAAATAAGATGATTGGATTGGAGGGCTTCTGAGGCCCCTTCTAGCTTTAAATGGATGTTCTGGCTATTGTTTGACTAGACACTAAGAACAGGTTTTTCTTCTTGGATTGTTAGGCAGTGTGAGGAAATATTTTCCGTTATAGGGAGACATTTTATTGTTACCTGAAATAGTTTATGTAGAGCCAATGTAAAGAATATTGGTTTTTATCTGTTTTACTTTACTAGGGATACTACTGGTGAAATTGTTGGTGTGCTGCAAAAATAATTGTTTTTTTGTAAATAGTGGGCTTGATTGAATCAGGCTGGATAGCCTCAAAGGTCTCATACAGATCTGTATGTCTAATTCCCCTAGCCAGGGGGATCATTGATATGGTATTTAATAATTAACTGTTTGAAGTTATTTATTATCTAAGTAGGGACAGAGACAGGGACTGTGATTGCATAGGGAACTCTCAGATGAAGAAGGTCCCTCTACCAATGCAGGTTCACACTTTCTCTTGAGTTCAGGAAAGAATAGACACAAGAGAGACATAAAAATTAGCAAAGCTGTGTGCTCTTGGACTTCTGTCCCATCTGCAGTTCCCATAGTTCATCCACCTAGGGCCATCCAGGCTAGAAATAGGTCCTGTATGACTTCTTGTGAATGTGCGTTGTTGTGAGGACTATGCTGGAGTCTCTTTCCATCCACCATATCTCTATCTGTGTTCTTTGGGCTGTTTTTAATTTTGATGATTAGGACTTCCTTTCCTAAATTTCACATCATCTCACACTCCTCTGAAATCATTCCCATTATCTTCACCTTCACTCCCTGCTAAAGTTAACTCTTTTATATATTGCCATGATCCCATCCTTGCCTGTTTTCTCTAGCAAATTGCTCCTGCTATTATTCTCACTCCTTTTAATCTTCAGTTTCTCCCTTCCCTACTTCCTCGTATACATTCCCAATTTTCTTGTTTTCTTAAAAACTCTGTTTCCCTTTTTAGCTAAAAAAGCCATCTCTACTCACTGCCTCTACTTCATCTCTCTCCACATCTTCTGCAGTCTCAACTTCATCATACAATTGAAATTTCTTTTTCCAAAATTGCTAGTGACTTCTTATTTACTAAATCTAATGACTTCTTAGTCCTCATCCTTCTTGTCCTCTAAAGCATTTGATACTCTTAACCACCTTTTCCTCCTATATACTTTCTTTGCCTGACTCTGTTCACCTCTCACTTATCTGAACTCACAGCTTTCTTCATCCATGTCATACCCTCTAACTATGGTATATCCCGAGACTCTGTCTTTGGTCCTTCTCTGTCTTCTTTCTATAATCTCACTGGATTATTTCATTAGCTGTCATGGGTTCTGTTGCCATCCCCATGCAGATGATTCTCAGAACCATGTATCCATCTCTCTCTTGAGCCTCCAGTCCATTATCACCAACTGCCTGATGGTGACATTTCAGAATGTATGTCCTTCAGGCATCTCAGACTCAATATATCTAAAACAGAACTCACTGTCCGCCCCCCCCCCAAAAAAAAAAAAACCCCACGTGATAAATATATAAATCAGGGCTGTCCAAAATGCGGCCCACCAACAAGCATAGAAATTTACTTAAATGCTTTAGTAAATGAAGCTGAGCTACCGCAGAGCTCTCACTAAAACGGCGAATCAAAATATATTGTCTATTGTTTCATTAAAAACCTACGGTTGGACAGCCGTGATATAAACAAATATAATAAAACCTACATAATAAATACTGCACATTGTTTTCAAGGCTGTCTAGCTTTTCTTTGCTTCTTTGTTGATTTTCTTTTGTTCTCTGCTGTGC
Organism: Trichosurus vulpecula; assembly: GCF_011100635.1. Classification (NCBI taxonomy): domain Eukaryota; kingdom Metazoa; phylum Chordata; class Mammalia; order Diprotodontia; family Phalangeridae; genus Trichosurus; species Trichosurus vulpecula. The sequence goes on from NC_050574.1 coordinate 223,618,910, forward strand.
ACTTTTTGCTTTATTTTCCGCTCCCACCCCCCAAAGAAGACTATAATTAAGCTCGGATATATATAAATATACATAGATATCTATACACACATATACCCATGTGCATTCATACACTTATATGTAATATAAGTATATATGTAAGTAATATGTAAAGCACTACTATGCTTATTTCCTCCTATCATGTTTCTCAGAAGGTGGATAACATCTTCCTTCATAAGTCCAAGTCTTTTCCTCTTTTTCTAAGGCAACATCATCTTTCCAATCACCCAAAATCACAATCTTGTTTTCATCCTTAACTCGTCACCCCACATATAGAGTGAGTTGCCATATCTTGTCATTTCTTTCTTCACATTTCTCAGATATATCTCCATTTCTCTATTCACACAGCCACCACCTTAATTTAAGCCCTCAGCACCTCTTGCCTGCACTATTTCAGAATCCTTAAGTAGTCTCCCTCTCTCAAGTCTTTCCCTACTCCATATCATACCCACTCCACTCAGTTGTTAGAGTTATTTTCCTAATGTGTAAGTCTAACCATGTCACTACACTATCAAAGGCTCCTATTAGTTCTTGCACATGCAAAGGCAAAAGGAGAGGAGTTTGGATGTAATATGTGAGAAACATCAAGAAAAGGGTATTTTAGCTGGATTACACAGTGAAGGGAAGTAATGTATAATAATCCTTGAAAGCTTTATAGTGACAAACACCTTTAGCAAGCATACAGTTCTTTATTTAATGGCTTGCTTAGTAGTAATAATTAAGGAAAAGTTGAACAAAATAATTTATATAGTTGTATTTTTCAGAAATGCAACCACAATTTAAAAAAATTATGTATGAATAAAAACACATTTCTGTATGAGCATATGTGTGTGTTTACACACACAGAAATAAATATAAAATGTATATTGTTATATGTATATGCCTCTAAAATCTAAAGTTTATGGTTAATTAGCTATCAATTTTTATACAGAATAATGAAATGTAATATGATGCATATTGTTAAGAAAAATACAGAACTTGTTCTATTTTTTAATTCTAATTTTAAATTATGCTAACCATTTTCAGTTAGTATAATTAAAGCTTAAGGAAACATAAAGATCAATCCAACAGTTCTTTCAGATTTCCTCTCATTGCAGTAATGTCTGCTTTGTGATTAAGTAAATTATGCTACATTAGTCTTATAGTATCTATAAAGTTAGTCGATTAGATACTGCAGAAAGTAGAATTTTTTGTTTGTAGGTGAAAGTAGACTTCTTTGTTGTAACTTACTAATAGCCCTTAGTATGATGAGAACAAATAGGTCAAACAGTGTTTTAGTAGATTGAATTGTGCAGTGTTTGCTGATATTGGGAAGTCATTATTAGGAATGACTGATGGATCTACTCGTCAGCTCAGTCAATGTGATGATAAGAATAAAGTAGACACATTGAATCATATATTTTACATCGAGATGGTCCAAAATTATTCTTATTGAAGCACTTCTAGATTTTCATATATGCATATGTGTGTGTGTGTATATATATATGTATATATACATGTGTATGTATATATATACACACACACATACTCACATATATGTGTGGATCAAAAGTGAACCTTCTTTAATTTTGTAATGAATTTTATATATGAGAGCAGCATGCTCAGTCTAGTCATACTATACATTTCTAGTCAGAGAAGTTCCAAAGTAGTGCAGCCAGGTAAGAAATGAGGAGATAACTGAGTTGGGCCCTCTCCTTAAATAAGGGTTTAGAGTTCATGGCCCCTCCCTCCATTGAGAGAGAGGCAGACAGTAGTGGTGAGGTGGATGGAGTACCAAAACTGATGAAATCTTACAGGATGATGAAATTATTCCAATAATGAATCAGTCAGAGAAGTCCTAAAATAGTGCATCCTGGTGAGAGATCAGGAGGTATATTGTATGTTCTGATATTCTTGTTGCTTTGAAAATTGATTACTTGGTTATTTTCTTTTTTTAAATGTTTATTTAATTTGTTTAATATATTTAGTTTTCAGCATTGATTTTCACAAGAGTTTGAATTACAAAGTTGCTCTCCATTTCTATCCTCCCACCCACTCCAAGATGGCATATATTCTGGTTGCCTCGTTCCCCAGTCAGCCTCCCTCCTGTCACCCCACTCCCCTCCCATCCCCTTTTCCCTTTCATTCTTGCAGGGCAAGATAAATTTCTACGCCCCATTGCCCGTGTATCTTATTTCCTAGTTGCATGCAAAAACTTTTTTCTGTTTGTTTTTGAACATCTGTTTTTAAAACTTTGAGCTCCAAATTCTCTCCCTTCTTCCCTCCCCACCCACCCTCCCTAAGAAGGCAAGCAATTCAGCATAGGCCACATGTGTATCATTATGTAAAACCCCTCCACAATACTCATGTTGTGAAAGACTAACTATATTTTGCTCCTTCCTAAACTATCCCCCTTTATTGACTTTTCTCCCTTGACCCTGTCCCTTTTCAAAAGGGTTTGTTTTTGATTACCTCCTCCCCCTATCTGCCCTCCCTTCTATCATCTCCCCTTTTTTATCTTCTTCCTCCTTCTTTCCTGTGGGGTAAGATACCCAAGTGAGTGTGTATGGTATTCCCTCCTCAGGTCAAATCTGATGAGAGCAAGATTCACTCATTCCCCCTCACCTGCCCCCTCTTCCATTCCTACAGAACTGCTTTTTCTTGCCACTTTTATGTGAGCATTCTATCTCTCCCTTTCTCTCTCAATATATTCCTCTCTCATCCCTTAATTTTATTTTATTTTTTTAGATATCATCCCTTCATATTCAGCTCACCCTGTGCCCTCTGTCTATATATATGTGTGTATATATATATGTATATATACACAAACATGCATACATACATACACACACATGTATATGTACATATATACATATATGTGTGGTGTGTGTGTATATGTGTGTGTATGTATATACATATATATATATATATATATATGCATGCATATTCCATTCAGCTACCCTAATACTGAGAAAGGTCTCATGAATTACACACATCCGTCTTTCCATGTAGGAATGTAAACAAAACAGTTCAACTTTAGTAAGTCCCTTGCAATTTCTTTTTCTTATTCTTTTTCTTGTTTACCTTTTCATGCTTCTCTTGATTCTTGTGTTTGAAAGTCACATTTTCTATTCACCTCTGGTCTTTTCACTGAGAAAGCTTGAAAGTCCTCTTATTTTATTGAAAATCCATATTTTGCCTTGGAGCATTATACTCAGTTTTGCTGGGTAGGTGATTCTTGGTTTTAATCCTAGCTCCTTTGACCTCCAGAATATCATATTCCAAGCCCTCAGATCCCTTAATGTAGAAGTTGCTAGATCTTGTGTTATCCTGATTGTGTTTCCACAATACTCGAATTGTTTCTTTCTGGCTGATTGCACTATTTCCTCCTTGACCTGGAAACTCTGGAATTTGGTGACAATATTCCTAGGAGTTTTCTTTTTGGCATCTTTTTAAAGAGGTGATCAGTGTATTCTTTCAATTTCTATATTACCTTCTGGTTCTGGTTCTAGAATATCAGGTCAGTTCTCCTTGATAATTTCTTGAAAGATGATATCTAGGCTCTTTTTTTGATCATGGCTTTCAGGTAGTCCAATAATTTTTAAATTATCTTTCCTGGATCTATTTTCCAGGTCAGTGATTTTTCCAATGAGATATTTCACATTGTCTTCCATTTTTTCATTCCTTTGTGTTTTACAATATCTTGATTTCTCATAAAGTCTCTAGCTTCCACTTGCTCCGATATAATTTTTAAGGTGGTATGTTCTTCAGTAGTCTTTTGAACCTCCTTTTCCATTTGGATGATTCTGCCTTTCAAGGCATTCTTCTCCTCATTGGCTTTTTGGAGCTCTTTTGATATTTGAGTTAGTCTATTTTTTAAGGTGTTGTTTTCTTCATTATTTTTTTGGGTCTCCTTTAGCAAGTTGTTGACTTGTTTTTCATGGTTTTCTTGCATCGCTCTCATTTCCCCTCCCAATTTTTCCTTTACTTCTCTTTCTTGCTTTTCCAAATCCTTTTTGAGCTCTTTCATGACCTGTAAGCAATTCATATTTTTCCTGGAGGCTTTTGATGTAGGCTCTTTGATTTTGTTGACTTCTTCTGGCTGTTTGTTTTGATTTTCTTTGTCACCAAAAATAGATTCTAGAGTCTGAGTCTGCATCCTTTTTCGCTGCCTGGCCATGTTCCCAGCCAACTCCTTGACCTTTCAGATTTTTTGTCAGGATATGATTGCTTGTTGAGTAGAGAGTGCTTTGTCCCAAGCTTTAGGGGCTGTGTTGCTGTTTTCAGAGCTACTTCCACTCCACTGTCACCACAAGCTCTGCCACAGCAGTGCTCCTTCTCCCCAAAGAACTGCCAACCAGAATTGCAACCCAGATCCAAGCTGGGCAAAGCTGCCTCAGCGCCAGCAAAGCACTCCTTGCACTCCTGCTCTGATTGGCTGCCTGATTCCTCCCACTGTGTGAGCCAGGGACCCTGGAAGCAGCTGTAGGAGCTTCGTGCTGCTGCTGCTGCTGCCACTGCCTCCGCCACCCCCAGGGCTGTGGCCAGACCTCTCTCTAACCTAATCCTGCAGTTTTCCCATTAACCTGCTCTGTGGTCTTTGGTGTTTGTGGGTTGAGAAGTCTGGTAACTGCCACAGCTGAATGATTCATGGCCCTCAGGCCTGCGCCCCCTGACTCCCAGTCTGGTCTCTCCTGGTGCGCTGTGCTCCCAGTACTGTGTGATAGACCCTTCCCAGCGACCATTCAGGCTGTCCTGGGCTGGAGACCTGCTTCCCTCTTCTATTTTGTGCGTTCTGCAGCTCTAGAATTTTTTCAGAGCCATTTTTTACAGGTGTTTGGAGGGATTTGGGGGAGAGATTAAAGAAGTCCCTGCTTTCCAGCTGCCATTTTTGTTCTGCCCCTCTATGTTTTTCTAAATCAACCAGCTCATCATTTTCTATACCACAGCAATATCTGAGAGATTGTCTATGAAAATGTTTTCCTGACTTTCTGCCTTCTTTCTATTCTTGTCTAAATAGGTTTTCTTTATACAGGAAAATTTTAATTTAAAATAATTGAAATTATCCTTTTTACACTTCAACAATGCTCTTGCCTTATGATATAATTTAAGGTCTGATCCTTCTGAATCTGTTTCCTTTACATCTTTTTTCCCTGGTTCCTTTGAAGTTCCTGACCTTTTGTTTTTCCAAGTGAACTTTGTTATAATTTTTTCTGACTCAGTAAAATAAATTTTAGTAATTTAATTGGGATGACAAATAAATGGATTAGGTAAAATTGTTATTTTTAAAATTATATTAGCTTTACCTACCCATAAACAATATACATTACTTCAGTTATTTAGATCTGAGTTTATTTGTATAAAAAATGTTTAATATTTATGTTCATATAATTCCTTTGGCTACAATTTAATTTTAAAGAAGTGGTATTAAAAGTAACTACCTCTCCTAATTTGTTTTCTTCAAAAAGAGACTGTTCACATTGTAACTTTTGGTTATATTCTTTTTATAATTTAAATTTGCAAAACATTGCTTTTCTCTTTACTTCTAATGATCTTAATCTTATGCTACCCTCAACAAAAGACTATTTTTAAGGGATTAGAGAACATAATCTTTTATTGTAAATTGCCATAGTAATTCTTTGGCTATGCAAGAAAGTATTTATTAAGTCAGATAGTTGAAGCAACCTGAAATTATTAATAGCCATTTTATGTTTCTTTGTTGTTCACAAACCTTCAGGGGCTCTCCATTAACTAATGATAAGTGACCAGACTCCTGGTCTTTTAGCCTCTTCATAGTCTGACCCCAGCCTAATTTTCCATCATGACTCTAAAAGCGCATCTTCTACTTCAGACAGTTCAGTTCAATTAAATTTAATTCAATTCAGCAAACATTTATTAAATGCCTACTGTGTATGTGCAAAGTACTATGCATACAAAGACATATGAAAGTTCCCTGTCTTTAAAGAGTCTACAGTCTATGGCCAAATTGATCTACTCATTATACTCCCTTAGTCACATTCTCCTGCCCTCTCCCCTCCCATATTCTTTATATCTAACCAAGCCATCCCCTTGAGCTTAGCTCAAATTCTACCACTTTTTCCTTAAATTGTTCCAACCCATTGTAGCCCATGATAATTTTTCCCATCTCTGAACTTGAGAGCCTTTATTTTCTTTACTTCTTACTTGGCAATTAATCATTTATTGCCTTGTAATCCTGTCTTAAAATGTTATTTGGCTTTTCATGTTTATAAAATGTTTATAAAAAAGCATGTTACTATGCTAACTGATGGAAATAGAAAGACTAAAACAAATTGTTCCTGTCCATAAGGGGCATATGTTCTACTGGGGGAAGAGGGAAGGTTCCAGCATATACAAGATAAATAAATACAAAATACACACAATAGAAATACAAAGTAATATCAGGGAGTTAGGATCAGGAAAAAATTCTTGTAGAAGAATTGATCCTTGAAGGGATTTCAAGGCAGTGTAAAGATGGAGATCATTCTTTGCCTATATAAAGGCACACAGGTGGGAGACTGAATATTGTGCATGGGGAACAGCAGGCAAACCAGATTGGCTGGAACATAGAATATGTGTGGAGGAGAAGTCATGTGAAATCAGTCTGGAGAGGTGGCTTGGAGCCTGCTTGTGGAGGGCTTTAAATACTAAGGGGACACATTTGTATTTTATTCTGGAGGCCAGAGGGAGCCACTGAAGCCCTTTGATAGGTAGTGAAATGGTCAAACATACTTTAAGTCTATTCTTTTGGCAGTTGTGCTGAGGATATAGATTGGAGAGGGGAGAACCTTGAAGTTGGGAGACCAATTAGGAGGCTATTTTGCAAGTCCAGTTGAGAGATTAGGACCTAAATTGAGCTGAAAGAGATGACTGTGAGAAATTCTGTGAAGGTAGAATCAATGGATGTGGGGGCAGGGAGTGGAGAAGAAATTATTGATGATGACTCTTCAGGTTGCAAACCTGGGTGTCAAAAAAAATAATTCTGTCCTCAACAATATGAGGAAGTTAGGAATAGAGGTAGGCTTGGGGGAAAGATAGAAGGTGAGTTTTAAAAATTATATTGCAGATCTCTATTTGTTATCAAAATGGAACTGTCCAGCAAGCAGTTGGTTATGTTGGGTTGGATCATAGGAGTGAGATAAAGGTGGTTATATGGATCTGGGAGTTATCTTCATAGACATAATTGAATTTTTATAAATTGATGATATCACTGAGAGAGAGTAGAGAGAGAACATAAGTGGGCCCAGGACAGTGCCCTGGTTTACACCTACAATTAGATGTCAGCACATGAATGTAGCTATTGACTCTGAATCAGAGGGTATTATGGAAGGAAAGAGAAGAGGAGGGGAATTTACTAGGTAGAGGATAGTAGATTGTCACCTACTTTCTGTAACCATGGGTAGCTCTATTCTAGTGTTGACTTTTTTTTTTCCATGTCAAGGTGATAGCCTATACATGAGGAGTGGTGTGGTAAGGCTGTGATTCTAGTTGGTCCTAATAGCCTTTTGGAGAGAGATATAATGTTGGCTGAGTTCGGTTATTTTGCATTTATTAAGTGCCTACTATGTGCCAGGCCGTGTCTGGATGATTCAGTTGCTCTAAGCCTCAGCTCAGATATTATGTAAGTATAAAATGTATAAATCCAATATCTACCTACTATGAAAGCAGATGATTAAAATTAAAAAAAAAACAAAACCAAAAACTAGTTAAAATTGGCAAAGAAACAGATGTTACCAGCCACCTAGAGGTTGAGTTAGTTACTGCTTTTCAACACTAAATTGAGCTTTGAATTTCCTTACAGGTGAAATAAGTAATTTGTGGAATGGTTGTTATTTTCATTTCTGACCAGCTTGTAAGCCCCTGAAGAAAAGAGCATTCTTCTATTTCTTTGTATTTCTCTGCAGTGTTCAGGAGGATGGCTTGCTTTGTAGTCAGTATGTAGTAATATTTGTTGACTTGACACTAGTCTTGATATATTTTATTTTAGTACCAGCCGGGAAGAAAGTTTAACTTAGTACTAATTAAGGATTCAACATGTACAGTGGAAAGAACATTGAACATTGGAGTTCTAGGGCCCAATTTGAATTTTGCCTCTACTGCCTCTGTGTCTTTGGGAAAATCACTTAACTTTTCTGGGCTTCAGCTTTCTTAAATTTTAATGAAGACACATTGGGTTAGAGGAATTCTAAGGTTTCATCCAGCCTTAGATTTATAATCCTATGAACTCTCCTTTGACCTAGGATCTCATGTAACCAACCTTACATATTAAAGACACACCATTTAAAGGATTTACCATACTAGTTGCTCTGGGATTTAAAAAAGAAATGGAAGCCTTTTCTTAAGCAAAGTGCTTTGCATATAGTAAATGTTTAATAAGTGCTTTATTCATTCATTCCTGGTAGTGCTTTATGAAGGCCTCTTTGATGTTTTATGGTGCTGCCATGCCATCTTTGCTTTCTAAATTTAGCAAGATTTCTGGAAGCTAAACCTTCAATGCTATTAATAATCCCTGTGTAAATTTTCTATATGAATGCTGCTAAAAGGCCTATGAATATAATACTGCCACAGCAACAACTTAGCATTTATGGGAATTGCTCACCTATAAAACCAAAGAATGTTGGTGCTAAATGGAGGCTTGCAATATATTGTGAAATTTGAAAACTTTAGAGGTCTGTCAGAATTATTAAAAAGGTTAGAAAACATCAGCTTAGAGTCTGATTTTTTTAAACCTTTTTTTTGTATCATGGATCTCTCTGACATTGGTGAAACCTATGGGTCCCTTCTCAGAATAATGCTTTTAAATTACTAAAACTAAATGCACTAGATTACAAAGGAATCCAATTATATTGAAACATAGGCATATGTGTGTGTGTATATATATGTGTGTGTGTGTGTGTGTGTGTGTGTGTGTGTGTGTGTGTGTGTATGTTTTAAAAAACCCAATTTCACAGCATTTAGCTTAAGAACCTCTGACTTAGAGTAATTTTTAATCTAAAAGGAGTATACAGAATAGACTAATATAAATCTATACAATTCAGTATGCACTTTCTAGCGCCTTTTAAATAGGTACAGACCCTTTGCCAGCTACTAAGGATACAAAAGTGAAATGAGATTCAATAGTCAGTAAACATTATTGAGGACCTACTATGTGCTAAGAGTACTGTGCTCAGCTGGGGACATAAATCAAAAAAAAGAAAGACAGTCCCTGCCCTCAAAGAACTTACAACCTATTTGGGGAAGACAATAACCAAAAGACTGAAAAGTGGAGGGTGGAGGTTGAGGGGAGGGGAGCATACTAGAGAAGTCAGAGAAGTCACAGTGCAACCAGATGGAAAATGAGGTGTTATCTGAGCTGAGTTCTCTCCTTAATGGCGGTTTTGAAGTTCATCCTTCAGACAGAGAGACAGAGGGTAGTGATGAGGTGCAGTACCAAGGCTGATGGCATCTTGCAAGGATGATGAGGTCTTCCCAATAAGGAGCTTCCTGGGGCATGATGGAGAAGTCCGGGTAGCTAATAGCAAATATTCTTAGGGGAAAGAAGTAAGGATAGATATTTCAGAGTGATTCAAACTAGTTGGCGTTATTAGAGACTTTCTCAAGGAGCCACATTTTTAGAGTTAAGAAAGGGAGGGGCAGGTTTAGCAGACAGTGGGAAGGGCAATTTAGGTAGTCTTTTAGAATATGTAGTGGCTTCCAGATAAGAGAAGACAAAATGAACATGCCCTTTTGCTCTTTATTATATAAACTAGAGAATATGGACTGGATTACCCTAGAAATATTTGGTTGAGTATTGATTGTTAGATTTTCTCCATGTTAGGGAAATTTCATAATAATTAGGAAATTTCATTCTTTTTGCCCTTTAAAAAAATAGCTCAGACCTCTCTTTGTTAACTTCCCCTTCCAAGACTTCTTTTGAAAGGATAAGATAAAAGTAACTCAGTTAGATTGTGCTTAAATGTTTGCAATACACTTTACATATTTCATTTCATTTGAACCTCACTACAACCCTATGAAGGAAATACTCAAATATTATTTTCCCCATCTTACAGGTGGAGAAACAGGCAGTTGTGACCCAGAGGGGTTAAATGACTTATCCATCGTTAATACAGCTAGTAAGCATTAGAGATGAGATAGGAATCCACATCTTCCTGAGTCCCATAATAAAAGAAAGGCCTCAAAAAAAATAATATGAAATAAAATCCCCAAACCGTGGAGGAGTTGTAAGAGATGTTGGCAGAGGGTGTATTCACATGGATAAAATCAGAGATCCTTGAAATATTAAACTAAGAGGAATATTATTTTGATATCTCTTTTTAAATTTGATATAATTTATGTTTTGCCTCCTTGTCATACTGGTCTACTTTAACTACAACTGACTTTTAAATGAAACAGATGAAGTTATTTCATAAGTTGTTTTCTATCTCCTGGAATGAAACACATATTAAAAAGTATACTAATTATAAAATATTTTATATTCTTGTTATCTTTTTTTGTTTGAAAATTACTTTTATTAATCTACATACAAGACACTAGCTAATTAAGCACACTTTGAAATGTGATCATTTGTTAAATAATTTGCTGCTGAATACATATTTACTCAGGTGAATGAAGTTTTGCCTTTATATATGCTTATCAGTTTTGAATGCTCAATGTAAAATATAATGGATTTTCAAAATTTTCCCCTGAAATTCAGTGATTTAAAAATGCTTTTGTTTCAAGTTATATGCTCTATAAAAACATGAATTTAAACTGGCACAGACAAATTAGATAAATTTAAAAATAAATTCCCCACATATCCAGTCTGTTACCAGATCTTTTTTTAAAAAATTAATTATTTTTTTTTAGTTTACAACATTCAGTTCCACAAGTTTTTGAGTTCCAAATTTTTTCCCCCTTCCTCTCCCCTGCCCTCCCCCCTAAGACAGCTCTGATATAAGTTCTAAATAAACCTTCACATTAAACTTCTTTTCCCAATAATCAAATTGTAAAGAAGAATTATAACCAATGAAATAAACCATGAGAAAGATATAACAAAACCAAAAATAAAATAAAATAAATTTTAAAAGAGAGCAAATAGTATCCTTTGATCTGCATCCAGGCTCTGCAGTTCTTTCTCTGGATGTGGATAGCCTTTTCCAACATGAGGCTTTTAGAGCTGTCTTAGAACCTTGCATTGTTGAGAAGAGCCAAGTCTATCATAGTCATCACATCAAGCAATGTGTCTGTGGTTGTGTACAATGTTCTCCTGGTTCTGCTCCCTTCACTCATCATCAGATCATATAAGACTCTCCAGGTTGTTATGAAGTCCATCTGCTCCTCATTTCTTATAGCACAATAGTATTTCATTACACTCACATACCACAATTTATTTAGCCATTCCCCAATTGATGAGCATCTCTTTGATTTCCAATTCTTTGCCACCACACAAAGGGCTGCTATAAATATTTTTGTACATACGGGTCCTTTTCCCCCTTGTATGAATGGTCTTTTTGGGATACAGCCCCAGAAAGGGTATTGCTGGGTCAAAGGACAGGCACATTTTTTTTGGCAGGGCAGTTGAGGTTAAGTGACTTGCCAAAGGTCACGCAGCTAGTACATGTGTCAAGTGTCCGAGGCTGGATTTGAACTCAGGTCCTCCTGACTCTAGAGCTGGTGCTCTACTCACTGTGCCACCTAGCTGCCCCTAGGCACATTTTTATAGCCCTTTGGGCATAGTTCCAAATTGCTCTCCAGAATGGTTGAATCAGTTTGAAACTCCATCAACAATGCAATAGTGTTCCAATTTTCACACATCTACTCCAGCATTTATCATTTTCCTGTTTTGACATGTTAGCCAATCTGACAGGAGAGATGTGGTACCTGAGAGTTGTTTTGATTTGTGTTTCTTTAATCAATAGTGATTTTGAGCATTTTTTCTTCTGACATAGATAGCTTTAATATCTTCCTCTGAAAACTGCCTGTTCATATCCTTTGGCCATTTATCAATTGTGGAATGACTTGTATTCTTATAAATTTGACTCAGTTCCCTGTTTATTTTAGAGGTGAGGCCTTTATCAGAGACACTGGTTATAAAGATTTTCTCTCAATTTTCTACTTCCCTCCTAATCTTGATTGAATTGGCTTTTTTTCCTACAAAAACTTTTCAATTTAATGTAATCAAAATTATCCATTTTGTATTTTGCAATGTTCTCTAACTTTTGTTTAGTCATAAATTCTTCCCTTCTCCATAAGTCTGACAGGTAAACTATTCCCTTCTCTCCCAAATTGCTTATAGTATCAGCCTTTAAATCTAAGTCGTGAACCCATTTTGACTTCATTTTGGTATATGGAGTAAGATATTGGTCTATGCCCAATTTCTGGCACACTATTTTCCAGTTTTTCCAGCAGTTTTTTGTAAAATAGTGAGCTCTTATCACAGAAGCTGGACTCTTTGGGTTTATCAAAGAGTAGATTACTATATTTATTGATTACTGTATCTTGTGTACCTAACCTGTTCCACTGATCCACCACTCTTTTTCTTAGCCAGTACCAATTAGTTTTGATGATTGCTGCTTTATAATACAGTTTAATTTTTGGTATGGCTAGGCCTCCTTCCCTAGCATTTCCTTTCATTAATTCCCGTGATATTCTGGATCTTTGTTCTTCCAGATGAATTTTGTTATTATTTTATCTGGCTCTATAAAATAACTTTTTGGTAGTTTGATTGGTATGGCACTAAATAAGTAAATTAATTTAGGTAATATTGTCATTTTTATTGTATTAGCTTGGTCTAACCACGAACAAGTGATGTTTTTCCTTTTATTCAGGTCTGACTTTATTTGTGTGAGAAGCGTTTTGTAATTGTGTTCATATTGTTCCTGGGTTTGTCTTGGCAGGTAGATGCCCAAGTATTTTATAGTGTCTACAGTAACTTTAAATGGAATTTCTTTTTCTATCTCTTGCTGTTGGGCTTTGTTAGTAATATATAGAAATGCCGAGGATTTATGTGGGTTTATTTTTATATCCTGCAACTTTGCTAAAGTTATTTATTATTTCAAGTAGTTTTTTACTTGATTGTCTAGAATTCTCTAGGTATATCATCATATCATCTGCAAAGAATGATAACTTAATTTCTTCTTTGCCTATTCTAATTCCTTCAATTTCATTTTCTTTTCTTATTGCTAAATCTAACATTTCTAGTACCAGATTGAATAATAGGGATGATAATGGATATCCTTGTTTCACCCCCGATCTTATTGGAAATGCATCTAGCTTATCCTCATTACATGTAATGCTTGCTGATGGTGTTAAGTAGATGCTACTTATCATTTTAAGGAAGACTCCATTTATTCCTCTGCTTTCTGGTGTTTTTAATAGGAGTGGGTGTTGTATTTTATCAAAAGCTTTTTCTGCATCTATTCAGACAATCATATGGTTTCTGCTAGTTTTGTTATTGATATGATCAACTATGCTGATAGTTTTCCTAATACCTAACTAGCCTTGCATTCCCAGAATAAATCTTACCTGGTCATAGTCTATTATTCTCATGATAAGTTGCTGTAATCTTTTTGCTAATGTTTTATTTAAATTTTTTGCATCTATAATCATTAGGAAAATTGGTCTATAATTTTCTTTCTCTGTTTTGGCTCTTCTTGGTTTAAGAATTAGTACCATATTTGTATCATAAAAGGAATTTGGTAGGATTCCTTCTTCGCCTATTTTTCCAAATAGTCTATAATGTATTGGAATTAATTGTTCTTTAAGTGTTTGATAGAATTCACTTGTAAATCCATCTGGCCCTGGAGATTTTTTCCTGGGGAGTTCATTGATGGCTTTTTCAATTTCTTTTGCTGAGATGGGGTTATTTAAGTATTTTGCTTCCTCTTCTGTTAATCTGGGCAATTTATATTTTTGTAAATATTCATCCATTTCCCTAACATTATCAAAGTTATGGGCATACAGTTGGGCAAAATAATTCCTACTTATTGTTTTGATTTCTTCTTCATTGGAGATGAATTCACCCTTTTCATTTTTGATATTGGTAATTTGGTTTTCTTCATTGTTTTTTTTAAATCAAATTGACCAAAAGTTGATCGATTTTATTGTTTTTTTTTCATAAAACCAGCTCTTAATTTTATTTATTAGTTTAATAGTTTTCTGGATTTCAGTTTTATTAATCTCTCCTTTGGTTTTCCGTATTTCTAATTTTGTATTTAATTGGGGATTTTCAGTTTGTTCTTTTTCTAGCATTTCAGTTGCATGCCCAATTCATTGATCTCCTTCTTCATTATTTTATTCATGTAAGCATTCAGAGATATAAAACCTCCCCTAAGAACTGCTTTCACTGCATCACATAAGTTTTGGTATGTTGTCTCATTATTGTCATTCGCTTGAATGAAGTTACTGATTGTTTCTATGATTTGTGGTTTGACCCACTCATTCTTTAGGATTAGATTATTTAGTTTCCACTTAGTTTTTAGTCTCTCTTTCCATGGCCCTTTATTACAAATAATTTTTATTGCATTACGATCTGAAAAGGATGCATTGACTATTTCTGCCTTTCTGCACTGGATTGTGACGTTTTTATGTCCCAGTACACAGTCAGTTTTTGTGTGTGTGCCATGTACTGCTGAGAAAAAGATATATTCCTTTCTGTCCCCATTCAGTTTTCTCCAGAGGTCTATCATATCTACCTTTTCAAAAATTCTGTTCTCCTTAACTTATTTCTTGCTTATTTTGAGGTTAGATTGATCAAGTTCAGAGAAGAGCAGGTTGAGGTGCCCCACTAGTATAGTTTTGCTGTCCATTTCTTCCTGTAACTCCCTTAACTTCTCTTCTAAGAATTTGGATGCTGTACCACTTGGTGCATAGATGTTAAGAATTGATATTACTTCATTGTCTCTGGTGCCTTTTGACAAGATATAGTTTCCTCACTTATCTCTTTTAATTAGATCTATCTTGCTTTTGTTTTGTCTGAGATTAGGATTGCTACCCCTGCTTTTTTACTTCCGCTGAAGCATAATATATTCTACTTCAGCCTTTTACCTATACCCTGTGTGTATCCCCCTGTTTCAAGTGTGTTTTTTGTAAACAACGTATTATAGGATTATGGTTTTTAATCCATTCTGCTGTCTGCCTCCTTTTTATGGGAGAATTCACAGTTATGATTACTATCTTTGTCTTTTTCTCCATCCTATTTCCCCTGCCCCCTCTTTATGCTCTTATTTCTCCCTTCTTCCTTCTCCTCCTCAAAAGAGTTTTGCTTTTGACCACTGCCTCCTTCAATTTTCCCTCCCTATCAACCCCCTCCCTTATCTTACCCTTTTACCTTACTACATCTTCCCTCCCTTCTGACTCCCCGCCCCTTCTTTCCCCTTTCTTCTCATACTGCCTGTAGGACAAGTTTGATTTGTATACTTATCAGAGTATGTTATTCCCTTCTTGCACCAAATCCTATGAGAGTAAAGCTCAAACATTGCTCTTTTCCCCCTCTTCTTTCCCCCTATTATAATGTATTTTTGTACCTCTTCATATGATGTAATTACCCTTTTCTCCCTCTTCCTTACCTCTTCTCCTAGAACAATCCCTTTGCATCCCTTAATTATTATTTTTATCTTCATATCAGTTAATTTATGCTCACACTGTCTGTCTATGTATATCCCTTTTGATTGTTGTAATAACTATACCATTCTCAAGATTAAGATATATATATATATATGTGCTTATACATATATAATGTATATAAAACAATATAATGCTGTATAAGAATGTAAACAATTTGCCCTTATTGAATAACAAGGTTTTATTTTTTCTGCGTTTACCTTTTTATGTCTCTCTAGAGTTTTGTATTTGAAGATCAAATTTTCCATTAAACTATGGACTTTTCTTCAGGAAGGTCTGGAATTCCCTTATTTCATTGAATGTCTATCCCCTTGCCTGAAAAATTATGCTCAGTTTTGCTAGGTAGTTGATCCTTGGTTGTAGTCCAAGCTCCTTTGCCTTTCAGAATATCATATTCCAATCCCTCCTGTCTTTTAGTGTATAAGCTGGAAGGTCCTGTGTGATCCTGACTGTACTTCTGAGATATTTGAATTGTTTCTTTCTGGCTGCTTGCAGTATTTTTTCCTTGACCCAATAATTCTGGAATTTGACTGCAGTATTCCTTGCAGTTTTCAATTTGGGGTCTCTTTCAGAGGGTGATCAGTGCCAATGATTATTTTACCTTCTGGTTCTCGGACCTTGGGCAGTTTTCCTTGATGATTTCTTGGAAGATACTGTCCAGGCTCTTTTTTTCTTCATGGCCTTTTGGTAGATCAATAATTCTTAGATTATCTCTCCTGGATCTATTTTCCAGGTCAGTTGTTTTTCCAATGAGATATTTTATGTTTTCTCCTATTTTTTCGTTCTTTAGATTTTGTTTGACTGATTCTTGATGCCTCATAGAGTCATTTGCTTCTACTTGCCCAATTCTAATTTTTAACTGATTGTTTTCTTCATTTAGCTTCTGTGCCTCCTGTTCCATTTGGCCAATTTTACTTTTCAAGGAGTCATTTTCTTCTATCAGGTTCTGTACCTCCTTAACCATTTGGCTAATTTTACTTTTTAAAGATTTGTTCTCATCAGTGAAATTTTTTTTCCATTTTTTCCTTTTACCTCTCTAATTTGGCTTTTGAAATCCTCCTTGAGCTCTTCCAGGAATGCTTCTTGCACTTGAGACCAGTTTATAATCCTTTTTGAGGTTTCAGATATGGGTATAGTGTCCATGCTGTCCTCCTCTAATTGGTATTTTGATCTTCCCTGTCTCCTAAGTAAGAATCAATGGTCCTTTTTTTTCTGGATTGTTTCTTCATGGTGGTTGTCTTTTTCCTGACTTTTTAAGTGGATTTCTGCTTTGGGGCCCAGGGAGCTCTGTCCTAAACTTCTTGTATTGGGAGCTAGGGGCCTGATTACTGGCTTTGTGTACTCTGGCCTCTGGTTTGTCAGCTACAAGCTATGTACTGCTGTAACTCACTTGATGCTATGCTGAAGCTGGCTGGTATGTGCCCAGCAAAGTCTTTCTGAGTTTCCCCTTGGGTTCATAGTGTCAGGTGCAGGGAAGGGGTGGTCTGGCAGCTGAAGTCTCTTCTTCCCTAGGGCTGTGCTATATACCACAGGTGCTCTTAGCCATAGGTCTGCACTGGTGTCTGCCAATTCCCGTGGCTGAGCAAAAACATGTCTGGGGTCCTGCTGATGGCACTTGCTGGCTCCACCCCCTTGGGGTTCAGGAACCCCCGCTGGTCTACTAAGGTGGGGCTTACTGGGATGCCTCCCTTCCTGCAATGGTCTCCTTCCATTACCGCAAGAGGGGCTGCTCAAGTTAAAAGACTGTTGAGCCCCCACTTCTGGCTTCTCTATTCCAGCATTTCTCATAGGGCAGTACTCTCTGGGTTTATTCAAGGGATGTACTAGAGCTCTTAGAGTTTCCTGAGTCATCTTGGTTCCTGGAAGTTCAAGAAGGTGAATTTCAAACCTTTATACTGTGGGCTGATAGCTCCAGGAGTAGCTGCTGCTGCTGCAGGCTCTGGGCTTCTGTGTCAGCTAGCTCCAACAGATTCCTTTCCTGTACCCAGAGGCCTGGAGATTGCCACCGCAGCCAGCAATTCAGCCCTGGGCCTGCTCCTGCTCCTGCTCCTGCTCCTGCTCCTGCTTGTTTGCAGATCTTGTCATATCTACTTTCATGACTTCTCTTCATGAACACAGTCACCATCCTAACTTAGACTCTCATCACCTGCATCTGGATTATTGCAGTAGCCTCCTAACTGGTCTACCTCATTGAGTCTCTCTCCACTACAATCCATCCTCCACTCCATTGCCATGATGGAAAAATCTAACCATGTTGCCTTCCCCCTTCTGATATAGCCCCCAATCAGTAAACTCCAGTGGCTCAATTTTACCGCTAGGTTCAAGTATGAAGCCTTCTATTTCTCTCCTCCTCACTTTTCCAGTATTTTTTTTCATTCCACTTCCCTCCATGCATTCTTCAGTTCAACCTTAGTGCTGGCCTGTGTGCTGCTCCTCACACATGCCTTCCTGCACTCTCCATCCCTCTGCCCGATCTCACATCTCTGTGCCTTTTCACTGGCGGCTGCCCATGCCTGTGATATTCTCTTTCACCTCTACCTCTGAATCATTCTATGTTCAGGAAGATGTCTTTCTCACTTCTTCCCTGACTCCCTCTCTGTTCACTGCTATCCTGTAGTTATTTTATATATAATAGTTTCATGTTTGTCTCCCCATTTAGAATATGGAGTCATTTCAAGCAGGGACTGTTTTTGCTTTTCCTTGTATTCTTATTATCCAGTGCTTAGCTTATTATATGCCTGGCTTAATAAAATCTTGTTGACTGTCTAATTGTTAGTAGTCCCTTTTGCAAATTACTTGAAATCTGAGAAAATAAGATAAAGGGCAGGTAAAATTGACTTTTGAGGCAAGGGAAAAGAGAGCTTGACAGTGATCTCACAATGGCAGTGGATAACCAGTCCAATTTTTAATCCGATTTCTCTTCAAGTTCCTCTTCTGTAGTGGATGTGTGCAGTTTTTTGGTGGGGGACAGAGAGGGAAATGTTATTGCTATAGGAATCTTCCAGTAAGGAAACTCCTTCTACCAGTGTGGACAGGCTACTGTTTTGCAATTTATTTTCTTGTAGAGTTGCCTGAGGTGAGAGATTAAATGACTTACCTAGTGTTGTACATCTAGGATGTGTCAGAGGTGAGACTTGAACCTAGAATTTCTTGACTCATACTAGCTTTCTTTCTGCTAAACCACATTGCTGTTAACTTCATGGGAGTACATTTGTTTAAGCTTGTCGTTAAGAAAAGCAGGCTTAACATTGATAAGCAAGAGTCTTCCTTTACAAAATGACATAGGAGGGACCCATAATTTTGATGTCATGCATTTTTCATAAACTTAGTAATAAATATTTGCCATGTAAGAAAGCATAAAGAGGATAGTTGGAATATTTATTCAGGGAATTATATGCTATACAGGACATGAAACAAGTGTGTATATGTTTTAAATGTAACCTTTGAGGTTATAATTTTATTTATCTTGAAGAAAAATGTGTGAATTCACTAATTACTTTTTCCCTAATCTATTTAGATCAGCTGTTCCATGTATTAGCCATGCATATGCGGCTTTATAGCATTGATTCTGCCTACAATCCATGGAAAAAACTAACTCAATTAATGCAGGATATGAATTCACAGTAAGTATTGTGAAATATCAAAATAAGCTTAAAACTTTTCTTTGGTCTATAGCTATTAATATGAAGTATGGAATTATTTTATGAATATTTAGAAATGTGAATGTGTATTCTCAGTTTTTGTTATAATGTTTAATAGATATGGTATTATTTTTGCAAAAGACAGAAATATAGATGAGAATTTAAGAGTGCACTTTATTATATGTAGTAGAAAACATTCATATGCTCTTTAGTACTGATAGCTTTCATTTATATTGCTCCTTTCTTCCATTGAGGTCAAAATAATATTTCATGTTTATTATATATTATATATATATGAATATTTCATATTTATCATATTTATTCTCTTGAAATATTTGGGAAGTAGGAAGGAAATAGAGTTCTCAATTTTCTAGAAAAGGAAACCATAGGGTGGGTAGAACTTTTTGGTATTTTCAATCAATCGGCAGCAAAATGTTGGGGAAAAAGGGAAAAACAAGATCTTACAGATCATGTGAGCTATGGTGTACTTCACTTTTAACATATTAGGAAAGGTACATTCAATTTAACCCCATTTGTGCCTAAAGTTTTGTTTCTGAGATCATTTGTTGTTTCTTCAAACATGGAAATGTTGTTTCTGGTTCCTTTTATTTAAGATGGCTTACTTGTATATTGCTCAGTCTTTGAACTGATCCTTGTTCTGGGTGTTCCAAATCACTTATCTTGTTGAGAAGAGTTCAGGGGTCTTTCTCCATTCCCCTCTTCTGCTTTTAAGAGTTGGTCAGTCTTTACTAAACTACCACTCTGTCAGAAAGCATTACCTTACATCAAGCCTAAATCTTTGCTCTGCAAATTTTGTTCATTGCTCCTAGGTCTACCTTCTGGGGCTAGTTAGAACAAGTCTGATACTAATATCTGTTTCACATAACAATCCTTCAAATACTTCAATAACTGTTTTGTCTCTAGCTTTCCCATAAGAAGACCTTCCATATCAGCTTGTTAGAACTAAGAGCAATCATGTTTTTCCTAATTGCTCCCTTAACAGATCTTGACAAATATAGTGTCCTCAGCTTATCACTAAGTAAGGAAACACATTTAGATTTCTTCTGTGTAGCAATGCTATTGAGATTCAAATCCAGATGGTAAGGAACAGTTCCCAAATCAGAGTAATACATTTAATAAGGACAAACTCAGCCAAGTTCAGAGAGGTTCATTAGCAGAGGACTGACTCTACCAGGTAGCGAGTTTTTTGAGCCACAGCAACTCATAAAAAAGTCCAGTAAGGTATGGAAGGGTTGTGATCAGTTGGTGGAGAAGATACTTTACTAATGAAATTGCAATTTAATCATTTAATTTGTATTTAATTATAGATAATTAATACTTAAGAATTAATGATGAAAATGATCTCTTTTTTTTTGAGGAAGGCAGTTGGGGTTAAGTGACTTGCCCAAGGTCACACAGCTAGTAAGTGTCTGAGGTCAGATTTGAACTCAAGTCCTCCTGACTCCAGGGCCGGTGCTCTACTCACTGTGCCACCTAGCTGCCCCTGAAAATGATCTTTGGGGGAGGTAGGCATCATTTTTGACAGTTATAGATAGTCATCTTTGATTTTTAAAATTAGCATATTAACTTTCAAGTTGGCTAATTGTAGGGATATTAGCTGTATGGTTTATGTTAATGTACAAATTATGTATAATGTATTTTGTCACATTATGTAATATTGAATTGTTAAATATTATATCATATCTAATTAGTAAATATTTATTAAATGCCAGGCACTGTACTAAGTTCTGGGGATAAAAGAAAGGCAAAAGACAATTCCTGCTTTTAAGCCGTATGCAGCTTAATGGGGGAGATGACATGCAAACAGTTATGTACAGACAAACTACGCAGAAGATAAATTGGAGATAATTAACAGAGTGAAGGTACTAGAATTATGGCTTCCTGTAGAAAGTGGATCTAAGCACAGTTTCATTATTTTCTCCAGCTTTGTTCAGCAGCACATAAGTACTAGTGAAGCCAGTTAGGCAGTAAACATTTATTAAGAACCCACTACGTGCCAGGCACTTTGCTGAGCACTAGGGATTGAAAAAAAAAAAGGCAGGAGACAGTCCCTGTCCTCAAGGAGCTCACAATCTAATTGGTGGAGGTGGGGGGGGCATGGGGGAGACAATGAGCAAACAAATATTTACAAACAAGCTTTATATAGATTGAATAGGAAATAATTAAAAGAGGGAAGAAGCTAGAAACCAGAGGGATTGGGAATGGTTTCTTGTAGAAGATGAGATTTTAGTTTGAAATTGAAGGAGAAACTAGAGGCAGAGATGAAGAGAGATAACATTCCAAGCATGGAAGACAGGCAGGGATCATATCATATATTATATTGAATATATCACATTATATCACATCACATCATGATATGTCATATTGTGTTACATTGTGGTATCATGTTATGTTCCATTGTATTATGTTATGTTCTACTATGCTGTTATATTACATATTTCCAAATCATTTGTAATATTTAATATTCTGTGTATTTGATAATTTTTAAAAGACTTTAATAGTTATTTTTAAAAATTTTTTTCAACATAAAAAGGTACTGCACCTTAAAGACCATGAGACGTTTCCATTTAACCTGAAACTAAATCCTTCTCTACGTCTTTTAAAAAAAACAAAAACCAGTAGAGTGTGAGCTTGTGAAAGGCAAAAACTGTCTTTTCTATTTGTATTTACAGTGCTCATCACTAATCACTAATCACTCATCACATCAGTAAAGTCTTAATAAAGGTATTTCTCTCCCTCTGTTCCTCCTTCCTTCCTTCCTTGAAGAAGGATGATCTTTAGAAACTCATCAAAAACTAAAGGAAAGCTCGAAGGATTGACTGGACATCTAATAAAGACCCAGTGCAAACCTAATGTTTTAAATTCCAGAGCACACGTATAAGAGAAGTAGAAAGGACCAAGCTAAGATAAAAGATTAAATACCAAGAAAACTTGGACAAGGATGTAGCAAAAGGATTGACTTAGCATTGGCATGGGGAGTCAGTCCCTGTCCTCAAGAAAAACTTATATTCTGCCGGGGTTAGGGAGACAACATGAATAAAGAAGTATATACTAACATTACAAGGAGACAGAAAGAAAGAGCAGTAAAAAGAGGAAAGAAATAAAATTAACTCTGCTTTTGAAATTTCTTCCCTATTCCTTTCTCTTCCTTTCTCCCTCCAATACCCTTACTCCCCATGGAAATTTCATTTCTTTCACAAAGTCTTCCTGGACTCTTGCAGCCAGATATGATCTTACCTTCCTGCCTCATGCCTGTCTCATATTCTTGTCACATCAATCTTCTCCTGCTTACTCATACAACCACCACCCTAATTCAGGCTTTTATTATCTCTCTCCTGGATTGTTGTGATAATCTCCTAAATGGTTTCTCTTTCTCCAGTCTCTCTGCTCTCCAATTCTCCCTTCAAGCAGTTGCCAAATTCATATTCCTAAAGCTCATGTGTAGTCCCTTTATTACATCTAGCATAAAAGAAAACTCCTGTGTTTGACATTTAAGGCCTTTCACAATTAGGCCACATTTTCCTCTCTCACACTCTATATTCCTTCCAACCTAGATGTCTTGCTGTCATCTCTCTATAACATTCTGTCTCCTTTGTTTATGCCCTTGCATAGGCTGTCTCCTATGCCAACAATACTCTCACCTTTCCTGTGTATTTGGAAATATAACTTTTTTTATAGGGCTCAGATCAAGTTCCACCTCCTTTAGGAGGCCTTTCTGGTTATTCTGTCCCACCCCTACCAAATGACTTTGTATATATTTTATATTTACTTATTTGTATACATACATTTGTTTCCTCATAGTAGAATGTATGCTTTTGGAGGGCAGTCATAGTTTTTTTTCAGTTTGGTCCATATATCCTCAGTGGCTGGTACATAGTAGGTGCCTAATAAAAGCTTACTGAATGAATTAAAGAACAGTAGCTCTAGAGTTAGAAGAATTAGGTTCAAATTCTCCTTTAGATACTTGCTACCCGTTTGAAGGCTATCATTTAGCTTTCTAGGTCCTAGTTTCCTCATCTAGAAAATAAAAGAAAATAAAACTGATCTTTAGAGCTGTACCGTTTGAAGGCTGTCATTTAGCTTTCTAGGTCCTAGTTTCCTCGTCTAGAAAATAAAAGAAAATAAAACTGATCTTTAGAGCTGTAATCCAGAATCCTATGAATGGGTGTTATTTAGGAATTCTGAACCTTTTTTTAGGTCAACAAGTTTTGTTGACCCTGGCAAAATAATTATTGTATTACATCATTAGTATTTGTTAATAACAACAACAAAAAAAACTATGAGAAATTCAGGAACACTGTTCAGTGAATTTGTGCTTTACTAATAAACCAACATTTGTATGCATTTAAAATAGTAATATGTATACGTGCAAGACATTTATTCAGTCTAGGTGGTATAGTTGCATTATTATTTGGAGTCACAACATTTTATTAGCATTAAATCAGGATCGGAATTGACAGTGCTTGGAGTGCATATGAGTTTTCAGATCCTGAGTCTCTTTTCTTTCCCTGCCTCCTCTCCCCTTCACTCTCATCTCTGACATTCATGGCTCACAGGTTGGGAATTACAGGCTTAATGGAAAGAGCACTGTTCTTGAAGTGAGAAGATGGTATGTTCAAGTCCTAGCTTTATGTTTCTCTTAATTCAATTCACTTCAATCCACTTAGCATTTATTGAATATCTATTATGTGCCAGGCACTGGTGATACAAAGACAAAAATGAAACAGTCCCTGCCCTCAAGAAACTTACATTCTACTGGGTTTGGATTTGGGTAAACAACATGAATAAATAAGTATATATTATTTATATACATGCATACAAATATATACACACAGGAGGGAAGGGCGCCTAACAACTGGGAGTATCAGAAAATACTTTCTAGTTTAAAAACTAGTTCATTTTGGCTGGAAGGTAAGCTATGTGGGGGCAATAATGTGTAATGAGCTTGAAAAGATAGATGGAAGCGAAATTGTGACATATCTGAAGTCAAATCTTATTCAGAGGACTTTTTATTTTGTTCTGAAAAGGAGTCACAGAAGCTTCTTGAGCAAGGGAGTGACATAGGCAAACTTGAACCATAGGACTATCACTGGCGTATGGTAGCAGATGATGGATGGGAGGAGGGAAAGAGTGTCGTCAAGGAGACCAATTAGGCTGCCACCACAATTATTCAGGTGAAAGGTTAAGAAGATGGGAACTAGAATGAAAGCTGTGTTAGTGAAGAGAGGATGAATATGAGAGTTGTGGAGGCAGAATTGAGAGTCTTTGGCTATTCCTTGCACATGGTAGTGAGGAAGAATGAAACCTGGAGGATGCCTCTGATTTTGCTCAGCCATGTAACAAGAAGGATGGAGGTGTTCTCAGCTGTAATTAGAAAATCAGGAAAACATGGATTTGGGTGGGAAGATAAGTCCTGCTTTTGGCATGTACTTACGTTGTTTTATTTGATCACAGTTGGGAGAGTCCGTTTGGTATAGTAGAAATGAGCAATGTGCATCGTCAGAATTCTTCAAATCCTAGCTCAGACATCAGTTGTGACAAATAACATGATGTTTCAGAACCTCAGTTTTCCCATTTGTAAAATGAAAGTGATGAGGTACTATGTACCTCACATGATTTTTATGAGGAAAGCACTTTGTAACCTATAAGCACTGAATTCCAATGTTGAGCTTTTATAGTCATTTGTGAGCATCTTCTGTTCTCCTTAGAGTGTAAGTGGTGTGAGGACTGGGACCATGTGTTAATTATTTGTGTGTTTTACCCAGTGCTCAGCCCAACGCAGACACTTAATAAACATTTATTAATTTAGTGTAGAGAAGGGAAGTACTGGTGAAGTGAATTATAGGGGCAAGAGACCCAGTTCTACTAGGGCCAATAGTTGTGAACATTTCTTGGATATTTATTTAAATAACGTTTTGGATTTTTGCCTAGATTTAGTTTTTAATGATAAGAGTCATAATTTATGTGGTATTTTGAAATCATTTAAAAAACTTTTTGTAATGTGTTTTTAATTTTGATTTAAGTAAGTCAAGTTTGGGAAAAGAAAATTTTATTAAAAATTAAGATTTACTATAACATCAATTGGCGCTATATTATATTTTCATTTTTACAGACTCTGCAATGAAGAGCAACCAGAGGTTCCTGTGCTTTACAGAGATGTTTCATCACTTTTGCTTATCCAGATTTTAACCATGCCACAGCCTTTACACAAAGGTATTTCTTTGAAATAATAGATACATAGATTCATAGAAAGAGCAGATCTAAATGAGATGTTCTGGGGAAAAATATAGTAAACATGTCAGTCAACAAGCAGTTGTTAAGTGCTTACTAAATGCCAGTCAACAAATTAATAGATATTTATAAATGCCTACAATGTTCTAGACACTGTACTAATCACTGAGAATACGAAAAGAGACAAAAGACAGTCCCTGCCCTCAAAGAGCCCATAATCTAATGGGGAAGATAATATGCAAACAGATGTATAAAAAGCAAGCTATATATTGGATGAATAGGAGTAATAAACAGAATAAAAAGCACTGGAGTTAAGAGGGGCTGGGGAATTCTTCCTGTAGGAGATGTGATTTTAATTGGGACTTAAAGAAAGCCAGGAAGGTCAGTAGTCAGAGTAGAGGAGGCAGTGCCTGCCCTGAAATAATTCACATTCTACTGGGGTTGAGGAAACAATATGAATAAATAAGTATATACTGCTTGTATACATACATACAAACAGACATACACACACACAGAGTAATTACCAAGTAATTTTGGAGCGAAGGGCACCTAACAACTGGGAGTATCAGAAAATGTTTCCTGGTTGCCTTGCTTTTTGGCATGAGAGAGTTCCCAGAGAGAG
Source organism: Trichosurus vulpecula (assembly GCF_011100635.1). Lineage (NCBI taxonomy): Eukaryota > Metazoa > Chordata > Mammalia > Diprotodontia > Phalangeridae > Trichosurus > Trichosurus vulpecula. The sequence goes on from NC_050574.1 coordinate 223,645,061, forward strand.
TTCCCAGAGCTGAGAGATAGAGTGTTTTGCTGATAGTCAGGAGGCCAATGTCAGTGGGTCAAAATGATTGAAAAGATGGGGAGGTAATGGGGCAGTGGGGGGACTGGATTATGAATGGCTTTAAATGCCAAACATCATTTTGTATTTACTCCTAGATTCCATAGGAGGCCACTGGAATTTACTGTGGGGAAGAGGGGGACCAAGGCAGCAACATGATTGGACCTGTGTTTTAGGAAAATCAATTTAGTGGTTGAATGAAGGATGTTTTGGAGTAGGGAGAGAGACTTGAGGCAGGCAGACCCTGCCTTAGTAGTCCAGGTCTGAGCTGATGATGGCTTGAGTTAGAGTAGTAGCAGTTTTAGAGGACAGAAGGGGGCATATTTGAAAGATGTTGCAAAGGTGAAACTGATAAGCCTTGAGGATAGGTAGATTTCAGAATTGATGGCTTAGTAATTAAATATGTGGGAGCTAATGAGATCCCCTAGTAAAGTACTATAGAGGGAGAGGAGAAGAGGACCCAGGACAGAACCCTGATGATCACCTACCTTTAGAGGGTGTGATCTGGAACAGGGCTATAACAACAGTGTTGCTAGCAGCTGCTATGGAGGTGAAAGACCAACAACAAAGCACATAGGAAGGCTACTAGCATAGGTTCTTTGATCTGCTTTTCTAAGGAAAGCAACTTTAAGGGGTTAACAATCTTACTTTAATTAAACATACATATATCATTCACTTAGTTCACAGGAAAAAGTCAGCACCCTGAACTTCAGAGAAAATACAAATAGAAATTGCAAGCACAAATTATATAAACAGAGCAAATAACACAAACCAGTCCATCCATAGCAATACATACATAGTTACCAGAGAGAGAAGCAACAACATCTGGGTTTTTCAAAGCTGGGGCGTGGGGGGGTGTCCAACAGCTACCCAGAGTCTTGTCTGGCCAAATCACCAACACTCTTCCAATTAGTGTGCTCCCAAAGGCAAAACTTTAACTTCTGAGTATATATACACTTTTTCAGGGTCAAAGGGTGTCACAACCATGCAACTCAAACCCAGGTAACCTAGGCCTTTCCATGACATAAGCAGGTCATCAAAGACTGGGGATTCACTCAGATTCCCAATTGAAACAAAGGCAACACTCATTGAAGGCACTTGACTGCCTTAGCATTCCAAAAGAGAAGATAACTAAGAAGTCCCACCTTAATTACCATTACAAGGGCTTCTTAAACTTTTTTCACTAGAGACCTCTTTTCACCTGAGAAATTTTTACACAACTCCAGGTATATAGGTATATAAAATCAGTATACAAATACAACATTTATTGATAATAAATCATAAAGAAATTTATTTTAAAACAATTCTTTGGTATGCATATAATTTTACCATTTGTCAAAGATGAAAGCAAATTTGCATAGTAATGAAATGAATATGCTTGTTTATTTTTACATAGAGCATCTTCAATGCATTTCAGAGTTGATTGACATTTTGATTTTATAATCATCAATGATGAGAATGCTGCTTCACATAAATACAGAGTACAAAATGGCAGAAATATGTTTAGGGCCATTTCTGAAATTTTTGGAAATTCTGTCCTAATCCCAAGCCAAAATTCATTTAATCATTTTTTTATGTATAGTAAAAACACTGCAATTCATAACATACAGTAGTGTTGAATCTGAGCCAAGGTGCTTCTGGGGGCATTTGTTGGTGTTGTGTGGCATGATGGCATGTGCAGTGCAAAGTGCACATGCTGTGTGTTCAGGACCAAGGCTGCAGCGAAGTTGCGCAATGCAACATCAGCAAGCACTGCCAGAATCATCTTGGATTCATTATGCATTTGGTTTTGAATTAATTTTTGGTTGTTGCACATTCAAATACCTTTTACTGTTGCCAGTTTTTTTTGTGACCCCCACATTCAGTTACTTGACCCCACATGGTCTCCTCTTGTAGACGGCCTTTTCAAGAAGTTTAGCTACAAAGCGCAGAATAGAATGATAATAAGCAGGGATGGAGGCAGCAAGTGAAGATTATTTCAGGATAAAGGAGATATGGGCATGGTTGTCCATAGTAGGAAATGAGCTAGCAGACAGGGAAAGGTTGAAAATAAGTGAAAGTGGGGATGACAGAGGGAGCAATCTGTTGCAGGAAATGGGATGGAATGTGATCACTTGAACAAGTAGAGGGGTCAGCCTTGGTCAGGTTAAATAAGGCTACTTCATCGTGTGAAACAGGTGAAGGAGGAGAAAGTGGCGGAAGGTATGAATTGTAGGAGATGAAGAACAGGGAAGAAGAGGAAGTTCATAGTGAATGGCCTCAATTTTTTCTGTAAAATATGAGACAAAGTTCTCAGCTGAGACTGTGGAGGAGGGGGATCCATGGGAGTCTTGCAGAGAGATGAAAAGTTTTGGAAGAGCTGCCATAGCAAGTGGGATAATTAGTTGATAAGGGAGGTAGAGTAGGATTGCCTAGCAACAGGGAGGACCCAGTTGAAATTATGGAGCATAAATTTGTAGTGGATCCAGTCAGAATCATTGGATGATTTTCCCTACCTTCACTCATGTATAAGAGCAAAGGTAGCAAATAGTGGGAGTGATCCAAGGCTAGGGCTTGGCTGGGCATAGTTGGTGATTGATATAAGGGCTAGGGATTCAAGAGAGGAGGGCAGTATAGAGTTGAATTGGTTCACCAAGGAGTCAAGATAGGGAGAAGAGATGAGGCTAGTTCAGGGAGGGGTCAGGGGATTGGCACCCACAGTGTGGGTGAAGAGTAGGGTGTGCAGGGTATGGTCAGATAAGGGGGTTTCAGAATTCTTGAATGTGAAGGTGGCACGTTTCTGGGTGATGGCAAGATCATGGGTATGATCATCTTTGTGTGTAGCTGAGATGGGGTGGAGGAGTGACTCATGGGAGGTGATTAGGTTGAGGAACTGAGTGATTAAGGTGTTTGAGGGAGAATTAATATGTATGTTGAAGTCCCCTACTATGAGGGCAGAAGTTGAAGAGGAGAGAAGCATTGTCAGCTGGATATCCTACTCTTTGAGGAAAGAAAGGAAGTGACCTGGAGACCTATAGTCAACAGCTACCAGGATTTTGATTGGGTGGTAGATATGAATAGCATGAACCTTAGAGGAATAGAGGTACCAGGTAGTCTGCTAAGTGCTAGGGAGCAAAGAAAGGCCTGCCTTTAATGAGCTTCTGTCCTAATGGGGAATCAATATCCAAATAACCAAGTACATGTAAGATACAGTGTAATCTCAAAGGGAAGACACTAGCAGTGTGTAGAGGGGTGTGGGGATGACAAAAATAGAACATAGCTGTGATCTCTTCTGGTGTCTCTAAAAGTGAGGCGTTTGGCAATATAACTTTGCCTTCTTTATGCAGGCCTGCTAGTGCATTGGTAGTTGTGAAGGGACATAAGTAGACTGAATACTGTCAGGGTCACTTGACATTGATATTCATGCAGATGATTTGACATGAGTATGAACAGTAGTAGCTTTAAAAGTCAGATGCATGCCATGTTTGTTCTACAGAGGTGGGTGAAGATGATAGCATTGTAGAGTGCATCTAGTCCAACGTCTTATTTACAAATGAAGGAGTTGAGACCAAGAAAATTAAGGTCATATAGATAGTAGGTCATATAGGTAGTAGCTGGAATTCCTGACTCTGTACCCAGTGCTCTCTTCATCCCCTGCACGATATAAACCCAGGTCAAGGAAAATGCCTTATGCAGTTGGTGGTTTCATGTACCTAATCAGTATTTTTTGATGCTGAAAATTGTGAATCAAATAAAATTCTCTTTAGAATTCTACCCTTGGAACATTATTTTTTAAGAATATTTTATCATTAAAAAAATCATGACCAAATTTTACTTGGATAATTTTTGTAGTATACTTTAGATATTTTGTGAGGGAATAAATATGTTTTAATTAATTCTCATTCTGTTACTGAGGGAACTTAAGTAGAAAAATACAGTTAAGAGGATTAGGAATCAGTGTTCAGCAAATTAAAATTTATGTGTCTGGTTTATGTAGCATTCGTAAAATGGAGATAATGAACTAACTCTAATCCTTCATAAGACTATTATGAGAATTGTAGTGTTTTATAGAATGCATTGACTCAATTGTACCTGGAGAAAATTCTAGAAGTACTTTGAACATTAATTTGATATTTATTGCATCACTGATATTTCTGTGGTTACTAAGACAGTAGGACAGCTAGGTGGTGCAGTAGAGAGAGTGTTGGGCTTGGAGTCAGGAAGATCTGAGTCAGGTGTGGTCTTAGACACTTACTAGTTGTATGACCCTGGGCAAGTCACTTAACCCTGTTTGTCTCAGTTTCCTCATCTGTAAAATAAGCTGAAGAAGAAATGGCAAGTCAGTATCTTTGTCAAGAAAACCCCAAATGGGGTCGCGATGAATCAGAAACGACTGTAATGATTGAACAACAACAAAAGACAGTGTGGCATGGTGAATAAAGGTTTAGCTTTGGAGGTTAAAATGATCTGAGTGCAGGTTCTGCCTCTTACACATAATAACAGGGGCAAGTCACTTAACCACAGTGCTCCAGTCAGCTCTCTTAGATTTTAAGTTACAGAGAAATATCATATCTATGTGGGAAGAAGTTTTTGCATGTGGAAGGAAAGGGAAGGGAAGAAAGAAAGAAGGAAGGAAGTGAGGTGAGGTGAGGAGGAGGGGAGCAAGGGGTAGCTATTGGAAAATGGTCTCAAATTTTTTTTTAGTGAAATATGAGGCATGGTTCTTAGCCGAGAGGGTGAGGAAAGGGGGAACCATAGGAGGTTTGAAGAGGGACAAAAAGGTTTTTGAAAAGCTGCTATGGTGAGTAGAATAGTGAGTTAATTAGGGAGGTATAAAAGGATTGTCTTTCTGTAGTGAGGCTCCAGTTGAGATTACATAACATATACTTGTAGTGGCTCCATTTAACACAGATTTCATGATTTACACCAGTTTTATTCAGCAGCAAATATGTAATAACAACAGAAAAGTGGGAGTGATTTAAGTTTGAGCTTTAGCAGGGCAAGATCACCAATATGAAAAGGGGACAAATTACTTAAGAGTATAGTGTAGAACTTAACTGATTCACAGTTAACTGATTAACTGGTCAAGATGAGTGTAGCTCTCAAGGGAGAAGAGTGAAAAAACCAAGGGGTGGAGGAATTGGAAGTCATTGTTAGGAGTTAGAACAAGGTTTGGGGTTTCAAGGCAGAGGGAGAAATAACAATAGATGGTGGTCAGACAAGGGAATTTCAGAATTCACACCAGCCTAAAGGGACTCTTTTTCTGGACCCTATTCTCTTCTCCTTCTATACTACTGTTTCACTTTGGGATATCATCAGTTCCTGTGGTTTCAGTTATAATCTCTGTCCTGTTGTTTCTCATATCTACTTATCCAGCCCTAACCTTACTCCTAACCTCCAGACTCACATTTACAACTACTTTTAGACATTTCAAATTGGTTATCCCAATGACAGCTTGAACTCAGCATTTCCAAAACCAAACTCATTGTCTTGTGCCCTAAATAGTCTTCACTTCCAAATTTCACTATTACAGTCCAGGACACTACCGTCCTTACAGTCCTCCAGGCTCACATTCTGGGTATCATCTTCAATTCCTCACTCTCTCCTATCCCATATCCACTCTGTTGCCAAGCCTGTGTATTTTACTTTCATAGCATCTCTCAAATACACCTCCATCTGTCCTCTGGCATTAACTCCCTCTCTAGTACAGTCCCTCATCACCTCACACCTGGACTATTACAGAAGCTTGCTAGTTGATCTTCCAGCTTCAAGCCTTTCTCCACTCTAATTCATCCTCCACTCAGTTGTCAAAGTGATATTCCTAAAGTAGAGCTCTATGTTACCCCCTATTAAAAAAATAAAAAACAAATCAAAACTACAGTGACTCTTTATCACATCAAATATAAAACCTCCTGCCTTCCTTTTAGTCCCACCTAAAATCTCATTTTCTCTGAGAAGCCTTTCCTGGTACTCCTTAATGCTATTACTTTCCCTCTATTTATTATCATATCTATTTATTTACCTACCTGTCTGTCTATAACTTGTTTGTGCATAGTTGTTTGCATATCATCTCCCTCATTAGACTTGTGAGCTCCTTGAAAGCAGGAACTGTCTTTTGTTTTTCTTTGTATCCTCAGTGCTTAGCACAGTGCCTGGCATATAGTGGGTGCTTAATAAATGCTTATTTATTAACTAATAACTGATTCCAAGGAGCATATTTTAAAATTTTGGTTATAAGTTCTATTTTTTGGGGGATTCCAAAAGACTATTTGTCCAGAGTTTCAGTGGGGTTTAATTTTTTTAATTAACTTTTTTTTCAATTAACAAAAGTATCTTTTTTTTCTCCCTCACACCTCCCCTAATAACAAATATACATAAGAAAGCAAAACAGACTCATACATTGACCATGTCCAAAAAGCACATACCTCATTCTGCACACCAGAGTCTATTATCTTTCTGTCAGTAGATGAGTAGCAGGCTTTATTATTGGTCCTCTGGAATCATGGATAGTCATTTTGTTGATGAGAATTCTTAGATCTTTCAAAGTTGTTTATTTTTTTTTACAATGATGTATAAATTATGCTCCTTATCATTTCATACAAATATCCCCAAGTTTCACTGAAATTGCCCTGTTTGCCATTTCTTGTAGCAGAGTAGTATTCCATAACATTCATGTGCCACCATTTGTTCAGCCATTCCTACCAATGGGGTTTAATTAATTAAACTACCAGATACATACAAAAGCATAGCAGCTAATAATTTCTTGAGTTGCTACAGTGATAAATACATCCTTCAAAGGTAGCCAGGACAACTGGTATTCCTGGACCTGATTTTTACCAGCAGGAAAGAACCAGTTACTCTGGTTAAAATGACGAAAGTGGTTATTGAATTTGAGGATTTGTGACAGAGAAGACAATGAAAGGGAGGCATAGTCTGTGATGTGTGCCCTAGATTTGTGGAGAAAAGATTTTCAAAGTTTCAAAAGATGTTCCATGAACAAAAATTCTGCAGGAGAAATGAGATGAGGGGCAGGTGAACCTCTCAAGAACCACATTTTGAAGACAGAGAATTCCGATCAAGAAGAAAAGGGAACATTAGCCAAAAAAAAAAAACGACCAACAAAAACAAACCCCCAAAAAACAACTGATGTGAAAACATAGGGGACTTGTTACCCAACTTAGCTCTCAAAATGACATATGAAAGATGAATACAAGTGCATACACTTATCCTTTGCTTTAACAGATGATAAAATAATAATGTGTAAGGTTGCATTCATTAGCAATCACAATCCCTTTTTAATGCTATATTACATAATTGTTTTGGGAGATTGTACATCATGTGGTTTCAATTGTGAGTATTTTTATCAATGAGTATGATGTGTCAGAACAAAATTGATCAATTAAAATAAAAACCAGTAAGCTTGACTTTGATTCTTCAAAAATAAAATCTAGAAAGTATCATTAAAGCTATACCAAGTAAACAACTAGGGCAGCTAGGTGGCCCAGTGGATAAAGTGCTTCGAATCGAGGAGACTCATCTTCACGAGTTCAAATCTGGCCTCATTTACTAGCTGTGTGACCAGGTTAAGTCATTTAACCATATTTGCCTCCTCAATTCCTCTTCTGTAAAATGAACTGGAGAAGGAAATGATGAATTAGTCCTCTATTTTTTGCCATGAAAACCCCAAATGGGTTCGTGAAGAGTTGGGACATGACTGAAATGACTGAACAACAGCAGTAAACAGCTAGAAGAGGAAGGTTCAATCAGAAAGATTCATTGTTTTATCAAGATTAGGTCATAACAGACTTACATGATTTCCTTTTTTTTGACATGGCTATTAGATTGGCAGATCAGGGTACTGTTATGAATAGAATTTACTTAGATTTTGGTCAAGCACTTAAAGTCTTTTATGTTATCTTGTGGAAAAAGGCAAAGAAAGATTTGGGCAGGTGAAATATAAACAAGTTTACTGACTGTACCCGAAGAATAATCATTAATATTTTTAAGACTATCTTGGGAAAAGGTGTCTGGTAGAGTGCCCTAGGGAGCTTTGCTTGATTGTCTTATGCTTGTGTTCTAAAAATCAATTTCGTAATTTTATGGAGGAGATATGGCTAGAAAGCAGTTGATCTAAATAAATATGTAGGTATTTTAGTTGATTGCAAACATTAGTATGTATCAGCAGTGTTATATGGCCAGCAGAGTACATAATTCCATTTTTGGCTGCAGTAAGAGAAACATAATGAGGGAGTTGACAGTCATGTTGTAGATGCTCTGCCTTGGTCATACCACTTCTATAGTACTACTCTTCACTATGTATTTTAGGAAGGACTTTTATAAGATTGAGTATTTCCAGAGGAAAGAAACTAGCATGGTAAAAGACCTCTGATAAATACCATTAACAAATCAGTTGAAGAAACTAAGACGTTTATAATGTGGAAGAGATATTTTGTATGACCCCAGAGGACGGCACTTGGACAAGTGGTTAGAAGCTACAAAGAGAAAAATTTAGGCTTTTTGTAAGGCATATATTACTAGCATTTAGAGCTTTCCCAAAAAGTGGAATGCAGGTACTTGGTCCCCTTTGATAAAGTTCTTTAAAAAAAGACTGATTAATGATTTGTCGTGTATGCTGTGGAGGATATTCTTGTGCAGACCTATGAAACAGCTTCTGATTCCAAAATCTTATGTTTACATGAACCATATTTTTTTCAAATTTATTCCTTTATTATAAATTTGAAAGCTATCAATAAACATGAATATTTCCATATACAAATAAGAATAGAAAAAGAGGATTGTTTATGAAACATTAACTGTGACACATAGGTTTTTTTTTTAAATAAATATCTGTTAAATTTAACATGGTGGTTTTAATGCTGCTCAGCCTCTGTGTCTTCTTCTGAATTTACTTCTGTTCTATTCTGTGCAGTTTTAAATGCTTTACTGATTCCCTCCCTTCCTCCTTCCTTCCATTCCTTTCTCCCTCCCTTCCTCCCTTCCTTCCTCTCCCCAAATAAAAACTCTCTTTTGTAACAAATAGATATAGTCCAATAAGACCTATCCACACATTCATTGTGTCTAAAAATATGTCTTTATATACCCTCATTAAGAGATGGAAAGCACACTCATACAGCTTAATTTATCACAATTTTAATATGCTAAGAACTGTTATTGAAATCTATTAGCTACAAATGGTTATTTTTTCAGATAAACCCCTTTAGTTAAGTAATAGAAGATAAAATAGGACAGATTTATAAATATTGTACCCTGTTATACATTTATTAATTTTAGAACCATAATAATGTAGAGCCTTCTTCTGTACTGTAGTACTGTGGAACCTAACCACTATTTATAACATTGTTTCTGTGACACATTGTTTCTTTGGCACAATGCATTCAAAGATACCAATAACAAGACCATGAGTATATTTTCTCCAGTTTAATATTCCATCAACTTTGGCACTATAAAGATAGATTAGAAGTTCCTTTCAGGGCTCAGGTATTTGGAAGGTAGAGGCTCCATTGGGGGAGCGGGGTGCTATAGGGAAAGCAGCTCTACAAAGATATGTGAGGGCAGGGATGGAAATTAGCCACTGGTTGAATAAGGAGATTGTCTATAGCAACAAAGGTTGCAACAGTGGTAGCCAATGGGGGCTTTACAGATGGTGTCTTTCATGGTAGAGATGGGAGTGCTTTCTCTGTTGGCTGAGTGAGATTATGATTGTTTGAGAGTCAGTGTGGTATAGTAGAAAGAGCATTGGCTTTGGGAGCATTTTGCTTCTAACACTAGGTGTGTGGTCCATAGGCAAGCCATTTAACCTCTGAGCCCTGATTTCCTCATCTGTAAAATGGAATTAATAATAATAATATTTATAGTGCCAACTTCACAGTGTTATAAGAATCAAATGAAATAACATGCCAAGCACTTTGCAAACGTGAGAACCATATATGTGTGTGTGCGTGCATGCGTGTGTGTGTGTGTGTGTTATTATTATTGTTTGTGTGTATAGGTTATAAACTTGAGTATTTCTAAATTATGGACTGCCTAAACATTTGTTTAAATTTTATTGGAAGTTACAGCATTGTTAACTTTGACTTTTTATGATTTACTATCCTTTCTTTTGAATATTATTGCCTTTGCAGTAAAACTGTATTTTAGTAAAAATTAATTTCTTTAACACTTTTTGACTCTTAAAATGCTAACAGTTATTTTTGTAATGTGTATTTGGATTATACTATTTTGTACTTTTCCCTGTGATGACATAATTACATCTCACTTCCTAGATTATATGAGTCAGTAAAGAACATCTATCCATCTGGCTGAATGTTTAGAGGATTATCTTAGTGGAATTTATAGTACTTAAATATTTTTGGAATACTTTTTTCTTCCTGTTATTATCTTTCATTATAATTTTAATTCATTGAAGTTTAAAAATAAAAATATTTGGAGGTAGCATAGTGTAATGGAAACACCTTCATACTTGGAGATAGGAGACATCTATATCCTAGTTCTGCTAGGACTGACTCATTACTTTTAAGTTTCGCTTTCTTATTTTGTGCAAAGAAAGGGTTGAATTATGTTATTCTTAAAGTCTCTTGAACTACTAAAATTATTTTAAAGACACATATGTCCTTCATGAATACTTAGAATTTGACAGTTAAAAATACATTACAGTAATGGAGTAAAGTAGGATGATTGTTTTGATATTTATGCTAGAGAAGGTTCATTGTAAGGAGGTCTGCTTAGAAATCACTGTTATTGTTTTCATTTCTTGTACTTTGATGGGATTGAATTAACATTGCATAAATTCTTTTGATTACTCTATCTACCAGGGCCATGACTTTTTTTTTTACTTATTAAAGAACATTGAAGCTAATCCATAAACTTCCTTAAATGACTGAGGAAGTAGGTGAGCATAAATGTTAAATCACATTGGCAGAGCAGTGTTAAGAAAGTATATAACATTTTTAAAATTGTAGAATTTCAGTGCTATAAGGGAACCCGTGTATCATTTTAGTCCAACCCCCCTGCTTTTAGAGATCAGAAAATGGAATTAAGCAACATGAGCCAGACCTAGAACCGTGGTTTTCTGACTTCAACTGCAGGGGTCTTTTCACTTCAGTATATAGTCTTACATGCATTTTTCTGGTGATATTCTAGCCATTTGAATTCCATGTGATGATGGTTTTAGCATCAGCATTTTTATCTTTTAGCAATAATTTGAAAATCATTTGACTGTCAAATGAAAATCACTACATGCAAATTGTGAATGCATATATGTTCATATGTAATATCCTTAGCTCTAATTTAATAATCTTGATGAAATAATTTCATCTTCTTTCCTTTACAGAACATTTTACATGCATCGTGAAGGTACTTTTTACATTACTGTATACACAGGCTCTTGCAGCACTTTCAGTTAAATGCTGTGAGGAAGACAGGTTAGCCTGGAAGGACTTGGGGACACTCAAAAAGGTTAGTTACATATTTATCATATTCAATTTAATTCAGTAAACCTTTATTAAGTACCTGTTATATAAAAGGCAATGTGAGAATACAGAAATGGATAAAACACATATAAAATAAGTAATAAAAGACATAAACCACATTATTAAAAGAGATAACAAACAAAATAATTTAGCAGTATGGAGAAGAAAAAGATTACTTCTACTTGTTGAAAGCTTTATGGAGGAGGTAGTATCTGAGTCCTGAAGGATGGTTAGGATATTAATAGATAAGATATGAAGGGATGGCATTTTAGGTGGAAAGTACAGTGTGGGCAAAGGCATAGAGGTTGAATAGCACAAAGTATATTCAGGGAATAGTGAGGAGCTCAGTTTGGTTTGAAACAGAATATTTGAAGGTGAGTAGAAGGAAAAAAGACTGAAAAGATAGATAGGAGCCAGAGTAGGAGAGGCCCTCTAAATGTTCTTTAACATCAGAATCCTTCCAAAATCATGCTGCTTAGAATTGAAAATAGATTTAAAATAGTTCTCTCCTTGCCTGCTCCCCCTGCCCCCAAGACCTGTGATGAATCAGGGTAGAGAATTCCTGGTGAGGAAATTTTTTTTTACTAATGCAGACTGGCAACGTTTCTGTAATTCAAAGTATTAGAAATTTGCCTAAGGAATCTGAAAGCTTAAGTGTCTACTCGGAGTCAAACAGCCAGTATGTGTCAAAGGTTGGAATTAAACCAGGTCTCCTTGACACCAAGGCTAGTTTTTCACTGTACTATGCTTGCTATCTCTTTCTGGAAGCTGTTCTTGTCATGATGCATCCCAGGATTCTATTTGGGTTTTTTTTTGTTGTTGTTGTTGGCTGCAATATCCTCACTGTTAACTCATATTACGCTGTCAGTCTATTAAAATTGCCTTCTTTACCTGTCTAACCATGACTTCCTCATTAACTTGTGAAATTAATGTTTTGAACCCAAGGGTATAATTTACTTATATTCTTACTTCTTCTTATTAGATTCAGCCCAATTTTCTAAACTGTTAAGATCACTTTGGATCTTATTGTGTCATCCATTGTGCTATCTATTCCTACTAACTTCTAGTCATCTGCAAATTTGATAATCTCTGCTTTTCTCCATTAAGAAAATGTTAAAAAAATCCACAAGGCAAAACAGGCCTTTGGAGCACTGCATTGGCTATCTCTTTCCAAAGTGACATTCAGATAGTTCTGAATCCATCTAAATATATTATTTATATATAGCCATGTCTCTCCCTCTTTGCCAAAGCAATGATATACTTGGTTAAATATTTTGCTAAACTCTTGATAAATGATATCTAATAGCATTGCTCAGATGTACCAGTTTATTAACCCTTTCATCAAAGGAATCAAGATTGGTCCAAAATGACATCTTGATGAATTCCTATTGGTTTATTGTGATCCCTGCTTCCTTTTCTAAGTGTTCACTGACTATCTTTTTTTTAATAATCTAGAATTTGTCTAGTGATTTAAGTCAAACTCCCTAATCAATGGTCTAAAAATTCTATTTTCTTCCCTTTTCTTGAAAAAAAAAATGGAGGCCATTTGTAGAGAGCTCTCTTGTCTCTCATCTTCATTCCAGCTTCCACTGACATTGCTGTCTTCTTCTGCATGTACAGACTCTAATGGTGAGGTGGCCCCACTATTTTCTCCATTCTCTGGTTTTGAGGTGGCCTTTCTGCTTGCCAAGGCCAACTCTTTTAAAATACCCTTGATCTCATCTTCTCTAGCAGATTGCCCAAATCACTATCCCACTTTTCTTTCTAATCTTCAGTCTCTCCCTATTTTTTGGTTTCTTCCTTGTTTGCTATCTACAAGCATACCTAAATCTTCTTCATTCTTGAAAAATCTTCACTAGATCTATCATTCTATATTTTTTCTCTCCTTGACTAAATTCCTTGTAAAAAGCCATATGTACTTGATGTCTTGATTCCTCTCCTCTAAACTTACTCCTTGTGTATCTTCTAATCTCAACATTTAACTGAAACTGGTCTCTTTAAAGTTACTGGTGATTTTTTTAATTTTCAAAAAAATTTGTTTCAAACAGCCAAAATTTGCCTTCTTTCTCACCCTCCCACTGTACCTGCTCTTCAGCTGAGAACATAAGAAAAATAAAACCCATTACAAATATAATCATTCAAAACAAATTTTTCCTTTGACCATGCCCCCCCCCAAATTTGTCTTATTCTACATTCTGAGCCTTTCACCTCTCTATCAGGAGGTAGATAGCATGTTTCATCAATGAAATCATGGTTTGCTATTATACTGATAAGAGTGAAGCAATAGTATTCCATCATAACTATGTACTATAACTTGTTCATCTATTCCCTAATATATGGCAGCTGTTTTAGCTTTCTATTCTTTACCCCCTCTAAAAGAGCTATTAATATTTTTTACCTTAGAACTAACCTCTCCCTTAATCTACCCTTCTAATTCCCCCTCCCCCATTTTCCTCTTTTTCTCTTCTTTCTCTGTTGAGTAAAATGTATTTTTGTATTCGACTCTCTATGTGTATGTCTGTGTGTATTCTTCCATCTTAAGACACTCAAGTGAGAGTGGAGTTCAGGTGACAGACACTTCCCTCAATCCTTTCCTCCTTATTTGTATAGATGTCTATTTGTGCACCCTGATTATGTAAGATAATTTTCCCTAATCTTCATTTCCCCTCCCTCCTACTGTATTCCTCATCTTCTCTCTTTCCCTTCCTAGGATCATCAAGATATAGCCAAACTACTCTTGAGCCTTCTGTTTAATTGGACTCCCTCTATGGCCTCTGATGAATATAGGGGTACAGAGGGGACACATGTATCCTCTTAACAAATTAAATATAAGTTTATCCTTGTTTAGTACTTTTTTCGTGTTTATCTTTTTACATTTCTCTTCACTCTTGTGTTTGAAATTCAAAGTTTCTCTATAGCTCTAGTCTTTTTCATCAGGAATACTTGAAAGTCTTCTATTTCATTAAAGCACCATTTTCCACCCTATAACATTATACTCAGTTTTGCTAGGTGAATTATTCTTGGCTATATGCCCACATCCTTTCTCTTCTAGAATACTGTATTCCAAGTTCTCCAATCCTTCATAGTGATGGCTGCCAAATTTTGTGTGATCTCTACTGTGGCTCCTTGGTATTGGATTTTTCTTTCTGAATGATGGTTATATTTTCATTTTGACTTAGAAGCTCTAGATTTTCCTAGGATGTTCCTGGGAGTTCTCATTTTGGACTATTTTTTTCATAAAGTGACCAGTGGACTCTTTCATTTCTGTTTGGCCCTCTGGGCAGTTTTGTTTTAATATTTCTTGAAATAAGATATCTAGGCTCTTGTTTTAGTCATGACTTTAAGGTAGTGCAATAATTCTTAAATTCTTTTTCCTCGATCAGTTTTCCAGATGACTTGTTCTTGCTCTGAGATATCTTACATTTTTTATTTTTTTCAGTCTCTTGGCTTTGTTTTAATATTTCCTATTGCCTCATAGAGTCATTGGCTTCTATTTGGTCCATTCTAATTTTCAGGGAGTTTGTTGCTTGTGTCAGATTTTGTATCTCTTGTAGTAAGCTGTCATTTTTCTATCTAATTCTTTCATAGTTCTCATTTCTTTTCCAATTTTTTCCTTAAGCACTCTCATTTATAAAAATATTTAAAAATTTCTTTTTATCATGCTTCATCTCTTCCAGGAATTTTATCTGAAGTTGTATCCAAGATGCGTTTTTCTCTGAGCCTTTTCATGTCAATGTTTCAGAGCTGTTCTTTTTTAATAGATTTGTGTGTCACCATGATAGCTTTTTATGGTGGGATTCTTTTGGTTTTTTGCTCATCTTTTAGCCTACTTCCTCACTTAGGACTTGATGTTAGGAATGGGCTCTGTCATACTTCTGGGGGGGGGGGGAAGTCTAGGCTGATGCTGTTGCTGCTTTTTTTGGACTATTGCATATTGAGTCCCAGTCTCTGGGACAAGCTGGGGGCCTGTAAGCTTTCAGTTCTCCCAAAATGGTCTAATCCAGGGCAA
Source organism: Trichosurus vulpecula (assembly GCF_011100635.1). Taxonomy (NCBI): domain Eukaryota; kingdom Metazoa; phylum Chordata; class Mammalia; order Diprotodontia; family Phalangeridae; genus Trichosurus; species Trichosurus vulpecula. The sequence continues at coordinate 223,660,595 of NC_050574.1, forward strand.
AGTCTGACTGATGCCCTCTTGGTCCGAATTCTTGACCTGGGTCTGGGTCTGAGCAAAGTAGACTGCTGCTAGACTCAGCTTCTATTAGTTCAACAACTACTACCAAAGGCTCCCCTTTGTTCTGAGATTCCTTCCTTGTTTATTTCTCTGCAGGCCTGGATAGATGGTGGGCCTGGGGTCTGAACCATACTGCATTATTACTACTGCTGCTGAACTTGCTCCTTTCTCTATTCCCTGCCCAGGTCTCCCTACCCAGCAAGCTGCCTCTGGGTGCAGATACCTGCTCAGTCCAACCTACATCTTTGACACCTCCTCTTTCCCTGAACTTTAACTGAAGTGCTGATGTGCAGCGAGCTCCACCCTGACCCTGCCCTCACAGTCCACAGACACTGCCCCCTCCCCCATACCCCCCCCCCCACTTTTTTTCTGTGCCAAGGTAGGTGGGACAAAGGACTCACTAACTTTTTCTAGATTTCTCCATCAGGACTCAGTGTGGTGCATTTTCTAGATCTGTTTGGGGCCATTTTATGGAGGAGCTCACTGTGCTACTCTCCACCATTCATCATCCTGGTCCCACCTCCTCGTGATCTCTTAATTGCCACATCTAATGGCCTTCTTTTAAATCTTCATTCTTGATCTTTCTTCAGTATTTGACAGTGTTGACCCCTTTCTCCTGCTGGATACACACTCCTCTCTAAGCTTTCATAACTCCTTTTCTTTCTTGATTCTCCTACCTTTCTGACCTCTCCTCAAGCTCTTTTGCTGAATTTTCATGTGTTTCACCCACTGTTGGTTTCCTCCAAAGGAGGCCCTCTTAGGCCTCCTTCTTAGGCCCTCTTCTCTTTTCCCTCAATAGTCTCTTACCTAATGATCTCTCTGCTTCCAGGGGTTCAATTTTCTCTGTGCATATGATTCCTGGATAGATTTATTCAGCCCTACTCTAGTCTCTCTTCTGGGCTTCCATTCTGCATCACTAATTGCCTGTAGGCATGTCAGACTCACACATCCAAAACAGAATTCATTCTCTTCTCTCCCAAACTTTCTTTTGCACTGACTATTCCCCTTGCCTGGAATGCTCTCTCTCCCAACCTCCAACTCTTGTAATCCCTTCCTTCTTTCAAGACTTAGGTCAGACCCCACCTGCTCCAAGAGATCTCCCTCTCCCCAGTGTCTCCAGTTGCTGGTACCATACCCTCTAATGTTACTTCCCTCTACTCTATATTTATCTTGTATTTTCTGTTTTATATATGTTGTCTTCTTTATTTAGATGTAAGCATCTTAAGAGCAGGGACTGTTTTTGCTTTTTCTTTCATATTCTCTAATCATTCATCACAATGCCTGGCACACATGTAATAAATGCTCATTGACTGACTGATTTTGAAATTGGAGATATTTTCAGTTCTACAATTCTGTGGTACCCCTCCTGTTCTTTACAGTTTTTTGCATGTTACCAGTAGTGGTTCAACATTCACATCCAGCATTCCTTCAGCAGCTGAGGATGCAGTTAATCTGGACCAGTAAGAGAGCAGTTAGCAGTTCTTGATTTAATTAAGAACAGCTAAGTGCTCTTTTACTTCTGAGGTAGGGGGAGTGGTAATCAGATCCTTATTAATCATTTTTTCCCCTTTCAGATACAAAGTTATATTTCTTGACAGACAAAAGAGAGGAATTATAAAAATTTGACATCTGTGCTTTTTCTCTTTTGTTGTCTATCTTATTCACCCTGAGCAATCGTTCTTTTCCTTTTTTGAATTTCCTTATTATAGCTTTTAAAAAAACTTTTTTTGTTATTGTTGTTAGTTTTTTTTTGCCAGCTTCAGCTCATTCTAATCTTTAGCATTCTTGATACCATTCTTACAATATTGTGTCACCTTTCTTGCTTCTACCTTTTCTACATGCCTACATACTCTCTACCTCACTGTGGCCTGGTAGAGGTATAGGTCTAGCAAAGAATGAATTTTATTTCCAATAACCAGTCTCTAACTAAATATGGAAAAGTTCATTACCAATAGACCGGCCAGTTGGTAATGAATTCTTAATTATGGCAACCTATGAATTGAGGGAAAATACAAAATTGTACCCAGGATTGTGTAGTCTCTTTCTGCTTCTGTAGTGATTGTGGCAGAAGGTGCTAAGAATTTTTTTATACGATCTTTTAAAAATCTAAGTTGAATGGTGAATTTTCTCTGTATCCATATTGGTCTCTTCAGAGATTTCTCAGTTTTTCTCTTTATCAAAATTATTCCCCTTTGTGTCTTCAGAATTTTATTTTTGAAAGTTTTCCATTCAGGGTCCCACTGAACCATTAGAAATCTGCTTTCCTCAAGTGTAGGGTCTTTGTCAGCTTTCTTCTATCTCTCTATCACTAACTATAGGAGAGAATAGTCATATTCCCCAGGGTTCCTTTAATTGAAACTCTTGCAACCAGTCTCTAACTTTGGGGAAAATCAGATCCAGAAAAGAATTTCTACTTGTTGGTTCCTTCCCCTTTGAAAGATGAAATTGTCATTAAGGCAAGTCAAGAAATTATTTGCTCTTCTATATTTTCACAAAATAACGCAATGTTTTGTTATCCTTTGGAACAGTCTGAGCCTATATATGTGTGTGTGTGTGTATATGTATGTATGTATGTATGTACATGTATATCTACACATGCAAATATATATATGTATACACACATACACGTATATATATGTGTATGGATGCATATATGTGTATAATACTTTTAAATAAAATAGATTAGAAAAATGAAGAATAATTGAAAGAATAAAAGGAAAAAATATTAGACCACCTTGTTAATTTTTGTTTTAATTTTTATTTTTTATCATGAGTTCAAACATTAAAAAAGTCACTTTCCTACATACCGCAGAACACAAAAAGAAGATTCTGCATGAAACCATGAATCTCCATTTCGTATTGCTTGCTTGTATATGTATATGTATATGTATATGTATATGTATATGTATATGTATATAATAAATTTTATATATTACTTTAGAAATTGTCCTGCTGGTCTGTATTTCCTTTTGTTCTTTTCTGTGCATTAAAAAAATGTTTCAATGACCCTCTTTTGGCATTAGCTAACTCTCTCTTTCCCTTAAATTGAAATCTGAGAGAAAGAAAGAAAAAAAAAACCAAACCCTTGTAATAAATATAATCAAGCAAAATGAGTACACACAGTGGCCTCGTCCAAAAATCTGTGTCTCTTTCTCCATTAGGAAGTGGGTAATTTGCTTCATCATAGATCTTCTGAAGACATGGTTAGTCAATGCATTGATCAAATTTCTTAAGTTTTTCAAAGTTGTTTTTCTTTATGGTGTTGCTGACCTGGTATAAATTCATTTTTCTTTTGATTCTGTTCATTTCATTCTGCATCAGTTCATACTATCCAAGATTCTTACAAATTATTCTTTTTTGAGATTTTATTATGTATAATATTCCATTACATTCATATACTGTAATTTGTTCAGTCATTCCCCAGTCATCTAAGAGGCAATCTAAGGCACCCCCTTGGATTCCAGTTCTTTGTCCCTCATCTCCCTTTCCTTTCTTCCCCACTCCCGTCATTTTTCAGAATCAGGTGGTCTGTTTACTTTCAGCTATTCCCTTTATGGTATTATCTTCTTTCTTTGTTTTTCATTTGATATACCCATCTTTTGCATTTTTAGAATGGTATTTTATTTTATTTTATTTTATTTCTACATATATATTTTATTGTTTCCCCAATTACATGTTAAAACAGTTTTTTTAAGTTTTGAGTTCCACATTCTATCCCACCCTTCCTCCCCTCCCTGAGACAGTAAGCAGTCAGGTATACATTATACATATACAGTCATGTAGAACATTTCCAAATTAGACATTCTGTATGAGAAGACTCAAATAAAAGAAAAAGAATGAAGGAAGGAAAATGAAAAATAGCATGCTTCAGGCTGTATTCAAACAGTATCAGTTCTGGTATTCTTTGTCATTAGTCCTTTGGGATTGTCTTGGATCATTGAATTGCTGAGAATAGCTAAGTCAGGCATAGTTCTTCATTGAACAATATTACTGTTACCATGTGCAACATTCTTCTGATTCTGTTCACTTCACTTTGCGTCAGTTCATATAAGTCTTTTCAGGTTTTTCTGAAATCATCCTGCTTGTCATCACTTAATAGCCCAATAATGTTCCATTACAATCATATATCACAGTTTGTTTAGCCATTCCCCAATTGATGGGCATCGCCTTAATTTCCAATTCTTAACCAACCACAAAAAGAGCTGCTATAAATATTTTTGTAGATAGGTCCTCCCCCTCCTCTTTTTTAATGTCTTTGGGATATAGACTTAGCAGTGGTATTGCTGTAGCAAAGGATCTAGATATATATTCCTTCTTAACCATCTTTTCCAACCCCACTTGTTTCTGTGTTGAGTTTGGTGTATATACATGGAAATGCATATGTGTGTGTGTGTGTTCAGCCCTCCTTTGTCCATTTCAGATAAGAGTGAGGTTTTCTGATGTTCACTCCCCACTTTTCTCCTCCCCCAATCCCAATTGGAAGAAATAGCAAATTCTACCCCTTCAATAGTGTATTTCTCCTTTTACTCCTCATTTCTTTTCCCCCTTTTATTGGGTTTTTGTTTTATATTATCATACATTCACTTACAATTTTGCAAATAAATGTACTTTTCAGGGTTTCTTAAACTCTTGAGTTTTCATTTCAAAGTTCCTTCTAAGCTCAGATCTTTTCCCCGGAAATGCTTAGAAGTTCTCTGTTCTATTAAAGGTCCTTTTTTCCTCATGTAGGATCATACTCATCTTTGTGGGGTGATTTAGTCTTGGTTACTAGCCTCTATCTTTTGTGCTTTGAAATATTCTATTCCAAGATCCTCTCTGGTTTTTAGTAAAAGCTGCCAGGCATTATATATGATTCGATATCACATACTGACTGCAATCCCTTAGTACTTAAACTATTTCTTTCTAGATGTTCTCAGTAGTTTTCTTATATATTGGAGCTCTGAATTTTGCCTATGACATTGCTGAGATTTGCCAATGACATTTCCTTTTGGGATTCCATTAGGGAGGTAATTGGTGGACTTGTTCTGTCTTCACTTTGCCCTCTGCTTCCGTAAGTTGGGGCAGTTTTCGTTTATGATTTTTATTTTTATTTATTATTTGTCCAGGCTTTTATATATGTATTTTTCAGGGAGTACAATGATTCTTAGATTACCTGTTTTACATTATTTGTCTGTTTTTTTATGTCATTTGTTTTTGATGTCAGGTTTTTTACGTTTTCTTCTATTTTTCAGTCTTTTGATTTTGTTCTAATATTTCTTGCTATATCATGGATTTGTTGACTTTTGTTTGGTCTGTTTTTAGTTTTCATTTCTTGGGCAAGGTTTCCCACTTTTTCTTCTAAGCTATTTATTTTCTTTCTAATTATTTTCTCCAGAACTTTATTAAAATTTTTTTTGGTTTCCTGCTTAATTTCTTCTAGATAGGCATATAGTCCTTGTTGGAAAATCCATTTTTATTGTTACTTTCTCCTTTTTTTTTGAGGCTCTTTGGATTTACAATAATTTTTAATACCAATAGTCTCTAGCTTTGGTTCCTGAATTGTGACTAGGCTGTGCTGTGGCTAGGTGCTATCCCATTTTGTATTTATGAGTAGGATAGTTAGCCCTGTGTCCTCTGAATTCTTGTGCTGATCTCCATCTACTGGGTATAGCCTACCCTTGGATCTTTTAGGATCAGAGCACTGGGTCTTAAGAACTTTTTCTGGAATCTCAAGGAGGGTGTTAATGACCTTATGGTCCCTGGGCCTGGGATTTCCTGCTGAGAGATGGGTGATTGCCTACTACTACTCACAGGGGCTTCCACCCTGGGACTTTCTGAATACTTGGAAGTTTTCTGGAGGGAGTCTTCCACTATTATTCCCTCCAGATGTAGGACCTTGATTGCTATACATGTCCCTATCCTGTCTCTGGCTATACTGGAAGATTATCTTGTATTATTTTTTGGCATTGTTGTTGGTCCTCTTTCCTGTTGCCTTAAGGCTTCTGGCTGACCTCTCCTACAGTTCTGAGGTGAAAGAAGACACTAGTTTTTATTAGAATTAGAATTTATTAAAATTATTAATTTTTTTTTAGCAAGGCATGTCCAGGGTCACACAACTAAGTAAGTGTTAAGTGTCTGAGATCAGATTTGAACTCAGGTCCTCCTGACTCCAGGGCCAGTGCACTATCCACTACACCACCTAGCTTCCCCCTTCTCATTGGATTTTTAAATCATTACTTGGTGTAGTGTGAACTTTTGCTGGAAATTCATAGGTATGTGGGAGAATAGGCCCGTTCAAGCAGCCATCCTGGCCAGCAGTTTGAATTTTCTATCAGTGCTAAACATTCCCTCATGTTATATTGAATTTTTATTTTATTTAATATTAGATATCCCCAAGTGATTTTTTTCTTAACTTTCTAGCCTACAAATATCAAAGGTAAAAATGCTTTTTCTTATAAAATTTTCCTAATTTTTATTTCCTGTTTTCTTATTTCCTCTTTTCTACCAGCCTCAACAATAACTTGATTGCTGCAGACTTATCTCCTTCAAACAACTTCCAAAATGATCTTCCTAAAGTATAGACCTTACCATGTCTTTCTTCTTCTCAGTAGATTACTGTGATTCCCCCTAGGACCATAGTATCATAGTGCAGGAAGGGACCTCAGAGACCATTTAGTCTAATCCCTGATACAGATGAGGAAACTGAGGCCCAGGGAGGTTTAATGACCTATCCAAAGTGACACAGGTAGTAGTAAGTGTCAGAGGCTGGACTTGAACCTGGATTTTCTAACTCAGGAGACAATGCTTTTTCCGCATTGATCAGATAGAAGCTTTTGTTTGGAATTTAAAGATCTTTGCAACCTGGCCTCCTTCCTGCCTCTTCATTGTTTTTTTTTTTTCATATTACTTCCCTCAACATCTAGCCATGCTAGACTACTTTACTGCTCCTCACACATACACTCCATAGCCCATTTCCTTGATTTTTCACTAGCTGTCTTTCATGCCTGGAAGTGCTGTCTTTCCTCATTTTTGCCTCCTGGGATTCCTAGAATCCTCAAAGAATCAGCTCAGATGGTACTTTCTGCAGGAGCTCTTTTTTGTCCCTTCAGCTACTAGAGCTTTCCCAAACAAGGTTACCTTAGTCTTCTTTTATGTGTTTTACTTATGCTTATATGTATATACATACACTTACATACATGTTACACATATAGATACATACTGTGACACAGATTATCTTCTTTCATAGAATGTCAGCTCTTAAAAGTAGGGATCGTTTTTGTCTTTTCTATCTTCAGCAGTTAGCACAGTACCTGGCACATAGTAAATACTTAATAAACGGTTATTATGTCTATTACTTTTAAAAACTTTTTTCCATTTTAATTGTCAACTCATCGTGCATCTCTTTGGCTCCCAGTCAAGACCTTGTAGCAATAATAATGTGATATTCTTGAGTGTAAACAAAATGATTTGGAAAAATAGCTCAAGAAAATAATAATAGTATTCCCTCATCTCTGCCAACATAGAATATGGGGTATATATTTATCTCTCATCTCTAGATATTAAACCTCAAACAATATAACTTTTGTAACATCAAGTTAAGAAACCTCGATTTTCACAATTCTTTAACAAAAGTAGTTTGTAAAATCAGGGCATGAATGTCTTATGTGGTCATGTTAGTATAAATGATTATGAAACCTAATCTTACCAATTAAATTAACTTTTCAGTGAATTCAAATTATATTCTATTACTGGACTTGCTGTTAGAATTCCCTTTATTTAACAAATTCAAATTCAGGAAACATTTGTTAATTGTTATAGGAAAGCCACTATGATAAGTACTGATAGCAACTACAGAGATAAAACATTAAGGGACTTAATCTAATAGGAGACATAAGGTATGTTCATAAATAGCTATAATACAAAATATAATGTCTAAAAAATTTAAACAAAATTCTGTGAGAATTCAGAGGAAAGGTAATTTCTAGCTTGAAGGATCATGAAAGCCTTTGGAATAGGAGTTAGCATTTGAGTGTTACCTTGAGGGGATGCAGGTTCTCAACAGGTTGAGATTTGAGAATGAGGACTGAGAAGAGAGAAGAGAACATTATATAGAAACATGTTTTTCTCTAGGTTTTAGGCATTTTGATCCATAGTGTGATTCTGTTAAAGGCTTTTGAGCATTAAATTAAAATGGTCAGAATTGTATATTTAGGAATTTGGGAGTAGTGTTAGGGACGGATTGAAAATGAGGCATTATAGTACAGTGGGTAAGTGCTGAATTTGGAGGCAAATGACCTGAGTTGAACCCTGGCCCTGCCACTTGTGTGGAATCCTGGCCCTGCTACATATGTGATCTTGAGTAAACCACATACATTCTCTGAACCTTAGTTTGCTTGTATGTAAAGTGAAGGAGGTGGGTTGGACTCGATGTTCTTTTATATCCCTTCCAACTCGCAATCTATGATCCTATGATGAAAGTGAACAGACTAGTTGGGAGGCTGTTAGTCTAGCCTGGGCAAATACTCATCTCAGAATCTCAGAGGTGGAAGGGAATTCAGAGGCCAGCTAATCCAAATTATGCCTGAATCCCTTCTACATTTCTGACACGTATTCCTTGGTGAAGTGGAGCTCAGGTAGCTCTTTGCTCATTTGAATGGCTCTAATTCTTAGGAAGTTTTTCCTTAAATCAAGCCAAAATCTGCCTCTTTGCAACTTCCATTCAATTCAATTCAATAAATATTTATTAAATCTACTATGTGCCAGGCACTGTGCTAAACACTGGGGATACAAATAAGAAAAAGACAGGCCCTGCTCTCAAGGAGCTTACACAAAAGAAGACTGAAAAGTTGGAGGTCAGGGGTGGGAGATGGGAGACAGAGGGAGAGGATGGACAACAGAGGATACCCAGCCATCTCCTTCCCTAGAGTTGAAACCAAGCTGAGGTGCAGATGCAAAAGGGAGTGAGCTTAGAGTCCAAATTCTGGCCTCTTTTATAAAGGAAGGCTTTGGGTGAAGTTGGCACTCCACTCTCCAGAAGACTCTAAAGAGACTCAGGAAAGTAGTATCTAGGTTTGAGTTAACAGCTTTTTGATGAAATTAGAAATGATGAGCTTATCTTGGGAGGACCATCTTGTTCAGTGGAGTTGAAACCAGGCAGAGCTGAAGTTATCACTACCAGTTCTCCCCAGTATTTTCAAAGAGAACTTTGCCTCATTTTGTACAGGGAAATAGAGGATATTCACCCTGAGCAACCTTTTCTTTCTTTCTCTACACCTCAGAAACCCTCAAACTGTTTGTCTCTTCCATTACTTTAGTGTTTAATGAAGTAGTGGCCCCTTTTCTTGCTAAGGCCAGAACTTTTTCCTTTTTTAAAAAGTTTATTTTTTTAAACATTTAATTTTTAAATTTTGGATTCCAAATTCTTTACCCCTTCTAATTCTACCCCCATCCAACGAAAAGTCAAGCATTGTAATACTGATCATACATTTGAAATCATGTAAAACGTTTCCGTATTAAACCATGTTGTTCCCCCCCACCCCACCCCCCGCCAAAAAATAGCAAGAAAAATAAAGTGAAAAAAATATCCTTCAATTTACCATTTCTTCTACTCTTGGTCATATACTCTTCTATATTCTCTTGGACTTAGCCCTGGAAATCATTTCCCTCCTTATCCTCAGTCTTCAATCTCTCTTTATCTAGTGGTTCTTCCCCTGCTGCCTACAAACATGCCCAAGTCTCCTCCACCCTTAAAAAGCCCTCACTAAATCTCATCCCTTCAGGCTCGTCTTCTCTTTCTTCTCCCTTTCCTCTTCCTTGACCTTTTTCTGCAACATTTGACACCGTTGACCAGCCTTTCGCCCTATGTACTTTCTCCTTTCTGGGTTTTTGTACGTCTTCTCTGTCTCTCTCTGATTGCTTCTTCTAGTTCTCCTTTGACAAGTCATCATTCATATCTCACCCCTTAACTGTGATTATACAGCAAGGTGATGTCCTGAGCCATCGTCTTTTCTTTTGAGAATCTCGCTTGGTGACCTCATCATTTTCTATAGATTCATTCTTTACACCAGATCTTAATTTCTAACTTTGATGGCTACTGAGCTCCAGCCTCCCATCATCCCTTGTTTATTGGACATTTTGAATTGGTTATCCCTTAGGCATCTCAGATTCAAGATGTCCAAAACAGAACCCATCGTCTTTTCCCATAAACCCATCTGTCTTTCATACTATTTCTTTTGAGAACACCACCATGCTTTCAGTTACCCAGGTTTATACTCTGTAAGTCATTCTTAAATCGTCATTCTTCCTCACTTCCTATTTCCATTCATCTCCCAATCTTCTCAATTCTGTTTCCCTAATATCTCTCAAATCTACCTCCTACTCTCCACTCACATCTTCTCTGCCCCACATAGGCTATCATCAGCTTTTTTCTGGACTACTACAGAAGACTTCTAATTGGTCTCCCTGCCTCGAGTTTGATCTCTCTTTTAATACCTCATTCACATTGATACCAAAGTGATAGACCTAAAACACAGTTATGATGTTGCTACTCCTCTGCTAAATAAGCTCCAGTGGCTTCCATTTACATCTGAGATCAAATATAAACTTCTCTGTGATCTAAAGCACTTCACAACCTGACTCCAAACTACATTTCCAGGTTTAATAGAAGGAAATTTCAAATGAGGATTAAACTGGCAAGGTTCCAGTAGGGTGATAACCAGTATCTACAAAATCCAGTACTGAGTAGGTTTCAGTAATCAACAAGAATTTATTGAACATTCACAATGTATTCTGTGCTGTGGGAGACAGAAGAAATCTGAAACACAAACAACGCTCAAAGTGTTTTAATTGTGGGGATAGTACCTAACATATATGAGACAACAGTACACAGTATAAGGGGCAAAATAATGTGGTAGAGATAATAGCTTGGAGGAAAAGGAAGAAAAATCAGTGATAGCTATTCATTATTTACATTCTGTTTTTATATTGTTTTTACAGTGTCTTTTTGTTGTTAGTACAACAGTGAATAGCCTGATTCACTTCCTACCTAGTTTATACTTTATTAAGAATTACATGAATCCTCTGTAGCCCCAAAGTTGTAAAAATACATATTTCATATATGCAATATAGTGCCTGTATTTAAATGTACAGATTACAGTTCTGTTTTCTCTACTTATAAAGTAAATATTGACGTACAAAAGTCAGATTTATTTAAATTATCTAAATCTAATTATCTAAATTTTGTGTATGTTTTATTTAATTAGGTTGAAATAGAATGTTTTGACTTGCAACATTCCCTTCTTGGTTTTATTTTAAATATAGTGAATCTTGTGTGTGATCTAGTTTTCAAGAAAGGGAAGTTAATTTGTTTAAAATAAAAATGCAATTATAGTTCTATTCTGCTGAAAACAATGATCAGTGCAGTGCAAATTTTATGACTCAAATTATAATGACTAGTTCAATTAGTATCTTATTTTTATTTCTTCTAGAATACATGCAATGCAGAAAAGTCTTGGGAGGTTTTACTGAGCCTTGTAATAAGTGAACTATCTAAAGGGAAGTTGTACCTTGAAGGAGAAACTGAAGAACTTGGAATGGTATGCATTTTCCGTAGATTAAAAGTGTCACTAACAGTAGTCAAACAATTGTATTTTTGCTACCACATTTTATTTCATGAGGTATGTCTGAGTTATACTACGGATGTGACCAGTTTCTTAACTTCTCTGTGCCTCAGGCACTTTCTAAATAAGACTATAAATTGCAGGTGACTTGCTGATCTGTGTCAGTGAAAGGAGTTGCCACACTGGGAGTTCCCTACACTAGTGAAATCAGAGTCAGAACCTCTTCCCTGTATTACCCGCTATATTGCCAAGTAAATTTTCTAATTAAAATTTTTTTTCTACTTTAGGTTAACCCTATTGCCTGGTCTCCTGATAACATAGAAAGATATTTACAGCAGTTCTGCTTACCTTTTCTCAGGATCACTAGCCTTCTTCAACATCACCTTTTTGGGGGAGATTTACCAAGCTGTCAGGTATGATTGGCAGGGGTTTGTGAAAGTCTAATATCCATACTCTGCCTGGACTTACTGCTAAATGGTTTGCATACTTCTATCATCTTTTACCCATCCCATCCCAGTGATGCTGAACCCTGTCTGCTGATGTACAAACCCCATTCCCTAGCCTCAGCTCTTAGCAAGTTCTCACTTCAAATACACATGTGCCCTCTGGAATACCTGTTTCATAATTAACAAGTTTCTTTTCATTGTAAACCTCTTTGTTTCTCATTCTTCTGACCCTCACTGATACATGACTTCCTACTGATGATACCACTTCCCTCTCTTGTCTTTCCAGTCATAATTTTCTCTCATACTTTCGTATTTACTAGTTGTGATCTGGGAATTGAAATACTCCTTGTTCCTCAACTATCTTCATGTGTTTCCATAAACAAATTCATGTGCTGATGAACAGAGCTTGAGGAAATCATGAAACAGTGCCATGTGGTCCCACTACACATTTATGTTTATAGTCTCACCTGGCTCCTCACTGCTTCAAGTCAAGCCTTCTACTTTACCTTAACTGATTTGCTTTCTACTTTCTACAGTGACTAGTCCAAATCCTCTCATGTCTCCTGAAGGCTTCAGCTGTACCACCTCCTAAAAACCCTAGTTTAAGCCAAGGACATCTCATTTTTTGCATTTATTGAAAAAATTACTGTGGGCTCTCACTTCTCTACTCCTCATATCACATTGCTCAGGCATCTCCCTCACCTGTCTCCTCCTTTACTCTGGTCTAAGATGAAGAGGTTACCTTTCTTCTTGCCAAGGCAGACCCCTCTAGGTTCTCCCTTGACCCTATTCTCTCTTTATTTCTCCAGAAAATTGGTGCCACTATTATCCCTACTCTATCACCCTGTTTATTGGGTTCCTCTCTGTTGCCTATGAGTATCCTATTTCTCCTCCATCCTTAGAAAACCTCAACTTGACCTGGGTGTGACAGAGGATAAATCAAGAATGAAGGAAAGATCATTATCATGGCTATTGTTAATATCAGAAATGAAGCAAAATGTGGGAAAATTAGGAAATGGGTTCCATATTGCAACCCATAACCTCTTTTTGAACGTGATCACTATTATAGGCATGCTGAATTTACCCATTTTGTTTTTTGGCAAAACCTGAATTTCTTGAAGATGGTAAAATTTGCCACATTTTTGTTTTCAGCTTTTGTATTATTATAGAATGCCCTATAGACCACCCATGAAAAATATCTGTCTTTTTGTTTATTTCTTGTTTAATCTGTTTAAAGAGCCATGACTGCGAATGAATAAGCAGAAAATTTACAGATGAGTTTTATTGAGGAAAAAGTAGAAGAAAATAATCCAAACTATACTTGTGAGGTAATAATGTTCAAGCCAACATGAAGAGTCTAGAAAAAATAAACAGGGAGGCAATGAAATTCATGGAGTTTATGTTCATAGAAGCTTTATAGATACAACCTATGTAGAGGCAGCTGGAATAGAGTAGTTGGGCCTGGAGTCAGGAAGATGAGTTCAAATCCATCTCAGACACTTAGTAGCTGTATGACCCTGGGAAAGTCACTTAATCTTTGTCTTCTTCAGTTTCAACTGTTAAATGGGAATAAAAATAGTACCTACCTCCGAGGGTTGTTTTAAGAATCAAATGAGGTAATAGTTATAAAGTGCTTAGTATGGTGCCTGGCACTGGCACAGGATAGGAGCTTAATAAATGCTTGTTCTCCTCTCCCTTCACCCCTACCTCACCATATTTATGTATTACTCAGTGCTTTCAAGTTGTACTTTGTAAACATGTACTCAAAGCAGTCTCAGTTAAGAGTGGTAATATGTGGAACAGATTCTGTTTGTCATAACAAAATTGCTTGTGTCTGTCCTGTATTTCCTTAATAATGCATTTTGGGTAACCCTGACTTAGATTAATTCTTGGTCTAAAAATATAATTCGTTTTCCTAATGCAATAATAATCCTCATTTGGATAGTACTTGAAGGATTTACAAAGTGCTTTATTTAAAGCAATGCTGCGAAGTAGGAGTACAAATTGAATTCTTTTTCTTTTATAAACTGAGGCAGAGAAGTGATTCGTCCATGCTCATATCTAGAAAGCATTAGATGTAAGATTCAAATCGAGATCTCTTGACTCTAAGGCTATCTTTCTTTTTTATTATACCACTTAGAAAACAATTAACTGGGTGATATCTATTTCTTTTCTTAATGTTTTAAATTTTTCATCTTTAAAGGCTGTGGGTTGCTTTTTATTGTTTCGTGATTTCTTTTCAGCTGGTTTCATCATTCACTTTATAAAAAGTGAAATTGTTTTTCCTATTTGCCGCCAGTTCCTTTTCTGTGCTCTGCCTAATTCTTATCATTAATTTAAAATACCATGACTACGTCTTCCTTTTATTTTTTCCTCTATAATTTTACTCACATTGGCTTTTGTTTTTATAAATCATATTTTTTGTTACTAAACAGGCATGGACCTCAAACATCCTTTAATTTATCTCGGCAAGCTTTACATTTTCCTCTTTATGCTCTTTTCTTTCATTGTTTTCCCCCATTTAGTTCCACCCTGCATTTCCCACACTTGTACAGAAGATGTTGTGTTAAAATATATTCCGTTTATGTTTTCTCCTTTGTCTGTTCAATTCTGATTACATATTTTTCTTAACTGTTCTCTTCTATGTCCCTTTTTTAAGGTGAATAATTTTAGTGTTCTGATACATTCATTCTCTCTCTCTCTCTCTGCCTCATACACACACACACACACACACACACACACACTTATTGTTGTTTTATTTAAATAAATTATATAACTCTTGATAGTTGCTAAAGTGGTCTATCTTACAGATGAAGAAATTGTGTCTCTCCTAACAAACCTTTTGGATCCAGAGATGAATTCTCTTAATTTGCTGATTGGTCACATTGTCCTCACTATAGAGGATTCCTTTTTGGATAAAATCTCAATTAAACCATACAGAATAGGGATCCTATTGTTAATGGATTGTGGATAAGATTATTTTCCTTTTGTTTTTTATTTCAGCAAACATTAAGTGCCTAATATGTACAAGGTACTGGGTTAGTTCATCTATATAAAAAGATGAACATGTAGGAATGTAAACAAAATAGTTCAACTTTAGTAAGTCTCTTATGAATTCTTTTTCTTGTTTACCTTTTCATGCTTCTCTTGATTCTTGTATTTGAAAGTCAGATTTTCTATTCAGCTCTGGTCTTTTCATTGAGAAAGCTTAAAAGTCCTCTGTTTTATTGAAAATCCATATTTTGCCTTGGAGCATGATACTCAGTTTTGCTGGGTAGGTGATTCTTGGTTTTAATCCTAGCTCCTTTGACCTCCAGAATATCATATTCCAAGCCCTCAGATCCCTTAACGTAGAAGCTGCTAGATCTTGTGTTTTCTGATTGTGTTTCCAAATATTCAGATTTTTTCTTGCTGCTTGCAGTATTTCCTCTTTGACCTGGAAAATCTGGAATTTGGTGACAATATTCCTAGGAGTTTTCCTTTTGGCATCTTTTTCAAGAGGCGATCAGTGGATTCTTTCAATTTCTATTTTACCTTCTGGTTCTAGAATATCAGGGCAGTTTTCCTTGGTAATTTCTTGAAAGGTGATGTCTAAGCTCTTTTTTTGATCATGGCTTTCAGGTAGTCCAGTAATTTTTATATAATCTCCCCTGGGATCTATTCTCCAGGTCAATGATTTTTCCAATGAGATATTTCACATTGTCCTCCATTTTTTCATTCCTTTGTGCTTTATAATGTCTTGATTTCTCATAAAGTCACTAGCTTCCACTTGATCCAATCTAATTTTTAAGGTAGTGTTTTCTTCAGTGGTCTTTTGGACTTCCTTTTCCATTTGGCTAATTCTGCCTTTCAAGGCATTCTTTTCCTCATTGGCTTTTTGGAGCTCTTTTGCCATTTGAGTTAGTCTATTCTTTAAGGTGTTATTTTCTTCAGTATTTTTTTGGGTCTCCTTTAGCAAGTCGTTGACTTGTTTTTCATGGTTTTCTTGCATCACTCTCATTTCTCCTCCCAATTTTTCCTCTACTTCTCTTACTTGCTTTTCCAAATCCTTTTAGAGCTCTTCATGGCCTGAGACCAGTTCATATTTTTCTTGTAGGCTTTTGATGTATGCTCTTTGATTTTGTTGACTTCTTCTGGCTGTATGTTTTGATCTTCTTTGTCACCAGAAAAGGAATCTAGAGTTTGAGTTTGAGTCTGAGTTCATGTTCACTGCCTGTTCATGTTCCCAGCCAGCTACTTGACCCTTGAGCTTTTTGTCAGTGTGTGACTGCTTGTAGAGTAGAGAGTACTTTGTCCCAAGCTTTAGGGTCCAAGCGCTGCTGTTTTCAGAGCTACTTCTACTCCACCTCACCGCAGGCTCTGCCACATAAACACTCCTCCTCCCCCAAGAACCATCAACCAGGACCGCAAGACAGATCCAAGCAGGATACCACAAGAGAACCTGCCTCTGTGCCCACAAAGTGCTCCTTGCACTCCTGCTCTGATCTGATGTGAGATTCTTCCCACCGTGTGAGCCAGGGACTCGGGAGGCAACTGACACCAGACCTCTGGAAGCAGCCTCAGGAGCTGCCTGCTGCACCACCTCCGCCACCCCCAGGAATGGGGCCGGACTGCTCTAAACTTGATCCCGCAGTTTCCTACTAACCTATTCTTTGGCATTTGTGGGTTGAGAAGTCTGGTAACTGCCACAGCTCAGTGATTCATGGTGCTAAGGCCTGTTCTAGCTGACTGACTCCCAGTCTGGTCTGTCCTGGAGCGGACTCACAGCTGGGCTGTGCTCCGCTCCCAGCACCATGTGATAGAGCCTTCCCAGCCACCATCCAGGCTCTCCTGGGCTGGAGACCTGTTTCCCTCTATTATTTCGTGGGTTCCGCAGCTCTAGAATTAGTTCAGAGCCATTTTCTACAGGTATTTGGAGGGATTTTGGGGAGAGCTTAAGCAAGTCCCTGCTTTCCAGCTGCCATCTTGACTCCGCCCCAACAATCTTATTTTAATCCAGCATATACATATAAACTCACTTAGTTCAGGAGGAAAAGCCAGCAACCTGAATTTCAGAGAAAGTGCAAACAAGTTACAAACATACACAATATAAACAGACCAGATCACAGTTCATAGTTACCAAGAAACCATCAACATCTGGGTTTGCTAGCCGGGGAGCTCTTAACAATGGCTGGCCCAGAGTCATGTGCCACTCCTCCTGTGGCTCAGAGCCCCAAGCAAACAATTCTGTTCTCTCTTTTTATAGTCTGTAGAGGTCATTAAATGTCATCTGAGGGACCAGAACTTAGGCAACTGCTGTTGGCTCTGGTCTTAGCAACTCTCCTTAGGGCCCTGGGGGCTTCCCACTTCTCTCAAACTATGGAACTAGTTTGCTAACCAGCCTGGGGCTTTGTACCTTGTAGTAAAAGCGCATGGGCCTGGGGTTTAGCACCTAGTAAGACTCAATCAAAGACAATTAATTTAGCATTGTAAAACAGTAAAAAAAAAAAAAAAAAAAAAGTCCCAACTTAATGTAAGGGAAAGCAGAATGGATTGCTTTGGGAAATTTCAGAGTTCTTTTAATGATACTTCCCCCCCCCCAAAGCCCCCCAGCTCTTCCCTGAAACAAAGGACCAGTATTCTCCTAGTGTTATTCTATAGCTGTAAGTCATGAAATGCTACAGTCTTTAAAGAATTGAAGTTGAGGATAGAAAAGCACAGTAGTGGGCACGATGAGTGGGTAGGCTTCAATACATTTCATATAAGAAATTATTCAGGTTGGATAGCATAAAACATATTTGACTAGGAAAAAAAGGTGAACCAAACATTTATTAAGATCTAGAGATAACCTAGCTTCACTAGGTATCCACTTGATGTCAGGAGATCTTGGTTCCTTGCGCATTGGTCAGATCCCCAGGATTTGGACAAGAGTCATGTAGGATAATCAGGCACGGAGGAGTTGCAGTTTTCATTGTTGAAGGTAGTACTCATACCAATGACATCACAGATCTTCTCGAGCTCTGGAGATGGTCTGGGTACTTCATTAATACCCTCAACATCTAAGGGAACCAGAAGGCCTCTGTCATGTTGGGTGTGTCCAATATAGATAAAAATCACAGAATGAGGAAGTGGATATGAAGGGCTTGTCACTTGCACTGATGGAGGAGTACCCAAAATGGACTGGCAGGTGCTAGTACAGATGCAGAGATAATTAAGACATGATGATATAATTTCACTGAGAAAAAGTCTTTATTATGTATATGAGTGTCATTATTCTCTGGTACTTTTAAATCTTATTATAAAAAACTAAATTGCTCTGTTTTATACATTTTTCCTCTTTGCTGAGCATTTGGAGGACCCTTGAAAGCAGCATCAGTTATATGCTTATATTAGTCTTTTTAAAAAAATAATATGTTTTGATTGATTACTTTTTTCTTAGCATTTTGTATCATTCTTTTACTTTTGTTCTGCCTGCGTTTGAAAGCAACAGCCCTCCAATTTGAGTAACTCTTTTAATGTGAATTCTCTCATCCAGAAAATAAGTAGACATGTTTCTTGAATAAAATTTGAGAAACATACTGGAAGCTGGTTGAATAAGTAACTACAATTAGAATTTATGGGAAAGGGAAGCATAAAATGTGATATACTAGAATGGAGCAAATGTGAAATGCATATTTAATATCTGCTAGATAGCAAATGATGAAAACATTTTTATAATAACTTTAATTTTCTTTTTGGGGGGGTGTTTTCTTGAGAGGGAAAGGCAAGGCAGTTGGGGTTAAGTGACTTGTCCAAGGTCACACAGCTAGCACATGTGTCAAATGTCTAAGGCCGGATTTGAACTCAGGTCCTCATGACTCCAGGGGCATTAATGCATTAAGCTGTTTTGGTCTAATTCCATTTCTTCTACTAAACTTTTTCTGACTGCAGTGATTAAAGGTAGATATTCTCCCAAATTTTTTCAGGAAAATACACCTTATCTTCTGTAAAAATTTATGAAAAGCAGTAGTCTCTAGCAGTATTGTCTTTCCTTTGATCTTGACAGTCTATCAATACTTAAGAGGCAGCTAGATAGTTATTGGTTAGAGTGCTGGGCTTGGAGTTAGGAAGACCTGAGTTCAAATTCTACCTCCACCGCCTGCTATCCCTATGACTCCAGAAGGGTTACTTACCCTTGCTTAGCCCCAATTTCTGCATCTATCAAATGGGGATGATAAGAGCTCCTACTTTACAGGGTTGTTGTGAAGATCACATGAAATAACTTGCATTTTTAAGGACTTTGCAAACCTTAAAGTGCTTTATAAATGTTAGCTATTACTACTTTAAATTCCTAATAATCTGATAAATATTTATTAGTTTATTGATAGAAAAAAGTGTAAACTCACTTTGGAGGATTTGTAGATTGTGCCTTTCTTGAAAAGAATTGTGAAAAACCACATTCTTAAAAACAATAAAGCTTTTGTCTTTTTTGTTTTCTTTAGAATATCCTGTGTAAAGTATGGCAGAATTTATCTCTCATTTCTGTCCTCAGGTTGGTAGGAGGGTGTTAGGTGAAAGGAAAGGCCTTTATCCTGTCTTGAACTTTTCTTTTTTCTTAGGTTGTCCTTTCAACTTTTTTCTTTACTTTAACCCATATCTTTTAATTTTCTTTCATATCTGTCTCATGTTAAGCACTTTACCAACCTTAAAATACTATTATATAAATGCTATTACTATTATTAATTATTACATAGGTGATCCTGAAACATTTACTAGAACCCACAGAATACTGTGAGGCTAATGCGGTTATACTCTGAATTTTTATCCTCTCAACATAATTTGAACTAAAGTAATGTTGCTGAATTCCTCTCAGTAATTAATTTAATTCTATGCTTCTAGTTTCTTTTTGTTGTTGTTGCTGTTGTTGTTGTGCTATTTGCATTAAAAATGAATGCTGCCTTTAAGTAATATTGTAATGGAGTTTTATGATTCCTTTTCTTAAGGGTTTTCTACATTAATGTGTGGTTGTATTTTTTTTTGCTCTGCATGTTATTTTGGCTTTTACGTAGTATTTTCCACTGTAGCTGTTCATGTCAGTGAAAACCAGTTTTGAGGTTTTTGCCTATCACATTTTGGCATTTTTAAGATAATCAAACTTTTCATTATTAAAAAGAGCCCTTCCAGGTCAGAACACATATCTTTAATGGAGTTCTGACTGCCCTGGTTTGCATTTCACTATGTTGGTGCGTTAAATTTATTGATTCACAATTTAAAATCCACATCCAGACTTTTTAATTCCTTAAAATTTCTCCTGTTTATGAATGCATACCAACCCAGGAGCTTGGCAGCCTTTTTAGTCCAGCCTTCAACTCCTACAGGCTTCATTGAGACCTTGTATGTTACCTGTCTTTCTGATTCAACACAACTTCTATCTGCATCTGAACTCAATCTGATTTTGTAGGTGTATTCTATAAAAGCATCTATGTTTGTGACAGCTTCCCTTATTTGGATAAATGTTTGGGGCCAGACAGAATTGTGGAAACCAATTAATCAGCTCTTTAAAGATAAACATTATTAAATTCTAAGCTGTTTTTAAAAACATATAATTATTTCTCCACTGAAACCCTACTCAAGTTCTTCAGTATTGCATGGAAGTGATCTTGGGTTCTCAAAGGCAATGCCAACAGAATGTAAACTCTGCCAAGTCTTACTAAGCTTGAATAACTTTGGGAATTTGCTCAGTGATCAAATGTGTGTCTTCTGTCTAAAGAAGTCTAGCTAAGTTTGGAGAGGCTGATCACCAGGTTGAGTGTGAGGTGACTAATCTGTCACAGCAATTCACAAAAAACATCTGAGGAGTTGTAAAAAGGTTGTGGCTTGCAACAGTGTAAACAGTATTCACATGGGTGAAATGATCAATCCTCAAAACATTATTGTACAGACTGAATTATAAAAGCGTATTTTTGTATTTTATACCCTCATTAATTAAATTTTAGAGGAGAATATTTTGAGCAGAATGGACGTAGTGTATCTAGGAACAACTTTTTTCTTTCTCATCTCATTTTTCTTTAGCTGGTTCAGCCAGAAAACTGACCTTTTACTATCCCACATTCATTGGTAAGGAAGAACATACATATGAGTTTTATTATAATAGGAAATGCATTTCACAAAATGATGTGAAAATTTTCTGTTTGATGTTGAAAAGGAAGAAGAAGAATTTACTGTTCTTGCTAGCTGCTTGGGGCTTCTGCCATCTTTTAGTCAAACAGCTCATCCATTCACCAGCGCCTCCTGCCTTGACTGGCCTGTTCCAGCATTTGACATCATACCTCAGTGGTGCTTTGAAGTAACTTCATTTTCTGAAAGACATGCAGAACAAGTAAAGGTATGTAAAGAAAGAATTTGCTTGACATTCTGGCCATGTACTAATGGGTAAAAGATAAAGTAATTTATAATTCTTTAATAATCAATGTTTGAAAGAACTGAATAAAAATGCCTTTGCTTGAGAAGAAAAAGCCAATATTTTAGGAAGATGTTTCATATTATTTGTCATTTCTTTGACAATAGTATTTGCTTACTTTTAAAAAATTGGCCTTTTCTTTCATAAATAATGAGATACATATATTTTGTAATTAATTACAGAGGGGACTTTTGCTCCACTGAATCTCTTGGATTGTTGTTATATTTAACTCATGAGTGATAGGATCATTATGTGGGGTTTCTGCAGCTCACATTTTATATTAATAAACTCATACTTAATTTTATCCATTATAAGTATGATTTGTATAGCACTATTTAATAGTGAAGTAACCTGATATTATAAAACTCACTTTCTAACTTTTACATGCAGCTGGATGCACACATCCTAAGTAAATTTTGATGAAAAATATAAGTATATTGATACAGTTTTCATATTTTAAGGAAGGAAATTTATAAAAAGTTGTTGGTCTGATACTTCACAGGCTCACTGAATTTTGAGATGTAAGTGACATTATTAGCAGCCATCTTATCCACCTCCTACCTCCAAAAAATATTGTAAAATACCTTTAGAACTTGAATGACTCCATCCTCCCCTGTGCCCCCTCCCCCGCCATCCAAGACAACTCATTCCACTTTTAGATAGCTCATGGTTTTTGGATTTTTTCCTTATATTGATTTTAAATATGTCTCTTGTCGACTTACACCCATTGTTCCTAGTTTTGCCTTTTGGAACCAAAGATAATGAGTATAATCTCCCCTACCACATGAAACACCTTTAGCAGCAAGGTGGCATGGTGGATAGAGCTCTAGGTCTGGAGTCAGGGACATTCATCTTCCTGAGTTCAAATCCAACCTCAGACACTTATATCTGTGCAGCCCTGGGCAAGTCACTAAACCCTGTTTGTCTCAGTTTCTTCATCTGTAAAATGAGCTAGAGAAGGAAATGGCAAATCACTCCAGTATATCTGCCAAGAAAACCCCCAGTGGAGTCACAAAGAATCAGACATGACTGAAACAACTGAACAACAACAATCCTTTACCTCACAAGTCTTCCCTTCTGCAGGGTAAATACCTCTAGTTCCTTCAACCATTGTTCATGTGTCGTAGACTTAAGGCTTTTCAACATCTTTGTTATCCTCCTATATGTTGTCCAGCACATCAGTGTCCTTTCCAAACTGTAGCACTCAGAACTAAAAGTAATACTCCCAATGTGCTGTGGCATGACTATCACCTTATTTTTGGAAATTATGCCTTTCTTTATAAAGCTGAAGATGCACTAGCTTTTATGGTTGCTGTATCACACTCACTTATACTGAACTTGAACTAAAACCTTCCAATCATTTTTAGATAAATTGCTGTGTAATAAACACTCCCTAATCACATTGTAAACATGATTTTTTGGAACTCAAGTGTAAGAATTTACATTTTTTTTCCATATGAAATTTTATCATTTTAGATTCAGTTGTATTCTAATGCAGCAAAGTGGTATAGCTAGAGCACTGGACTTGGAGTCAGGAAGATCTGAGTTCAAATGTAGCCTCAAACACTTAGTACCTGTGTTTTATTAGCAAGTCACTTAATCTCTATCTACCTCTATTTCCTTATCTGGGAGAAGAAATGAAGATAACAGTAGAATCCACCTCTCAGGATTGTTGTGAGGCAAATGTGATGTTATTTGTAACATGCATTGCAAACTTTAAAGTCCTATATAAATGCTAAACCTGTTCTGATTTTTCTAGACTTTCAAAATATCTTTGGATCCTTTCAGTCATGCAGTGTGTTATCTATCCCTCATAGCTTTTAGTAATCTGTACATTTGATAAGCCTGTCATTTCTGCCTTTATTCAAAGCATTAATCAAAAGGTTAATCAGCATAGAGCCAAGCACAGGTCCATGTGGTACTTCGCTGAAGAGTTCCATTCTGCAAGCTCCAAATCATCTAAATATATTCTCATCTAGACCATATCTCTGTCTTTCCCAGAAGAATAAAATGTGATAATTTATGAAAATTTTGCTTAAATCTAGGTAAATTATATTTATAGCATTCCTCTGATCTACCAGCTAGGTAATCCTTTCAAAAAAGTAAATTGGGTTAATCCAGCATGATCTCTTCTTCTTAAAGACATGCTGGTTATTTGTGATCACCACTTTCTTTTCCATGGATATTGATGTCCACTAGCTATCTTTTAAAAAATCCATTCTATAATTTCTCTGGAATTTAAATCACCTTCACTGGCCTGTACTTTAAATATTTTCTTCCTCTGTTTTGTTTTTTATAATTCTCTTTCTCTAGGTTTGCAGTACATTTTTCTTGAACAGTCTTTCAGAAATCATTGATGGCAGTTCAGAGATCACATCCACCAATTTTTTCAAGTGTCTGAGGATGTAATTTATCTTAGTCCAAGTGACTGAATTAATCAAAGGCAGCTAGTGCTCTCTTACCCTAACCTTACATATAAACTATTTAGTCATATTTTATCTGACCTCTCTGTTTCAGGTGTCATTTACAGAACCCCCTCTAACCAAAGAATTGAGCTATTCTACCCTCTGTTGTTATTTATTGGCCTTTCATACATCCTGAACAACTGCTGTCCATTCTTTGATTTTCTGTTTTCCCCCCAAAATAACTTAAAAAATAACAAAACCGTTTTGCTTTTAGTTGTCCTTAGTCTTCTGCACCAGCCTCAGCTTCATCCGAGCCATGGCACTTAGGATATTATTGGTTTTTTTGGGGAGGCAATTGGGGTTAAGCGACTTGCCCAAGGTCATTCATCTAGTAAGTGGTTAAGATCAGATTTGAACTCAGGACCTCCTAACTCCAGAGCTGGTGCTATATCCACTTCACCACCTAGCTGTCCCTTATGATACTGTTCTTGCAAGACCATGCCTTGCTTTTCTATTCATTCTTGGTGTTACATTCTCCTGTTTCCATGTTCCCTTAGTTAACTCTAAATTGATGTTTTCTTGTGATGTACATTACTGTCTTCAGATTTTTTCTTCCTCATTGAAATTGCTCCCCTTTGTTTTTAGAATTCCTTGTAAAATAAAAATAATGTTTGAAAAAGAAAAATACATTTTCACATGACTTCGCATATGTAATGGCTGTCGTATTACTTACCTTTTCAATATTTGGGGGAGGGGCTTCAGGGAGAGAGAGAATTTGGAACTCAAAATTTTGAAAGTGAATATTAAAGTTTAATTCTCAAGTTTCTCATCCCTTTTGGATTGACTTTGCCTATAGAATTTTAGCCTGTGGGATCAACCATTCAGCAAGCATTTAAGTACTTCAGATTAGCCAGTATATAGATGTGGAGTATTATGTTAAGAAACAGCAAGTAAATTGAGTGTAACTGGATCAGTTAGTATGTGGAGAGGAGTGTGAGAAGACCAGAAAGTTAGAAAGGAGCCAGTTTGTGAAGAGCTTCAGTACCAAACAGTAGACTTTATATGTTACAATGGTGGTAGTAGATAACCACTGAAGTTTATTGAATAAGGGTAGTGGTGATATAGTCCAGTCTATGCTTTTGAGAAATCACTTTGGCAGCTATGTAGAAGGTGGATGGACATGAGGAGAGATTTGAAGCTGGGAAGTCAATGGAAGGCTGTTGTAATAGTTGAGGCAAAACATGGCATGAACCTTAATTGGAGTGTTGGTTGTGTGAGTGGAGAGAGAGGGATATCAGAGAGGCAAAGCCTGAAAACTCAAGGTTTGACAACTGGATGGATATGAGTAGAGAAAACAAGTTGAGGAGGATGTTAAGGTTACAGACCCAGATGACTGGAAGGATGGAGATGTTCTCAATAGTTTTTTTTTTTAAGAAGTTTGGAAGAGAGGTGGGTGTAGAGGAAAAGTTAATGAGTTCTGTCTCAACTACATTGAGTTTGACATGCTTACAAGACATCTAGATACAAAAGGCTGTTTGTGATGAGAACCTGGTACTCAGGAAAGGAGTTTGGGTTGGATGTATAGATCTGTGAATCATTTGTATAGATTTGATCATTGAAACTATGGAAACCGATGAGATCAAGTGAAAGCGTATAGAGAAAAAGAGGTCCTAGAACATATTCTTGGGTGACACCCACAGTTTGGGAAGACAACAGGATAAAGGGTTTGATAAAGGAGGCTGAGAAAGAGGAGCCAGACAGTAAGAGAAGAATCAGAAGACAAAAATGTTACAAAAACCAAAGAGGAGAGAACATGCATGAGGAGATGGGCAAGTGTTAAATACTTTAGAGAGGTGAAGAAGGAGGATAGAGAAAAAGCCATTGGATTTGGCAGTTAAGAGATAGATGATTGGTAACTTTGGAGAGAGCAGTTTCAGATGACCACTCCCTTCTCCTACATAATCTCTTCCCTGAGTTTTCATATTCTCTCCTGATTCTCTTGTCTGACTGCTCCTTCTCAGTCCCTTTTGCTAGATCATCATTAATATCCCAACTCCTAACTGTGAGTGTATCCCGTGGCTCTTTCTTTCTGTACTCTTACTTAAGGACCTCATCATTTTTTGATTCAATCGTCATTTCTGTCCATTCCTATACCACAAACTTAAATTTGGACATTTCAAACAGAATGTTCCATATAGTTCTTAAACTCAGTATGTCAAAACAGACATACTGTTTCCCCCACCCGCACCGCCCAAACTCACCTCTCTTACAAACTTTCTTTCTATCAAAGGCACCACCATGCTTCCAGGCTCTTGGGTTTACAATCCAGAATTACCCTGGACTCCTTATTCTCTCTTGCCCCACTTTTACAGTCAGTTGCCAGTCCTGTCAATTCTACTTCTACAGCGAGTCTCTACAAGTTTCCCTCTCTCCTGTCACATGAATCATAGCTCAGGTCCTTATCAACTTTCTTCAGGCTGGACTACTGCAGTCGCTTCTGAATTGATCTCTTGGCTTCAAGTCTCTCTGTACAGTGACCAAAGTGTTTTCCTAAAACACTGGTCTGATCAGGTCATTCCCATGGCTCCCTATTTATTACCTGTAGGTTTAAATATAAACTCATTTTTCTGATGTTTAAAGTTTGTCACAACCTGGACTCATCCTACCTTTCTATACTTTACTATATATCATTCCCCTTCATGAACACTAGATACAGCTAAACTTTTATTGTTCTTCACACATATCCTGTGAGTCCCTCATGCCTGGAATGTACTTACCTCAACTCTACCTTTTAGAATCCTAGCTCCCCCTACCCCCTCCATATTAGTGTTTTTCCCCAATAATTGTCTTGTTTATACCCATGTATGTGCATGTTGTCTCCCTAGCTAGATTGTGAGCTCCTCTGAAGCAGGAACTGTGTTTCTATCCTCAGTGCCTGCCACAATGCCTAGTTCATAGTAGATATTCATAAATGCTTGTTGATTGATTGATTACCCGCTTTTGGCAGAAAGCTCCAAGAGACAGCTGATAACTCAAGTCCTCCATCACTACTGTATCTTGTTGCTATGTCAGGCTTATAATCTGTTTTTTCAACTCCTCTTCTGTTTCTTCTTTATGTTCAGGTGGTCTGATAGCAAAATGACTTCTGTATCTTCTGTTTGTCTTCACCCAGATGCTTTCCGTTGTACTTTCCTACTCTTGTTTCTGGATTTCTACACATGAATATATCTTTTAAATAAGCAATTCTACTTCACTTTCCCCTTTTACCTGAGATCATATTGACCTTGTTACATTAGGTTTTCTGATTCATCTTGCTAGTTGCATAAACTTGTGCATTTGAGTCTATGGTTTTTACTATTTATTCCCTTCTTGGATTTTGTCCTAAGTGAATTCTGGGAGTCTCAACTGCTATTTTTCTTTACATACTGTAGTTTCCCTTTATGGCATGTATATTGGTTGATAAATGTAGGCAATTTTTTTCCCTCCTCCTACCTTCCTTCTTTACTTTTAAAGCCCTTTTGATTAGTTTTGCAAGACACTTAGAAAATGCATTCACACAGTTTTTCGTTTCCCAAAACTACTTTTATTGTCTGTATTTCTGCCTTCAATGGGTAGAAGAGATGAAAGCAATAGAATTTCTTTAGTGTCAAGGATTGCATTCATGTTCTGAAATCATTCGTGCTATTTCTAGCAGTATAATTCCCTTTTAGAAGAAGGGACCTGATCTAACCAGCTAGAATAATAGATTGACCTGTAACATATGGTATCATGTATTTTTTTAAAGAGGAAAGTTTAAACGCAAAATTTAAAGCATCCTGTTGTAAATGTAATTAAAACATGAACTCCCTTTTAAAAAATAAATGTATTCTTTGATTACTAAAGAGTAATGTTAAAGGGTATTGATTTTTTTCCTTAAATCAACCAAGCATGTTACACCATGTTATATTCTTATTACCTATGTTTCCTTTCTTGGGAAAAAAAGTATGGGAAAAAATTTTTAAGCTTTGATTTCAATAGTAGAATCACATCATCTTAATGATTATTTTTTGTAATGTTTTAGGTTTTGCTTATCCAGGAGTCAAAATGGGATTTGCCACATTTATTACAGTTGCCAGAGAACTATAATACCATCTTTCAGTACTACCACAGAAAAACCTGTAGTGTCTGCACTAAAGTTCCTAAAGATCCTGCTGTTTGTCTTGTTTGTGGTACTTTTGTCTGCTTGAAGGGACTTTGCTGCAAACAACAAAGTTACTGCGAATGTGTGCTGGTAAGAGACAGCAAAAGACCTAACATTTTTTAAACGAAAGTTTTTAATTATCCATATTCAACTACTCAGATACTCCTTCATAGAGCAAGGATTCTTAATCTTTTTTGTGTCATGGATGCCTTTGGCAGTTTGGTGAAATCTGTGGACATTTTCTTACAATAATATTTTTAAATGCATAAAACAAAATGCATAGGATTACAAATGAAACCAATTATGTTGAAATACACTTATCGGAATTTTTTTTAAAGTTCACAGACCCGAGGTTAAGAATCCATGCCTTAGAGAGAAAGGATATAGTTTTCTTTCTTCATCTAGAGGAAGGACAGAGGAATAGTACTTGAGGATAAAGCCGAGTGGAATATCCTTAAGATTATGTTAGTTTATCTTCATCCTTCCCCTTTCATATTTCATACCATTTAACGATGAATTGTGTTGACCATGCATTTGCACGGTACTGAATCACCCAATATTCTAATGTAGTTTTTCACTTCTTATATCCCAAATATACTTTAAAATGCCATATAATGTAATAAAATCTTAGCATGAGGATTACATATTCAGTTATTATTAAACCTTTATAAAAAGAAAATGCTCCTTAATGACTGGACTCCTATATTTGGAAGACATTTGAATAGTTCACTCTTGATTTTATTATGAAGTTGTTAGTCCATTAATGGGATTTTAAAAATATTTTTTAAAGCATTCTCAGAACTGTGGTGCCGGAACAGGAATATTCCTTTTGATCAATGCATCGGTAATTATCATTATTCGAGGCCACCGTTTCTGCCTCTGGGGTTCTGTTTATCTAGATGCACATGGTGAAGAAGACCGGGATCTTAGGTAAGATACTAAGAGGGTTACCCTCATTAAACTGATAGTGTACAGAAACCACTATAAAGTAGTATTAGGGCAGGTGTCAGAATTAGAAGTAAAATTGTTGCCATGGGAAAATCATGTTAAATAACTGTCACTCTGTTAGTTCTAGCTTTATCCCATTTCATAATGTGGATTTCTGAAGATACCAATTTGAGTTGTTTGTAACTTGAGTTTTGTGAGATTTCCCCCCCATAAGCATGCAGTCCCCAAATACCAGCAAACAAAAAGCAAAAAACAGAAAAGGAAAAAAAATAACCTATATAACTTGATTGTCACAAAGAATTAGCTCAAACAGAAATGACGAACTAAATTTCTCTGGATTAATTGTGTTAATGTTCACTTTTCTTTCTAGACGTGGCAAGCCTCTCTACATTTGCAAGGAAAGATACAAAGTTCTTGAACAGCAGTGGGTTTCTCATACTTTTGATCACATCAATAAAAGATGGGGTCCACATTATAATGGGCTATAAATCATCTATTACCTGCAGCTTCACACCATATCATCCATCACCTTTACTAAGAATCCAGCTTTACAAAGATAAGCTTTAACTTAATTTGGGGGATTAACTCACTGGAAAAAATGAAACCATGCCATTTTTTAAGCCTTTCAATAATTAGGTGCTGTTGATACTACATTAATGGTACTATAACTTAAAAAAAAATCTTTGGGAGGGCATGAAAAGTTTAATTTCCTTGGTACTCATGCTTTTTGTTTATTCCACTATTGATAAGAAGCACAAGTTGTTCTCAGAATTATTTAAAAGTGAGATCTCCCAACAATGCGTTGAAATATTTCTTTGATATTTTGAGTGGATTTGAGTTATTGCAGGTTTACTGCTTCCACATCCTTTGTGTTTAATTTGCATCTACTAAACATATTGCACCATTTTTTCTTTCCATTTCTTGTGTTGATTTGGGATTTTTGCTTGCTACATATGTAATTATATACGACAATTGTAAAACATGATTTATGTGAGATATTGTATAGTAAAAGTTGGTCTAACAGTAGAACTTAAAAAAAATCCACTTATTGTGAGAGGTCTGTTAAAAGCTTTCAGACTTTGCTGAAAACCTAACTCATTCTCAGGAATTTCATAAATATTATCCCCAGGTAAATAAATAAAATAGCTGTAAAATAATTAGATTGCTACTGTTAATGTAATACAGTATACTCTTTTTCTTTTGCTCCTTCAAAAAACAAAATTTGCCATTACAATTGGGTGAATTATTAGTGGTAGTAATATATAGATTTTACTATATATACAAATTTTCTAAGACCATACAACATGACAGATTCTAATTACAACCATGCATGCCTGCCTTTCATTATCAACCCAGATATGTTGTTTGAGTGATTGAATTGGAAATATGCAGACTACCCTAAAAATGAAACATGATTTTGGATCTTTCCTGTCAACTCAAGAAATTCATCTGTATTGTGTTTGTGCAGAGTAATCACTGATTTTTCTGCTTGATTTCCTTTAAAAAGAAAAAAAAAAGCTAAACAGAAGTGGCCCTGGTTTGAATGACTGCATCTATATTCTCGGAAGAATGCTGGAGAAGCAGTTTATGTTTATAGTGTTTTTAATTCAGCAAGAATAAAAAAGATTGACCTTAAATCCACATCTATGTAAGAGAGGGAGAGTATGGACAAAAAATGCTACCAAACAATTTTTCAAATGATCCAGACATTGGTTGATTATTTCATATAAAATGCTGTCAAAACCATTCCTAGTACTTTTGACTTTCATAGTTTGTTCTGTAAAATAAAATTTTTACATGTAAAATAAAAGACAAAAACATCTAGTGATAAAACATATAAAAATAAAAGCAGATCCATGTTCTAAGATCTAATTGAATGATATCATGTCAAAATGATAGAAATGACAGTCTAGCATCCAAATAAAGAAAATCAAACAGTTCATTTTCCAAACAGGCTCAAACAGTTGGGATTTGACCATTAGATCTACAATAGAATACATGGTAATGGCTTGCTATTTTTATATACATTTCCCAAATATTAACATAACTTTCTGTAAGACTAGAATGATTCTATTTCACTAACTGAATAGCTATGTGTTTTCCAACATGTTGCCACTTTTTTTAATACTGTACCATAAGTTCAGCCTGTAATATTTTTTTGCATTGGTTGTTATGAATACCAGGCCATTTTGTAAGTGTGGTTGATGAGCAAAATGTTAATTTACATCTCCAGTATGATACCATTACAGGACTCATGAACTTGAATAATTCTGTAGTTTGAAACTCTGATGCTCTATTTACAAGGTATAATGTATCCAGAATTTGATTATTACATATTTAAAATGGAATGTTTTATGGTTGTGCATATGGATGTGAAGTGAAAATATTAGCCTTAACTTTAAAAATCTGGGTATTTGATAGTGTTTATTTTGATATTGGTGAATTAGTCACCAGTAAATTTTGAAAAAAGCACTTGGTTGAAAATTGTACTTGAATACATACATGCATGCTGCTAAACTATAACTTTGATTTTCCCCATAACTTTTATAAGCCCAATTTATAAGCCCACTTTGAAAAATAACAGGTCCAAGTTAGAGTGATGTGTGTGTATATTATTATTAAAAAAATGTACTGGTGTGATATCTTGTATGAATGATCATTTAAGTACAGTACATTACTGTAGATGCTAAATCAATCTTTATAATTAATCAGAAAATACAAAACTAGGAATAATCAACATTGTAAAATATGTTAATAAAAACCTACTGTCATTTCGTGTGAGAATTTTTTTGCCCATGTTTATATGTCATTGTGTTTCATTGTAGTTGTCACTTGCAGGCTTTGTTACTATTTTCCATGTCTCTTGTTTGCCTAACAGGAAGCCTAATGCCTTTGCTCAGAAAAGCTACCCTGATAGTTCTATACCAGTATGTTCTAAACCCAAATTAGTACCCAAATGAACCTCATCTAAAATTGTGCTTTTTTTTTTCCTAAAACTATTTCTTCCTACTGCCCTGCCTATGACCACCCTACAACTCACTAACAAGTTGCCATTTGAGTTTTCTATTATCATCCAGTTGGTTTGGGTCAGTAGAATTGTTATAGCAAGTTCTTTTTAAGTGCTGCTTGAATCATTGATAACATTGACTCAGTATTGAGAATTTTTGGGTGATCCGGTGCTGAGGTAACAGCACAAAGGGCTGCACTGGAATTTATTAATGTATGTCACTTATGGAAGAATACTCATAAAATGCTTGGGAAATTTGGAGGCAATAGCCAGACACTAGGCTGAACATTTGAAAGTCCAGTGCCTCATACAAAGGCCTAAAGCTGCTCCACAGTGTCTCAGGCAAAGTGCTTATCTTGCAGGCCTTAGACACTAAGCCAAATGCTACAAGGACTAAGGTTTCAGGTACTTGGCTTGACAAAGAGCTCAATACATTCTCTATGAATGAGAGATTTTCTAGGTGTTCTTGATTGCTCACAGAAGTGACTTTATGTATGAATCCAGTCATGTCTCTGGGGACCAGATTCTGGTATTTACTGGCCCAGACCTCAAACATTATCCCTTTGCCATTTCCATCTCCACCACTCAGTTCCAGAGTGCTTAAAACTGGCACCAGTGAAGCTCTTTATCTGTATCCAACCCTGGAGGTTGGGACTCCAATCAACTAATTAGCCCTTCCTTAGTGCTATGGTTAACAAATTTCCACTTCCTTGTTTCTCAGTTCTATTGAATGAGAGTCACTGTGTCCCAAGGCAAAACAAAAGAGAAAAATCCCAAACCCTTCCCCTGCTATATTTCTCTATACACACTCCCCATTCCCTTTCCTTCTCTGCTTCATTTTCCATTTTGTATTCTGGAATCCTTGCTCCATGTAAAATTTCTCTTAATCCCAAAGCTTTTAAAAATTTTATACTTTCTATCTTGCACTTGTGGAAACTTGGTTCTCTCTGGTATGTATCTCTAATCAGTTGCTCTAGTTCTGATTGCTCATTATCTCATGCCCCCAAATATATTGGCCCATAAAGAGGAGTCTGCTCCATACTCCTTGTTTTCTGCTACTGCTTTCTCTTCTCTGCTCTGCCACCATTACTTGTCAACCTTTCCTCCTTTGAAGTTTACGTCACTTGTCTCTCACACAGTTCAGCTGGACACCCTTGATTCACTCCTTATGACTGAAATCTACCAGTTTCTAGATTGCTCTCCCATCTTTCTTAAGGAGTCTAATCCCCTTTTTCTTTTAATTTATTTTTAATATTTTAAAAAATTTTGAGTTCCAAAATGTCTCCCTTCCATCTATTCCCCCACCCATTGAGAAGGCAGGTAATATGATATCAGTTACACATGTGAAGTCATGCAAAACCTATTTCCATATTAACCATGTGGCTAAAAAAAACATGAAAAAAAAGTGAAAATTAGTATGCTTCAGTCTGCACTCAGACTTTCATCAGTTCTCCTTCTAGAGGTGGATAGCATTTTTCATCACGTGTCCTTTGGAATTGTCTCAGATCATTGTCTTGTCTGTCTTTCAGTGTTCATGATATTGCTATTACTGTGTACTGTTCTCCTGGTTCTGTTCACTTCACTTTGTATTAGTTCATATAACTTCCCAGGTTTTCCTGAAACCACCCTCCTCATTATTTCTTATAACACAATTGTATAACATCACAATCATATACTACAGCTTGTTCAGCCATGCACCAATTGATGTGCATTCCATCCATCTCCAATTCTTTGCCACCACAAAAATATGTGGCATGTATGCAAAATACAAAGTAGATATTTTATACATATGGGTCCTTTTCCCTTTTCTGTGATCTCTTTGGGATATAGACCTAGTTGTGGTTTTTCTGGGTCAAAGGTTATGT
Source organism: Trichosurus vulpecula (assembly GCF_011100635.1). Taxonomy (NCBI): domain Eukaryota; kingdom Metazoa; phylum Chordata; class Mammalia; order Diprotodontia; family Phalangeridae; genus Trichosurus; species Trichosurus vulpecula. The sequence continues at coordinate 223,694,518 of NC_050574.1, forward strand.
ACAGTTTTATCGCCCTTTGGGCATAATTCTAAATTGTTCTCCAGAATGGTTGGACTAGTTCACAACTCCACCAAAAAATACATTAGTGTCCCTATTTTTCCACATCCTCTTCAGCATTTATCACTTTCCTTTTCTGTCATGTTAGCCAATCTGACAGATGTGAGGGGGTGCCTCTGAGTTGTTTTAATTTTCATTTCTTTATTCAGTAGTGATTTAGATAATTTTTTCATGTGACTATTGATAGCTTTGATTTCTTCTTAAAATTTCCTGTTCATATCCTTTGACCATTTATCAATTCAGGGATGACTCTTATTTTTATAAATTTGACTCAGTTCCCTATATATTTGAGAAATGAGGCCTTTATCAGAGAAACTTGCTGTAAAAAAAATTTCCTCAGTTCCCTACTTTACTTCTAATTCTGGCTGCATTGGTTTTGCTTGGGGAAAACCTTTTTAATTTCATGTAATCAAAATTATTCATTTTACTTCCTGTGATCATCTGATTTTTGTTCAGTCATAAACTCTGTCTCTGTAAATTTTTCCATGCTCCCCTAATTTGTTTATGATATCACCTTTCGTGTCTAGATAGATCATTTACCAATTTTTACCTTATTTTGGTATGTGGTATGAAATGTTGGCCTTTGCCAATTTCTGCCAAATTGCTTTATGGTTTCCCCAAAAAGTTTTGTCAAATGGTAAGTTTTTGCCCCCCAAACTTGGATCTTATGAATT